>NC_064644.1:622582640-622900497 GCF_023864345.2 Schistocerca serialis cubense | reverse complement strand
AAAAAGTAGTCCCAATATAGACCCCTGTGGAATACCAAAATTTATGTCAGTGGTGTTTGATTTGCATGCTCCCTCTGTAGTACTAATAGACACAAACTGCTTCCTATTTGTCAAGTAGGATCTCATCAGATTATGGGCTGTGCCTCGAATGCCATAGTTCCACAGTTTGTCCAGCAATATGGTCGTATCAACACAGTCAAATGCTTTTTTTAAGTCTAGAAAGACGCCACATACATGTTCTTTATAATCTATTGCTCGAGTGACACCTTCGATTAAGTTAGATGCTGCTGTAATGGTGGACGACCCCTTGACAAACCCATACTGCGCCTTAGAAATCACTTTTTTACATACCAGGAAGTTCCAGATTCTTATGTATATTACTTTCTCAAGGACTTTGGATATTATTGAAAGAACAGAAATGGGTCGGAAGTTTTCTACTAAATTCCTGTTTCCTTTTTTAAAAATAGGCACAACTTGGGTAATTTTCAACTCATCTGGAAATAGACCATCTTCCATATGATAATTGATAACTGTTGATAAAGGTGATGCAATTTTATGTATACATTTCTTAAGAGTGTCCAGACTAAGACAATCATATCCTGCTGCATGGGAATTCTTTAAGCTACTCACTATTTTAATTATTTCTTCTTTACTTGTTGGCATCAAAAATATACTTCCTGACACTGGTGTTCCTCTGAATTTGTATTTATGATTTTTAAGCTGATTGTTTATGCTGGAGCCAACAGAAGCAAAGTAATTGTTAAATAGATCTGCTATCTTATTCTGATCAGTTTCTATTGTGCTGTTTATCATCAAGTGATTTTCAGTTGTATGTTTCCCAGATTTACCAATTTCTCTATTTACCAGTGACCATGATGTTTTGGAGATATTATTTGAGTTCTGAATGACACTTTCAAAATGTTTCTGTTTTTCTGAAATTAGGAGGTCTACATAGTATTTCTGATACTTTTTGAACTCTTCTTTTGATTTCAAAATTTTAAACATGGCTGCAACAGCAACTGTTGAAATTCTTCACGATAAAGGATGACAGCCAAAAACAGTTGCAGGATAAAATGTTATTAAAATTTCTTGACCAACACTTGATAAGCGAAGTAATGGTGCTAAACTGTTCGCTTTGGCACTGTGCCTTAGTCATGTTGTACTAATGGAGAAGATGTTTCAATTATTGACGACGCCTTTGGCATAATTGTTTTATTAATCTCCATTACATGATGTAATTTCAGATTTTTTACTTCTGGTGAAGGTATATTTATATGTACCGAAACCTTGGTCAAGAAATTTTAATAAAATTTTATCCTGAAACTGTTTTTGGCTGTCATCCTTCATCGTGAAGTCTTCTTTTAATTTTTTATTGCTCAAGTCATTTAACATAGCATACTCATACCATCTTAGTTTTTCTCTAGCTTCAGTGACTGAACTTGATATCCAGTTTCGGGTTACAGCATGTGACTGAATTCTCTTTTCTATTAATGGACAGGCTTGATTAAGAATGTAGAATAGTTCACTTGAGAATTTGCCATAACTATGAAGTGTAGTTAGAACACTGTTCCAATCCACGTTCCTTAGCATATTATTCAACTGAGTTATATTTTGGTCTGTATTCATCCTAATATGTCTATAGCAACTGTGTGTAGGAACCTTTTTTATGTGCATACTTAGTTCTATTGCATGGTGGTCTGACAAAGCACTTAAAATAATAGAAGATGTAAGATCGTAAAGACGAATACCAGTGATTATGTTATCTATTGCAGACTGGCATGTTTCAGTCTCCCTGGTTGCAGTGTTTATCAGGTATCTTACATTATATTCAAGCAGAGTATTCTTGAATAGTCTAGTGTGTAACTTATCTGCTAATACATTTATGTTGAAATCTCCTATAATTACTAACTTGTTCAGGTGTGATATAAAAACATTCTCTATCATGTCACAAAACTTTGTTAAGAAAACTTCGAAGTTTCCACCTGGTGGTCTATATAAACATATAACATAAATTTCATCATTTGGTATCTTTATACGTGCTGCACATAATTCAATTGTTCCTTCTAATGAATATTTACTTACATTTACAGGATTAAAATCAAATGTGCTCTTTACATACATTGATACACCCCCACCTCTGATAGTAGATCTGCAAAACTTATTAGCTAGTACCATGTTTAGAGGTTTGAAAAGTTCTAATTTGGCATCAGATAGCCAGTGTTCACTAATACCAAGCACATCAGGCATAGTTTCATTTACAAACACGTCTAATTGTTCATATTTCTTGCTCAAGCCCTGTACATTCTGGTGGATTATTTTAAAGTTGCAAATACCTTGTTGTAGATTTCTCTGCTTTACCGACTTAAATAAGGTCAAATCTCTGTTTCTCTTGCGGGCTTCCTCTTCTTTCTGGTTTCTACTAAAAAATCATTTAGATGGGATGGAGGCACTGGCTTCCGTCTGCTGCCTGAAGTTTTTTTAGTTGACAGTACTGGTTCTGCTAATGTTGGTGTTGATTCTGCTGCTGTTGTGGATGGTTCTGCTGTTGATTGTGTAACCTTTCTTGATGCTTTTACTACTTTTGGCGGAGTTGGTCCACCTACCATTGATTCTGTTGCTGTTGCTGCTTTTGTTGTTGTTGTTGTTGTTGCTGCTGTGATTGTTTCTGATGCTTTTAGCAATTTTTGTGGAAATACTTCTGCAGGTGCTTGTTTTAAAACTGTTGGAGCTAATGGTAATGATATGCTGTCACTATGTTTGTTCAGTCTCTCTAACATTTCACTGACTTTTCCACACAAAAGTTTCTTGCCCTTTTTGTTCAGATGCATCCCATGTTTCGTGAAGCAGTCTCTCTTAAGAAAATCTGTACAAAGAAAGTTTGTATTTGGACACATTTTGCATATTTCCTGAAATTGTGTTTTGGCTTCCCTAATTTCAGCGTTTACACACGAAGTGGGGATACGGTCATGTCTACAAGGAATGCTAGTGACAATCACGTTCTGCTTCTTAGTACCATCTAGTAATTTCCTTAAGTTGTGCATAGCATTCCGTAACTCATTCCTGTACACATCATTGGCACCTCCAATTAATAAAATATAACGATTTGTGCTTTTTTTGTTGTCTTTTATGACGTCCTTTATAATTTCCTGCATTGGAGTGCCTGGTTTTACGCAACTGTAGGTTTTTAAGTCATGATGATTATTGAGAATTTCTGCAAGACCGCGTCAATGGCTATCAGAGTAAATATTTAGGCCTACCTCATTTTCTGTGCTGTTGGCAGAGTACGACGTTTTTGGCGTAAATACTGATGTTTCAGCGGGTTCAGTAAGAAGCTGAATCATGTTTTCTAATAATTTAATGTACTTTGTATCTGCTTTTAAGTCCTTGAGTACTTCATTTTTCACATTTCGTTCGAGTTCAGTGTTACACATCTCTGTGGCGGCTTCTCGGCCGTTACACGGATGATTACAGTCACACGAAAATATATTATTGCGATTTACTTTCGCGAAGCAGCTTGAATGATACCATATATGTTTTACTGGACACGTTCTAACACCGGTTTTCACTTTTTCACCACACGAGCGACACTTCACTGACGATAAAAACTCTTAGTTTACGGAGCAGTTTTCTACAATTTGTATACTTGCCGCCATTTTGTATTTTACACACTTTTAAATAAATATCATACGACTGTAATAGAGTGTGAACAAGTCATATCAAAACAGTGAAGATTTCAACAGAAATGTTTAACTGAGGAAACTATGGCTTCTTGAGCTGATAATTCTTTCCTCAGACAGGTGAGAGTAGCAAGAGGTTACTCTATTACAACCGGTTTCAGTCATTTACCATCCTCACAGTACCGGTATTGTGCAAAAAACGAAACTGAAGAAAACAGAATGTAACATCGAAACAAGATCGAATAAGGTTACTCAACTGACTGGACTGTCAAGAAAGTTACTATCACATCACTATTCACCCATTTCTAATACACAAAGAAAAACTGTCGTAATCAAAATGTATGAAATAGTGAATGTAATTTTCCAATTCTAATGCGAAACACTAGCTGTGAGGTACACAGGTACGATCTGAGAAGTGTGGAAAGTAACAGGTCAGCCATCATACAATCAAAGAATGTAAATGCCCATAATACATGGGATTAGGAAGCATATGTAAAGATCATACATATATATGGCAATAACACAGCTGTTTTCGAGAAAGCCATTTTTAGGTTCCAAAAAATCAGCAAAATGACCAGTATACATATAGGGTGCACATATTCTTGATGTATATATGCCATAACAAAAAAAATCAGTGTACCAACCCTAAACAAACAAAACTGCCATGTCATAAGAAACTCACTCACTAAAGCTAGTCAAGTCCAATGTAATTACATCATGTCAAGGAACATAAATGTATTAATATGTCTTATTTGTGAAGTCCGACACACAGATTGCCATCTCTTCATGGTATTAAACAATCTTAAACAACTGGCCACCCCTAAGCTTACACGTAATCACATTAAATTGCCAGGCAACACATACAATTAAGTGCTTTGTAATGTAACCATACATCAACCTTTTTATTAGTCTGCTTAGGACAAGAGGTGGGATGTCAACATTAACAGGCAATCAGTATTACAGATCATATTACGAGTGCATCTAATATTTCTACATGCACAGTTGTTCACTTAAAAGGAAACAATTTGCAACTGAATTCCAATAGTGTGTACAAATATATATTTACAGGAAAATGTATTATAGAAAGCACACAAATTTGTAACGTAAGCTCTTCTAGAGATAGATTAAAAAGCACAGGAGTAACAATACATTCTTGTGTAGCTGCCTGTGAAGATCAGAACATATTTTTCTACTAAGTATGTCATGTACGTAATATAACCTATTTAATAGTGTGACCGGAACGAGAGTCATATTACATTACAGTTATTTCTATGTTCTTAAAGCTTCAACAGCATGCAATAAAAACCTTGGATAGTGAAACGGCTAAAGGACACAAAGCAGGAATGTAATACATATGTTGCTCTAAGTCTTAATTTAAAAACATGTAACAGAATTCAAAGGAAAGTGAAGTGTGGTAAACTCACATTGGTAATATAGTTTTCATAAACCTGGATTTATTGTAGCTCAAGCAGACCTTGGAGAAGTTATGGAAGGCCACAAAAACTATTGGGTTTCTAATTGCTATAATTGCTTCTAATGACTAAACTTCAAATTATTTGGAGCTGTTTTACAAACTCCAGTTTCTTTGAACTTCTGTTACTTTTCAAATGACTTAAATGTCTGCTATTAAGAATTTTGAAAAGGTTTGAGTTTATAATCAATATTTGTTGGAAGCAGCTAAGTGCTCTCATTATGAAACTCTGGATGAATATAGTGTGTGTTTTTTGTGCATCTTTATCTGCACTGGTTGAAGACATGCACACAGTTTCTTAATACTTTTCTTCCTGTGTTTAACCTCTGATTCGAAATCATACCTTTTACTGACTAAATTCTGACAACAGTTTCATTTTCACTATTTTTTTTTAAATTACTGACTGCATATTAAAAAGGAACATTTATGTTGACCCGGGACACTGTCAGATAAGCAAGATGAAACTAGTACTGCATAATTAAATTCTACCGAATAATAGTGTTGGCTGTCTACAGGGCTCCTTCAGATGACAAAAACTTTTCTGCATTCAGTGGAACTCCTTCTGTCAGGGTTACTTTCAAAACCGAAGGATATTGTAGTTTTAGGTGATTTCAATATAAACTTTATGACAGAAAATAAGAATAAAATAGACTTTGAGATTGTGATGACCTTACATAACCTGACATCAGTAATAAACTTCCGAAGAAGAATTACATCTGAGTGCCTAACTATGATAGACAACATTTTTTTAGATGTAAGTAGACATCAGCATTATATTGTCAGGCAGGTTATAAGTGAGCTTTCAGATCATGGACAAATTCTCACTCATTATGACGTTAATCTGTTCAAAAAAGGATTTCCTCAATGGAAATTCGTAAGAGGCAAAAGGAACTTTCAAACACAAGTTGCAGCAAATGGATTGGTCTTTAATATATAGCCATGATTATGTTGATACTAAATTTAACTGTTTTATAAATGAATTCTGTAGTGTTGGCAGTTAGCCAACACTACGCACACTAATTGAGAGAGGAGGCCGAAATGCACGCAGGCTGGCTTGAGGTTGTTAATGGCGCCTTGCTAGGTCGTAGCCACTGACTTAGCTGAAGGCTATTCTAACTATCTTCAAGTGAGGCTTCGTCAGTGTTGTATCGCTAGCTAAGTCGTCCGTACAACTGGGGCGAGTGCTAGTAAGTATCTCGAGACCTGCCGTGTGGTGGCGCTCGGTCTGCGATCACTGGCAGTGGCGACACGCGGGTCCGACATGTACTAATGGACCGTGGCCGATTTAAAGCTACCACCTAGCAAGTGTGGTGTCTGGCGGTGACACCACAAATTCTGTGCTCTTTTTGAAGAAATATTTCCCAAGAAATGGGTCAGAAACAGTGTTTCCAATTCTGTAAATAAGCCTTGGATTACAAAAGGTATTAAACAGTCGTGTAAAACCAAAAGGGAAATTTATGCTGCAATAAGATTTTGTAAAGATGTAGAAAAATGGGAACACTATAGATTATACTGTAAAATTTTGAAGTAACTAATACGGAAATCAAAAGCCCTTTATTATGAGAAGAAAATAGGTAATTCTAATAATAAAATAAAAACAATTTGGGGCATTGTAAAAAGAGAAACAGGGAGAGATACAACAAGCAAAGAAGATGTAAATAAAATCAGATATGAAGGTACCGTGGTAGATAATCCCAAAACGGTGGCTGACATTTTTAATGAACACTTCCTCTCAGTAACTCAAGAGATTGCTTGCAAGCCAAATGATGTTGAAGCTGTAACTCTGTCAAGCAGTATATTCAAACACAATTTGAGAAATGCACCTTAATCCTGTCACTTTAGAAGAAATTCAAAAAAATCATCATGTCTCTAAAAAGTACGAACTCTGCAAGGGTTGATAATATATCTAGTAATTTATTGAAATATTCTTGTGTGTGAATAAGGGACATTCTCTGTCATATGCTTCCCATCAGAAAGGTGTTATTCCCAGCAGACTTAAGTATGGCATTGTGAAGCCCCTGTACAAAAAAGGTGATAAAGCTGGACTAACTAACTATTGACCTCTCTCTTTGCTGACACCTTTCTCCAAAATTCTAGAAAAGCTAATACATATAACAATTACTGATCATCTCATGAAGAATGGAGTTCTCAGCAAGAGCCAATTTGGCTTTCAAAAGGGCCTTTCAACAGAAGACACAGTTTACGCACTTGCAAATGCAGTCCTAGAAACCCTTAATGAGAAAATGCTAGCACTTTGAGTCTTCTGCGATTTATCCAAAGCGTTTGACTGTGTTCATAACCAGATTCTCTTGCAAAAAGCAAAATTAGTGGGAATAAGTGGTGTTGCAGGCAATTGGCTACAGTCGTACCTCCAAGACAGAAAACAAAAAGTTGTCTTGAATAGCTCAGGTAGAGTTTGTGACGCTTGCTCAGATTCTGAATGGAGTTCCATTACATGTGGAGTGCCTCTGGGCTCAATTCTTGGGCCACTATTATTCCTAATTTTTATAAATGATCTACCATCATGTACAAGCCTGCCATGTAAATTTACATCATTTGCTGATTATACCACAATTTTTATGATCAGTAGAACAGACAACAATCTTGAGGAACTCATTAATCACATACTCTCAGATGTGGTTTATTGGTTCAAGGTGAATGGTCTCATTAAATTCCAGTAAGACCAGCTTTATTCAATTCTGTACAGAAACAGAAAAAGAGAGAGAGAGAGAGATAAGTGTGACATGTGGAAATCAACCAATAGTAAGAATGGAAACAACAAAATTTCTTGGAGTGCACATTGAAAAGAAAATGAACTGGTCTTCACATATTATTGATCTCTGTAAGAGGCTTAGCTCTGCTACCTATGCTTTACGGGTTGTCACTACATGTGTTGAACCTAACATTGCAAAAGTGGCATACTACGGCTATTTTCATTCTCGCATTGAGTACGGAATTACTTTTTGGGGCAACCAGCCATTAGCAAGGAAAGTGTTCATTGCACAGAACCAAGCATTAAGAATTATATGTGGATTGCATCCAAGAGACTCATGTCGAAAAATTTTTCGTAAACTTAAAATATAAACAATAATATATTTTCTCTTTGTTTTGTTTGTAAAAATATAGAGATATTTCAACCAAACAGTAATTATCATGAGCATAACACACGGAGGAAGAATGACGTACACAGTGAATTCAGAAATTTCAGCTTGGCACAAAAGGGTGTCCACTACACTGGAGCAAAACTCTTCAATGCTCTTCCTCCCAAAATGAAGACAGATTCATAACGAGAGTGCGTTTAAGAAAGCACTAAAAATATTTCTGCTAGAAAAAGCTTTTTACAGTCTAGATGAATTTCTAACTAACTAAACTGTAATATTTCAATATTATATGTTGCAAGTTGACATAATGCTACTAAGAATGTTGTTTAACCTGAGCTCTGTATTTGTGTGTGCTCTGTATCTGTTTTCTGTAGTGTTTTAATGATTCTAAGAAAATGTATTTTCTTTTTCTATATTGCTGCCCAAAGAATTTACTGTATAAATTTTTATATAATTATGTAAAATTTCTGTATATGCTATAAGATTATCAGATTGTATTTGTAAAACACTGACTTGTTCCACGTCCTTGTGTATCCAACACAGTTGGACCTATGGAACACGAAATAAATCAAATCAATGATTTTAGTTAGTATTTTAGTAATATCAATGGAATAAGGTTTGGGGGGAAAATGCCTTCTGTCCTGTGTCTGATTTCTGATCATCTGCCTGCTGTTGTGAATGGTGTTGAGCTCAAATTTACCATGTTTGCAGATGGCAGCAGTATTCTAATTGAATATCTTTTATGAGGACGAGTGGCACATCTGTGAATTATAGCCTCCTTTAGCTGTACTGTTGACGCCATGGGAATCAAAGAATAGCAATGTGGAATCAAGTTATGGAGGCCAATTCAGCAGGACAATGTCTGCAGTATATGAGCAGTGCTGGCTTGTTTTGAGTGAATGGCACTGGTTTCATTTTGCTGGTATACCAGTGCTTAGGGACCGATGACGTTGCAGTCTGGTGCCTTTAATCCCGCAAACCAACCAACCAGTGCTTAACCGGAATGATGTTCTTACTTGCATGGTAAGACTTCTTACAACTGGTATTGAGGCTAAGATTGCTCAATATTATTAAACTTCCTTATGGAGTAATACAGTGTCATTTCTGGCTGGCGAAGGACTAATTCTGTTGCTCAGCTTGTACATTCCAAGACATAAGTTAAGAGGACGAAGAAGCTGGCCAGGCCACTAAGAGGTTTAATTCCCTGGAGATTGTTCCATGAAGGGAAGACCTGTATTAATCCCAAAGTGACGCCACTTGCTGACAGACAGCAACATGAAGATCAGAGGGAATGGAAGAACTAGCAGGCCAAGGTACGAGGACAGCTGCATCAGCAGCAGTATCAGTAGCCTCGTTTCCTGTCAGATTGTTGTTACCAGGGACCCACAAATACATCACAGTGGCTCCATAAAGGGTCAGCAACTGAAAGATTTCTTTGACCTGTTTCACTAAGGTATGGACAGCATACAGCACAGACTCTGAAGGGCATAGAGGCAGAGCAGATGATACGACTGAAAAGCCTGTGTCACTATGTGGCCAAATACACAACAAAGAGCTCTGCTATAAATACTGAGCAATGTTTTGACAGCTGATGCTGGAAATAGTCTGTGCCAATGAAGAAGAGGCACCTGACACCACAATCAGAGCCATCCATGTAGATGAAGGTACTACTGTAGATTTCTGCGTGAAGGTTGAGAGAGAGGTTAAAAATCAGCCAGCAAGTTGCAAATAAAAGTTGTGAATAAAAGTGTGTTAGCTCTTCACCATGGTTTCGCTATTTTTACAAATCTTATTCAGAAGAGCCCAAAAGGGGATGGTGCACATTGAAGTGCAAAAAGTGAGGATGTTGCCCAATGAGCTCGAGGACGTCTGCACTGGTAACACCCAATGATGTAGAGATGTGGACAATAGAAACAGGACAGGTGAAATGATGAAGACTGCAACGGCTTCCGTCTGGTGTTTAGTGAGACAGAGTGACAATGAATGTCATTGCAGATGAGCAGTGTGACTCATCAGATGGAATGCCATCCCCAGGGGTAAGGTCAAAGTGAACTGGAAAGAATACCAAGAGGTTTGAAGCAGTTGTGAGGACAATTTTGTTTCCTGGAGGGAGAATACAAGTGGACACTGCAATTGCAAGAGCAGCCATAATTCATCCTTGTTGGATCTAGTGCTGCGAACATTCCACTGAAGGGAAGTCATGGTGGGGAAAAGGGGAGAAGGAAAGAAATGACAAGTCGTCACCTCTGTGGCCTGTAGTAGTGAGTCTTCGAAGGCTGGCACTTGGCAGCTACAGTGGCTGTAGGGCCCTGTTCCATGTGAGCTACATGTGTGTCAGCATTCTCACAGAGTCAGCGCGGAGATTCCAGGGTAGTCAAACGGTTAGCAGTGTGCACTGGCAAAACGGAGGTTTGGCGGGTGAGGGTATTATGCGGTGACACTGTTGAAGAGGACCTCTGAGTCAGTGAAGGAGAAGACTGTTTGCTTTTGATTTCTTGCAAGCTTTGCATTCGGTAGATGAAAGCTCAGAAGTTTGTTGGCTTGAAGTAGGAAGCCTTCACAGGAGTATTTCCTCTGTCCTTTCCATCCTGCTGATTATGTAGCACATGATTTCGCTGCCAGAGGCAAAGATTTGGCAGCTTGTTGCACAGCTAGAGAAGACGGGGACACTACCATGACAATGTGCAATTTTACAACTGCAATGCTGAATTTGAGGTCACATGTCTGGATGGTCATGTCCTTTGTGGAGCAAGGTGTAGCAAGAACAGTACTGTAAGTGCCGGGCGGTACAACGCAGGGCTTTCAACTGGCCGACAACTTTCAAGCCTTCACTCAGATCTGCTGGATGACTCTCTCATCTCGGGATGAGGCTGCATGGTTGCCACTGCAATTTATGCAGGAGGGAGGAGAAGGCAGGCAATCACTCTAATGAGCATCCCTACCACAAGGAGGAGGAGGAGGAGATTAGTGTTTAATGTCCCGTCGACAACGAGGTCATTAGAGACGGAGCACAAGCTCGGATTACGAAAGGATGGGGAAGGAAATCGGCCATGCCCTTTCAAAGGAACCATCCCGGCATTTGCCTGTAGCGATTTAGGGAAATCACGGAAAACCTAAATCAGGATGGCCGGAGACGGGATTGAACCGTCGTCCTACCACAAGTAACATTTGGCTTCGTTGCGACAGGAGTGTAGTTGTTACAGTGACAGTGATAACAGCTTGTCTGGCTTCAAATGTGTGGTTGGACTTTGATGACTTCATAACTTGCCCTGATCTTTGACAGAAGCATTACTCAATCAGAACTGAGAGTAGGTATGAACTAAGGCTGCGTCAACCTGTTTTATTACCCAATGGACTGCAGTGACACACTGATCAGAAAGGTACATTTGGATTTGTCCTTCATTCTGACCATCGAACAGACTGGTGTAAATACCACCACATGAATTCAGGATTCGATGGGCCTTAGCACTAAAAATGATAGCTTTGGAGGAGCGAGCTGCCAGCAGTTTTAGGGCTAGAGGACCACACTTGGTCTCCAAAATCAAAGTGCCATTACATAAATGAAAGCAGGATTTCACAGGGCCAGCAAATGTGTCAACACCTTTCTGAATAATAAATGGATTATCTATAGTAAAGAACTGACAATGTCCAGTATGTGGTATGAGAAACCAACATGCAAGCTGGAAGAGTGAATGTTTAGCCTCATTCCCATTACGTTTAGTAGACTCAGATTGGAATTGGCTCATTATGACAAAATCCCCAAGACTGCCATTATCTCCAATGGCATAGCATGTTTCTTCCTGCTGAGGGACCCCTCCTCAGAGGGGAGCTCAAACTTATTAGGTGATTGTTCACACCTCCCAAACTTCTGACGGAGGGACTAAATGGCAATTTGGGAGGGTTACAGCTCAGGCTACCACCCCTCCCTGGGCCTGACCTGTACCATGTATGTGCAAACCCTACCTGCCAACCTGAGGAAGGTAATTACGATTACCCCGTCACATGTTACACTTTAAATGCTTGGGATGGCCTTCAGAACTACACTGGGATGAAGAGAAAACAAAGACAAACCTCAAACGCCGAAGTGGAGAACGATAGATTAAGAAAGAAGAAATTGAAGTCTGTGTGCTGAAGTTCTAGGACCTCGACATCATTTACAAAAAAGTATCCGTGACATGTTCCAAAGGGAGGGCAAAAAACAGCAGGAGGATAGACATGCAGCACCGAAGTGAGAAGGTGCTACAATCACTGAGGTCCCATGGTAGCCAATCATGAACTCATTGAAGAGTGGTGAGACGTTTAGGAGGTTGAATTTTTTGGGATTGATGTTTTATGATTATAAATCATATTTCATAACCTGCATAAATGGTCACAATGCCAAACAAACAGGCAGCAACATTGGTACAAACAGTAATTAACAACAGGGTACTTAAGTTAAAAGTACCAGAAATTATAACAAATCAAGGGGGTCATCCCTATCTTTGATTTATAGAAGGAATTTAAACTAATGTGAGAAAAAATTGAGGATGAGTCATCTACAGCCTCAAACTAATAGGAGCATGTTAAGGGTGTATGAAGCAATAGGGAGCATGCTACAATACCATATAGCACACACATACCAATTGTGATGTCTGTTCAAGTTATCGTGGTCTGTATACAAATCAAAACAGCAGAAAGTACAGGATTTTAGCCATATTAGGTGGTATATGGTAATAAGATGCATTCAGTTATTGACATAGGAAAACAAGAAGGGACAGACAATAGGTTAAGGCTTTTGCGAGGGTGGCAAGAGAATTATCGAACAGGTTGCTTAAGGCAAATAGACTGGCACTGTAAAAACAAGAGGAAGCAGTGACTCATAGGGAAGTATCACCCCAATACAAGGATGGTCAATGTATAACGCTATCAACTTCACTCACTCCAAATGGTAAGACGCTACTTTGTATGTAGTGTCAAGGCCAATATCAGGTTGTGGACATGTCACCAGTGACTGTCAAGATGCAGTTGTCTATGGGAATTCTGCATGTGGACATATGAAACTTGTGAGATTATCCCAAGAATTGGAGGACTGAGCCACAAAGACAGTGGGAAACAACTGTTGAGTAACGAGCAAGAAGTTTTAAGTGAAACAGCGATAGTAGGTCTGCATGAGAAGACTTAGGAGGTAAGGGAGTTTTCTTTGTATGTTTGGTACAAAGAAGATTACCTGCTGTGCAGTAGCAGTGGATTTTCGCGTGAGAGACGCATAGTAGGTAGCTCTGTCCTCAGGTGAGCTATGCCAGGAGGGAAGATAAATTCTGTCTTAAGTGGACTACAGCTTGTCATTGCAGTGGAATCATTGCTGAACGACCATGTTAACAGTGAGCACTGTTCACCAAACACATCAACAAAATGTGGTTATCACTGGGTAATACAGGTGTTATTTAATGCATGGTAGACATAGAATGAGGTTGGTTGGTTGGTTGAGGTTTAAGGGACCAAACAGCAAGGTCATCAGTCCCTTGTTTCAAATGTGGTCCATTCCGCTAACGTGACATCTAAGCAAAGTCAGAACAATAAAAGGGAAAGGTCTAAACACGTAAAGGGGCAGTCATGTTGTCAATGGTAAAAAAACAAAATGCGGGAAGTCAGCAACAGCAAGAACCCAACATTATGCTGAAGCAGCATAGGCAAGACCACTTGTGATTTAAAAGGTGCAACCACTAGAATGTAGAAGTACGTATCGGAAAAGGAGACAAACCAATCCTTAAAAAAAAAGAGGGGTAAAAACAGCATAAAAGGGGAAGAAAAGAGGATCTCGGTCAGGGAGGTGAGTCGGGAGTCTCCAAACACGGCTTACAGTTGGAGACACCCAAACACTCACCGCCCTGCCCCAACACCAGAGAGAGATTAAAAAACCTTAAAACTGAGAATAAAAGCCACTTTCCCGGAGGAAACTGAGGACCAGGGAGACCATCAGGGAATCGTCAGCCAACATCAAAGGTAAAGTGTGGGGGAGTCTGTACCTAGCACGCAGAGCGAAAAGAAGGGGGGCATTCAACCAAAATGTCGGCTACTGACTGGAAGGCTCCACAACCACAAAGTGGGGGTGGCTCATCACGCAAAAGAAAACCTTGGGTCAGCCTGGTATGGCCAATGCGGAGACGACACAGTGTGGTCGAGTCCTTTCGGGAGAGGTGAAAGGAAGAATGCCACAGGCCTGGTGTCACTTTAATCGCATGAAGTTTATTAGACAGGGGAGTAGCCTCCCAAGAATTGGCCCATTACTGTGCGAAGTGGGATTTGATGTGAAGCCGTAAATACGCTGCAGGAGGGGTTACAGAAAACGTGGGGGTGGGGAGGGGGGTAAGTGACTGCTCCCCCAGCCAAACGATCAGCGAGCTCATTACCCGGGATAACCACATGGCCAGGGACCCAAAGGAAGTCAATGGATCAAGCAGCACAGTGAATATCAGCGAGATGTTCATAGATGGCAGAGACCAAGGGATGGCACGAAAAACACCGGTCAGTAGCAAGAAGGCCACTCATCATTCCGTACATAACAAAATGCGGTTGTGTTGGGACTGTTTACTGCGGAACTGATGGCAATTTCCCAGGCCGTTAACTTTATTAAACACCCCACATGTAGGTGGCAGCAGATGATTGTCCATTCTGACAGAGGACGTGAAGGCATACCCCACATGATCAGCAGATTTAGAGCCATCAGTGTAAAAAACAACAGCATCCCGAAACTCCCATAAAATCTGGCGGAAAAAGGAACGGAACACCACCGGGGGGGGGGGGGGGGGGGATGGAATCTTTTGGACCTCGGTGGAGATCCATCCGAATTCGAGGCCGAGGAACTAACCAAGGGGGGGTGGTGGAGGGGAGGGAGCGAGGAAGGCAGGACAAAGAAGGAAGCTGAAAATCACGGCAAAGAGACGCAAGGCGGAGCCCAACCGGTGAACCCGCCCGAGGGCGGGAGTCGGGTGGGCGACGTCCATGGCCTGGGAACAGGATAGAATAGGAAGGATGAGTGGGAGAGGGACGGATAGTGAGTGCATAAGACACCAGAAGCTGGAACCGCCGAACAGAAAGGGGGGGGGGGGGGATCCCAACTTCAACCAGGAGACTATCAACAGGGCTAGTAGGGAAGGCACCAGTGGCCAAACGGATACCACGATGATGGACTGGATCCAGCACGTGCAGTGTGGAAGGAGCAGCTGAACCATAAACTTGACAACCATAGTCCAAGCGAGACAGAACTAGAGTGCGATAAAGATGGAGAAGGAGGGAACGGTCCGTACCGCGAGAGGAGTGGGCAAGGAAGCGAAGGACATTGAGTTTACGGAAACATCCTACCTTCAGGAGTCTGACATGGGGCAGCCAAGTGAGCTTGTTGTCAAAAAGAAGACCCAGGAAACGAAACTGTGGGACCACAGACAATCGTTGGGCATCGAGATAGAGCTCTGGATCAGGATGGATCGTAGTACGGCGACAGAAATGGACCACCCGCGATTTTAGAGGAGAGAATTTAAACCCATGTGAGAGGGTCCATGCAGAGGCACGCCCTATAGCTCCCTGGAACTGCCACTCTGCAGATGCCATCTAAGAGGAACTAACGCAAATGCAGAAATCATCCACATACAGGGCAGAGGCGACCAAAGGACCGACAGAGGCCACAAGTCCATCGATAGCAATGAGGAAAACAAGGACACTCAAGACAGAACCCTGTGGGATGCCCGTCTCCTGGGTCCGTGGAGAACTAAAAACAGTACCAACTCGTACTCTGAATGGCCGATGGAACAGGAACTGGCGAATAAAAATTGGGAGTGGGCCCCGAAGACCACACTGATGAAGGGTAAGTAAGATGTGATGGCGCCAGGCCGTGTCATAGGCCTTGCGAAGGTCAAAAAGCACTGCAACCAAATGGCGGCACTGGGAAAAGGCCTGCTGAACTGCGGATTCCAAGCAAAGTAAATGATCAATTGGAGACCGTCCCACTCGAAAGTCACACTGGTAAGGAGACAATAGACCCCGAGATTCGAGGACCCAATTGAGCCGACGGGCTACCATCCGTTCAAGTAACTTACAGGCAACATTGGTCAAACTAATTGGCTGATAGCTGTCAACAGATAGGGGGTTCTTACCAGGCTTAAGGACAGGAACCACGATGCTATCCCTCCACTGAGAAGGGAAGTCACCCTGGAGCCAGATACGGTTAAACACCCAAGGAAGATGTTGCCGTTGTGGAGCACTGAGATGTTGAAGCAGTTGGTTATGAATGGAATCTGGGCCAGGGGCCGTATCATGAGAAGAAGAAAGTGCAGAAAGAAATTCCTGTTCAGTAAAAGGTTCTTTGTAAGATTCTGACTCACAAGGGGTAAAACATAAGATGGAAGCTACAGACCGCAGTTCCTGGTGAAGGAAAGCAGCTGGATAGGAGGCTGATGCTGATGACACTGCAAAATGTGTCGCAAGATGTTCTGCAAGAACTAATGGGTCCGTACAAAGGCCATCTTGGAGGTGAAGGCCTGGGAGGGTGGACTGCCGATGGCAACATTGGAGAGAGCGAAGTGTAGCCCATACCCGTGACAGAGGGACAGTAGAACCAAGGGAAGAAACGAATAGTTCCAAACATATCCGCTTGCTCTGTTTGATTAAATAACGGGCTTTAGCGCGAAGGCGTTTAAAGTTAGTAAGGCTGGCTACGGAAGGGTGCCTCTTAAGGTATTGCAAAGCTCGACGGCGATCACGGATGGCAGTGGCAATGGCATTGGCAGTGGCAATGGCATTGGCAATGGCAATGGCCATACTCCACCATGGGACTTGCCAGTGACGAAATGGTCCAGATGAGCGCGTGACAGCAAGGTTAGAAGCGCAAACAATCGCGTCAGACATGTCACGTAGGACGTCATCAATACTCCCCAACAAAGAGGGAGAGAACACGACCTGTGCAGTGTATAGAGGCCAATCGGCGCATTCGAAAGACCAATGAGGTAACCTGTCCATTGGGGAACGGGAAGGGAGCGAGATAATCAATGGGAAATGGTCGCTATCACAAAGGTCGTCGTGTGGTGACCAGTGTAATGAAGGGAGGAGAGAGGGAGAAGAAAGAGAAAGATCAATGGCAGAAAAGGTACCATGGCCGGCACTGAAATGAGTAGGGGAGCCATCATTAAGAAGGCACAAGTCGTGGTCTGCAATAAATTGGTCTGTAAGAAGACCTCGTCTACATGGAAAGGCACTGCCCCACAAAGGATGATGAGCATTAAAATCCCCAAGGAGGAGGAAGTTGCTGAAGAAGGGCAGTTAAGGCAGCAGGTGTAAGAATCCTGTCAGGAGGGAGATAAGGATTGCAAACTGTGACCGCAGAGTCTAGGTGGAACCTAACAGCAACCGCTTCCAATGTAGTTTGAAGAGGAATCCACATGCTAGCAATGACTGTGCGGACCAACGTACAAACGCCACCAGAAGCCCGCAGGGGTCTGACCCAATATCGACAAAAAACACGGAACCCATGGAGGGTCGGTGAGTGAGAATCAGTAAAATGAGATTCCTGGAGAACCACACATGCTGCACAGTAAGACGAAAGAAGGGATTTCAATTCCCGAAGGTGACGATAGTATCCATTACAATTCCATTGGAGAACCACAGAACGATGATTTAAATGGGGGCTGAACACGCTAAAGCCAGTCATACCGCCGGGTCCCCACCCGTCACTGACAAGGAGGGGGCGACATCCATGAATGGCAAGTCAGAATCCGGTTGTGAAGTCGGGGAAGGGACCTCTGGTGACACCAGAGGCTCTGTCCCGGGACTTGTGTTTCTTCTTCTTTTCAGGCTGAGATTGAAGAGGGCTGTGTGGCATAAAGGAGCCAGCTGCAGCAAGATCAGGAACAGAAAGAGACCAGGCGACCTTGCGGGCCGACAGACCGCAACTCTCACGGTCATCACGTGGCAGCAGACCTTTGGCCTGGAAGGTGCTGGGAAGGGGCATCCCGGGAGAGGCGCCCTTAACCGGCAGACGCCGAAGGACTGGGACACTTCTCCGGCTGGGGAGGGGGAGCAGTGCCCAGAGGAAAAGGTGTGGGAGCTGCAGGAGAGGGGTCCGGGAAGGGGGGCAAGGAAGGGGGGGGGCAAGGAAGGGGGGGCAAGGAAGGGGGGGGCAAGGAAGGCGGGGGCAAGGAAGGCGGGGGCAAGGAAGGGGGGGCAAGGAAGGGGGGCAAGGAAGGGGGGCAAGGAAAGGGGGGCAAGGAAAAGGGGGCAAGGAAGGGGGGTCAAGGAAGGGGGGGCAAGGAAGGGGGGCAAGGAAGGGGTGAAGATATAACCAAGGCACAACTAGATGTCATGGGCACAGGGTGAAGATGTGTATACTTCTTACGGGCCTCTGTGTAGGTTGAACGATCGGAGGGACTTATACTCCTGTATCTTCTTATCCTTCTTATATACTGGGAAATCTGGTGAACGTGGAGAATGACTGCCATGACAATTTACACACACAGGAGGGGGACCACAGGGACTCCCCTCATGGAGTGGGCGTCCACAGTCACCACAAGAGGGGCCTGTGAACAGCGGGAAGATGTGTCCAAAACACAAGCCCTTAAAACACCTCACCTCATAGGAGGTGGGATGTACGGCTTCACATCACATCGATAAACCATAATCTTAACTTTCTCAGGGAGGGTGTCCCCTTCAAAGGCCAGGAGAAAGGCACCAGTATCAATGCAATTGTCTTTAGGACCCTTCTGAACACGCCGAACAAAGTGAACATCCCGCCGTCTGAGATTGTCCCAAAGTTCCTCATCAGTTTGAAAAATCACACCTTGTACTATATTTAGAGACTGGTGGGGGGTAATGGATACAGGAATTGTGCCAAGATGGGTACAGGCACGAAGAGCCGCAGATTGGGCAGCTGAAGCAGTTTTGATCAGCAATGAACCCGACTGCATCTTGCTCAGGGAGTCCACTTCGCCAAACTTGTCTTCAATGTGTTCCAGAAAGAATAAAGGTTTGGTATTGGTGAAAGTATCTCCATCAGTCCTGGTGCAAACTAGATAACGGGGGAAAGGTTTCGGCCCTAGCTGACGGGCCTGACCCTCTTCCCAGGGAGTAGCCATGGAAGGGAAGGCCGAAGGGGCAAGAGAAACAGCACTTGAAGAATCAGTTCCACGCAGAGGGATGGCCGCAGAAGAACAGCCAGAGTTCTGGACCCGTAAGCGTTTTATTTGCATAGCGTCTGCCCTGATGACACCCACTCCGATCAGGGGCTCTCCTCATGGGCGCCACCCAGCCACAGCAAGGGCTGTCTGGCATGGCAGCCATTGCCAGGAGTTTCGATGCTCCAGGATGACGAGCAACCACTGCAAGGCATGCATGAGGGGGTCACAGCTGAGGTATCAGAAGTGTGATCCCTGTGTGTTCAGGGGGCTCAACCAAAAGGGTACATAGTGACCCCACCACATGGGCTGGCTACCGTGCAGGCTATGTACCCTAGCATCAGACGACGACGTGAAAGAAAAGGTGGAATGTACTAGGAGGGCACATGTCAAAGACACTAGGTAATGTGCTCTTCCCCAAATGGCTCACACTATGGAGGAGAAATTTTGTAATGGAGGTCAAACCCCAGAGGGGGACCAAGGAATGCCAAAAGGAGGAGATGATTACGCAACAAAGCTGAATTGTAAAACCAACAGAATCAGGAAGGTAGCGGGCCCAACATAAGCAAGGACACCAAGAGAGGGAGAGGAGAGCGTGACAGGAAAGGAGCAAGGAGGGGAAGGGGAAGGAAATGCAGCCCTGGAGAGAAAGAAGGCTGCAATAGCTCAGGGCCCCGTGCTCGCCATGCACGTATCCACAAGAGTTGTGGACCCCCAGGGGGGGGGGGGGGTAGAATGAGGTAACATGGTTAGAAGTAGCCTTCAGTAGTTTTGAACTGATGGTATATCATCATCACTGAATGTTCGAAGTAGTCTCCAGGGTGTGTCGGAGGAAACATGGGACTTGAAAGGACTGAGGCTTTGGGGAGTATACCACATACCAGAAGTAGAGGTTGGATCACTGTGTTAGGATGACATGTGGAAACAGTGGGACAGCAGATGAGGGTGACAGAGTGAATGATACAGTAGAAGTAATAAAACAATGGGTACAATAAGTAAGGCAATAAGTGAGTGCTACAACATAAAAACTCATGTTTGCAGAAAGATATGCTCTTACTGCATCAGCTGCTTGGAAGTGTTTATTACACAAAACTACGGAAGAAATGGTGAATCTTAACTTAGATGTTGCTAACTGAAGCAGAAAATTGGATAAAGAATTAATAATTTAGTTGTTACTATCCTTGGAGGACAGCGTGGGGAGAGGGAGGAGGAGGAGGAGGAGGAGGAGGAGGAGGAGAGAGAGAGAGAGAGAGAGAGAGAGAGAGAGAGAGAATTACAGGAATCTATGGAACAAGTGAGATAAGCCAGCTAGGAGTGAAATTCCTATCACCAGACAATGCCTGGAGGTGCAACATCAAGTGCAAAAGGAGCC
Source organism: Schistocerca serialis cubense (assembly GCF_023864345.2). NCBI lineage: Eukaryota > Metazoa > Arthropoda > Insecta > Orthoptera > Acrididae > Schistocerca > Schistocerca serialis. The sequence continues at coordinate 622,879,738 of NC_064644.1, read as the reverse complement.
ACCACCAGAGAGTGAATTATTCTCTAAGCATCATCGTAACAGTTAACCTTTTCATTTTAACCTAGCCACAGCAGAGGTAATAACCAACAGGGGAAAGGTATAGATTTAAATTTCCTTTCCAGGAGCAGTAAGTATGCATGGTACCTACATTATGCAGTTCTCATGTATCCTCTGAAGTGTGAGATGCTGAAGAAATTTCTTGGAGTAAAGGAATAACAGTCATTTGTTACAGAAGAAAAGCACAGATTTGTCTGTATGGAACATGGAGTTACAGAAGTATTACAGGGGTGCCATTATGGTTTGTCTGAACAGACTAGGTAGAGGGTCAGAAATCCCGTCCAGTTAACGTTAAAGGAAGACGGGGGGAATTATAAATGAATGGGACACCATGTAAAACAGTATTTATTTTTGCTCTACCTGGCACAATTTCAGGCACAAACCGCAGATTGTATTGGCCAGGTGAACACATGGAAGTGCTACCAGCCACTAATTTGACTATGTTAAATAGAACTTCGGGACCTGAGCTTATATAGTCCACAGACAAATTCATTAGCAGGAAGGCTGGGCCCATCTCCATGGAGACATTGGTGCATCATGCAAGTCAGTACAGGGAGAGTCAGAAACAAAGGGAAGTAGCATTGACAAATGTGACACTAACTATAGTTCATGTTTACACATACTGGAAGTGGATCACTAGACAAAGCCTGGATCCAGCCAATGTTCGATCTCTTGTGGACTGGATTCCCAGAGACTAGGAAGCAGCAGAGGGAGAGCTGTAGCAATAAACTGAATCAGGAAACAAAGACTTGATATGACTAGTGTGTAAGGGAACATGGTGGCGAAAGTAATCCTTAAAAAGCTGACTGATCCTGTTGGCTGCCACAAATGGCTCCTGTCATTTTAGTGTTGGCTGTAATATGCATTGGTTTCATTGCTAATATACTCAAACAGATTTGTCCCAATATATAATTCTAAGATATCTACGACACTGTGTATCTTTGGGAAATGTGTGTGGACCCGGATATCATTCAAATTTATTATTGGTCCTCAGTAAATCATAGTCTGTCTTCTTCATCTGATTCATCTGAGAGCTGGTATCTGATAAAGCTGTTTTCACGTGTAGCCTTTCCTCTGATAGGCTGGGATAATCCTGTGACAGACCTAGAAACATGGTTTTGGTGAATTGGACAGGCCATACACCTAGTTCTCGCATGGAGATCGTACCCCTGTGGAGAGCTGATGGGGATTAGGAGTGTCAAAAGGGTGATTAGAATCCTGTGGAGGTTGTGCGGGTGTGGAAGACTACTTCAGGAGGAGTGGGAAGGATATCTGTTAGTATTTCTCTTATTTCAGGTTACATGCTGCTATGTCAACTGTGTAAACTATTTAAACACTGTGCCTGACCAGCTCACCTCACAACACACAATGTAATGATGTCCTAACTATGATGATCCAAGAGGCCAGGTCTTGTCAAGGAGGAAGGCACTGTAGCACAGTAATCATATACTGTCTTACAAAACACATGAAGTAAGAAGTAGATCACAACTGAGCCTGCCACTGGTGAACACACGTGTTATGCCTTACATAACAGCCATTGGTGACAGACGTGTATAGTGTTGCAGAACTTTTTAACAAACATTTGATAACTGTTGTCAGGTTCGGTAGATGCTGCTATGGATTACCTTAGACCAGACATTTCAAGTAACTTCCATAATATGAATTTGACCCTCACTACCCCAACAGAAATAATGTCCATCATAAAATCTTTAAAATCAAAAACATCTAGTGGGTATGATGAAATATCAACAAAGTTAATTAAACAATGTGATTCTGAGCTAAGTAACATATTAAGCTATCTGTGTAACCAGTCATTTATTAGTGGAATATTTCCTGAATGGCTGAAATATGCTGAAGTTAAGCCACTGTTTAAGAAGGGAGATAAAGAAATAGCATCAAATTTCCGTCCAATTTCACTGTTGCCAGCATTCTCAAAAATTTTCGAAAAAGTAATGTACAGTCGTCTTTATAATCATCTTATCTCAAATAACATACTGTCAAAGTCACAGTTTGGATTTCTAAAAGGTTCTGATATTGAGAAGGCTATCTACACTTACAGTGAAAATGTGCTTAATTCATTAGACAAAAAATTGCAGGCTACTGGTATATTTTGTGATCTGTCAAAGACATTTGACTGTGTAAATCACAATATCCTTTTAAGTAAACTAGAATATTATAGTATAACAGGAAATGCTGCAAAATGGTTCAAATCTTATATGTCTGGCAGGAAACAAAGGGTGATATTAGGAAAGAGACATGTATCAAGCTATCAGGCATCATCCAACTGGGAACTAATTACATGTGGGGTCCCACAAGGTTCCATTTTGGGGCCCTTACTTTTTCTTGTGTATATCTATGACCTTTCATCAGTAACATTACCAGATGCCAAGTTTGTTTTGTTTGCCGATGATACAAACATTGCAATAAATAGCAAATCAAGTGTAGTCTTAGAAAGATCAGCCAATAAAATATTTGTGGACATTAATCACTGGTTCCTAGCCAATTCTTTGTCACTAAACTTTGAAAAAACACACTACATGCAGTTCAGAACTTGTAAGGGGTGTCCCAAGAGTATATGTCTAACATACGATGACAAGAAGGTAGAAGAAGTGGACAGTGTTAAATTCTTGGGATTACAGCTTGATAATAAAATCAACTGGGAGGACCACACCACAGAACTGCTGAAGCATCTTAACAAATCTCTGTTTGCAATGCGAATTTTGTCAGACATAGGGGATATAAAAATGAAAAAGCTGGCATACTATGCTTACTTTCATTCCATAATGTCATATGGGATTATTTTTTGGGGTAATTCATCAAGCCAAGCTAAAGTTTTCTGGGCACAAAAACGTGCAGTGAGAGTTATATGTGGTGTGAACTCAAGAACATCCTGCAGAAGCCTGTTTAGGGAACTAGGGATACTCACTACTGCTTCCCAATATATTTATTCCTTAATGAAATTTGTCATTAAAAATATATCACTTTTTCAAACCAACAGCTCAATTCATGGAATCAATACTAGAAATAAGAATAATCTTCACAAGGATTTAAAGTCACTTAGTATTGTACAAAAAGGTGTGCATTATTCAGGAACACACATTTTCAATAACTTGCCAGCAGCCATAAAAAGCTTAACAACCAATGAAATTCAGGTTAAGAGAAGCCTAAAGGATTTATTGGTGGCCAACTCCTCCTACTCCATTGCTGAATTTCTTAGTAAAACCAACTGATTTGTATATAAGTACAACATAACTTCTGCACAATTTCAGTGCAGTAATGTGTTCATTGAAAATAAGTATTACAGTAGTTTTATTACCTTATAAATAAATAAAAAACTTTATTTTAAATTCAGTGCATTGGTATTTGTAAAATGACTTAGTGTTCATTAAAAAATGACGATCATTCCACTTGGGACCTGTGGAATGGTACATTAGCTTGTTTGTTTTAGTTGTAGATATTTGTCATGTATTGTTGTTTTTCTGACATGTTCCACATCCTGGAGGACCTCCTCACTACGGATCAATTGGAATGAAAGAAAATCTAATCTAATCTAATCTATGTGATTAGAGTACGGGATACATTTCTTCATTCAAGATATATTCCTGCACTGGACAACCTTTAGCAAAAACAATGATGGAACTATTGACACCTTTTTATGGAAAGTGGCATCACCTCTACATGGATAATTATAATAACAGTGTAGAACTTGCAGAGAAGTGGCTCAAAAAGAAAATTTGAGTTTGTGGAGTTATATGGCAAAATAGGGGATTTCCGGAAAAATTAAAGTGCACAAAAGTTAATATGTTTGAAGCTTGTTATCAACAGAAAGATGACAAGCAGCCGGCGACAAGCCAAGTAATCTGAATTAGTACTGCCGGCGCCAAGCAAATAAATTTGTGAGAGATTTGTGGACAGCAAAGTGTTAAGTGCTACTTTGAAGGAAGTGTCGTGTCCCAAGGTATTCTGGTTGCATGTTATGGTAGTCTCCCTCAAAATGGAGATCAAGGGCTCTGTGTGATAGTCTGTTAGACACATCAAAAAATGAAATTTCAATTTTAGTTGTGGTAGGTTGTTTATGGAAATATTGGGTGACGATGTCTATCAGAAGTTGTTGCAAACTTCTGTGTTGCATATATGTTGACTAATCATCTGCACAGTCAAACTATGTGGGATGTATTGGATAAATATCACCTACATTTAAATTAAAAAAAAAAAGACAGAAATGAGGACTGATCTGTGTGATAAGACATTATGCAATACTTCTGTTCAGATGCTGTCATTCATTTTAGTTATAGCAAGTCTCTTTCCAGCTAATATGTTGTAATAATTCATGGCAATTGAACTATTTGACAATTTATTCCATGAATATGGACAAAGAACTAAAGCCAAGAAGCAGAGGCACTCATAATCCCGAAGATCCCCCGGATAAAATGAACTTGCAAGACATGAATATCCAGTGACTAGTGATGTTTCGTGCTTTGACTCACAAAACTGTAGAAATTCAATGTGGTAAAGAAGCTAGAAAATCTGAAGAGGAAATTTTAATGTTCACTCTGGATGTAGTTGCAGTCAGTGAAACGATATAGGAAAAATATCATTTCTGGTAAGATGGATTTCTCACGAGCAGAAATGTAGGGTAGAGACTGAATCACTGAATGTTCTAATCCTGCAAGGGAACACTATATAATGATGGACACAACAAACTAAGCCTAAAACAGAACTTATACCAGGTACAGAGGCTTGTACAATAACAATGAGGTAACACGTCAAAGTAAACATGACTGCTGTCCACCTGACATGTTTTAGATATAGGACGAGGCACCTCTAACTCAGAGTGCATGGATGAGAGGCTGTGTGCATCCACAAGCGGCAACCTCCATTGTTTACATTCTAGCTGCATCTGACTTGCACAGTGCACACTGCAACTGCTTACAAAGATTTGGGTGTGGATGTGTGGGTCAGTACAGTGGACAGTTCAGTAATAAGATTATTCTCATCAAAATTGACACCAAAAAGCTAACGGTTATGTTTCAGGTATATCTGCCAATGTCACAATCTGAAAAAGAGGGAGTAAAAGTTTATGACAAAATGTATACGTAATGAGGATTTAAATCCAATAATCATGAGTGACTGGAATGCTGTAATAGGCAATGTAATACGTGGCAGAGTTGAAGAGTACGAGCTTGATAATAGAAGTGACGAGTAAAAACAAATTCAATTGTTGTATAATTCTGTTATTGATTATGAATATGCTATTTTAAAATTACTAGAGGAAGAGGTATATTTGGAAAAAGTCCGAGGGACATGTGGAGATTCTAGCTGGATTACATCATTTTGAGACATCTTGTGAAATCTGATATTGGATTGCAAGGTATACTCAGGAACAGATGTAGGTTCATATCACAACTCAGTAATGATGAAGAGCAGACTGAGGTTAAGAGAGTAGTCAATAACTGTTAGTGGTGAAGTAAGTGGGGCACTGAGAAGAATGGTGTGCGTTTAAAGTTCACTGAAGCAATAAATAGTGTGGTAATGAATACTGCAACATGCAGGTCAGTTGAAAAGGGAGGGATTTATCTGAAAAGGGCAGTCACAGAAGTTGGACAGACAAATTTAAGTATGCATGAGGTAACTGTAAAAAACTCGTGTTACAGAAAATACTGAAATTGATTCGTAAAGTAAGGAAGTACAAAAATGTGCAATAGGAGACAGAAATACATCAATGTAAGTCACTTATGTGTGAAACAGGAAAGCAGAGAAGGCAAAATAAAATGACTGCAGAAAAAAATGTGAAGAAATTATACATGAAACGGTCATTGGTAGGACTATTCCGCATATAAGAAAGTCAAAGCAACCTTTGGTGAAAATAAAACCAAAGGAACAAACATTGAGAGTGCGAAAGTAATTCCACTGTTGAACTCAGAGGAATGAGCTGACATGTGGGAAGAGTACATTAAGTCTTCCATGTGGGGTAGGATCTGTTTGATGACGTGACAGAAGAAGAGTTAGAACACATAGGTGATGCAATGAAAATTAGGGGTTGAACAAATTATTGGGAGCAACAAAATAATGCTGGAGGCACACAAAGCAATGTTTGAAGTCCTAAAACCCCTAGTGGAGGAGGTGGGGTGAAGCAGGTGGGGAGCGGAATTTTACTTTTGGCACACAGAATTATATGAAAGTCAATTACATATTGTGATAAATTCTCTTTTCTGGTTTAAGTATTTGGCCTCTGGTTCTACAGAGGAATGGCGAAAATTCAGTGGACTGATGTGGTAAGAAATGAAGAGTTTCACCACAGGAACAATGACAAGAAGGGACAAAACGAAAGGGAATGCATTAAGAGACCAACAAGTAACTTCCACCATACTTTAGGGAGTACAGAGGTAATAATTTCAGGAGATGGCAGAGATTGGAATATGTCCAGAAAATAACTGGGTGTGTTATACTATGAGGTGAAGTAGTTGAGATAGGAGAGGAGTTCACAGTGGCCCACATCAAACCAGTCAGGAGACTGCTAAAAACATCAGTATTCCTCATGAACTCATCTGGATCATGTACAACAAATTTGATAAGAGAAAACTTTTACTGTAAATTTTTAGGTAGAATATCCAACACCTTATTCAGCTGTCTAAAATATGATCAAGGGAGAATACCACATTTATATGGCATCCTATTATACAATATATTGCTTTATGTGTAATTCTCCCATAATTACTTTAATTAGACTACATTCCATTACACTTTTTTCACTTTTGTTGCTCATCTTACGATCTCTCAGACACTATCCACTGTGTTCAACTGCTCTTCCAAGTCATTTGTCATCTGACAATTCACAGACAAGGTTTTCCTTTCATCTTTTTTAACTTCTTTGTTCAATGTACAGACTGAATAGCATTGTTGGTAAGCTCCAGTCCTCTCTCTCCCTTCCTAAAGACTATTCCCCTTATGCATCTCTGAGCACAACTGCTGTGTGGCATCCATACAATTTCTAAACAACTTTTCTCACCATGTGCAGAATGTCAAACCAAACACCTTCTAACCATCTAAATTTCCAAATTGCTTTGTTATTGAGGAAACAGTTTTGGGCATGGGGCCTGAAGACAGCATAATGTGTGTTTGGACCAGAGGTGGGAAAACTTCAGTCACAATAGGGGCCAGTATTCAATGACTGGCATCTAGATTTTTGATACAATGCTCACTTCAAACATCACCTACCGACTGCTCAGTTGTCCATATAAAACAGTCTGTACTGAAAGCCAAGGTCCCACAACCATCTGTGAGAATATGGGTCATTTGAGTTCAATAAACACATGGAGCAAAATATGTCCATCTTTTGTGTTATGTATATGACATTCTTTATGAGGCTAGTTTTCTAAATAGCACTTCAATGTCTACTTATTGTTCTTCACTGCAATACATTTGTCCTATTCTCTGAGAAGCAAGTCATGTTTGTCAGTAAACGTATCTATTTGAAATTGGACCTCTCACTATCACCTACAGCTCTGTAAAATATTCTCCATGCCTCCATTATTGTGGTGAAGGCCTTCAACATAGGCACCTTAAACTAGACTGACTTCGGTTCTGTCCACATATTGCTTTTATCATATTCTAAAGGTGCTCTGTCTGGCCAACATTTTACAGTGTATGCCCCTGTGTGTTTCAAGTATTCATCATGTCTTTTCCTCATTTCTGTAATTAACCTGGTGTCTTACTATGCTGACATGGAAAATTGAACCTACAGATGAATGTCACCGATTCTTGTTTTCTAAGCAGTTAACCTACCTCATTTTTACCTCCCTTCACTTTGAAAATGGAGGTTTTTTCCTTTTTATTTGTGTTATGCAGTTTCTCTGATGTCTGACTTTTAGTCAGCTGTTCTAAATATTTATAATTGATGGAATTACTGGGCTGCAGGTTTGATTATACGCTTACATGGATGTCATACTTATGACCTGACTCACGATTCGTTATGTGATACGTATTTTAATGTGCATTAATGTAGACTGGGCAACGGACCATGTTTCCTTGTCTCTTCCAATTCTACATAACTAGGTCTGCAATCCCAGCTTCGTTTTGCATGCATACTTCCTGTATCTGCTAGACTCCTGTAACATAAAACATTTTATACTATACAGAAGTAGAGAATCAAATGAACCATGAAAAAATGTCATTTTGTACGGAACGCACCTGAGGAACTACTTGTCAAACAAAATTATTCGAGATGAGAACTTCACAACCAAGTCTGATACTTTCTGAAAGTAGGCTCACCTTCTCTATTCATGTCCGGCCACAAAAAGTAACTTTTTGCTGATCTCTTCGATTCACCAGGCAGACCTGACAGCAGTTCGTGTCCTCCAAATGTATCTGGTAGCCCATATTTCACTCCAGCTATAATAACCACTAAAATTCAGATTAAAATGAGTGCCTGGGGCATCTTGTGGGCAATTTGAATGTGTATAAAACCTTAGACCCACAGTTGTACAGAAACTACAGCATGATATCTGTCACCTAAATCTCCCCTTGGTTTCCTCCACTTCCATGAGATTCCCACTATGTAAAATCCTTCAACACACCCTCTCCCTCCCCTCATCTGTTTCGTATCTGGCAAATTCTCTTCTAGTTCTGTATTATAATTATTGGCTCCCCTTTGGTATCTTATGAAAATACCAAAAAGCGCTGCAAGTTAGCAGAAAACAGAAAGAACAAGATACTCTTCTGGGATGGAATTCCTGCAGGACACATTTTACACAGTACACAAACCAGTAAGTTCGTTAGTATTTTTCGTTTTTTCTCTTATTTGATTGTGAGCTGCCGAATCAGAAAATATTTGAATCTGGTGCTTTTGGTCTCTTCTTGATAAACTAAGGGGAGATGGCAGTAAGTTCCATAGGCATGTCTGTTGTGACAGAAGTTTGACAGTTGCCTTGTTATGTGTGTCTCCCCTTCTCTCTCTCTGCTTCACCACTCATTGGGCCCCACAAGCACACACTAGAACCGAATGTCCTACTAATTATAAAGACATGCAACTTTATAAAATTAAAAGTCAATACTAGCATATTGTGTCACACAATGTGTCTTTGCTCCACTGTAATTCTAAGATTGAAATGTGAGTCGAAGGTAAGTAAATTATACAATTACCTATTTGGTTTTTTTTTTAACCCATCAGCTGTATTACAGGTGCACTACTTCATTACACAGATCATGTGTCTTGTGGCAAATGCTAGCAGCATGTTGGACCAGGCAACACTGCATGAAGCTGGCATCAAAACAAGAAGTAGTGGACCAGATGTGGTGTGTGAAACACTTAATATCTATCATAAAGTTGATCATGATGAACAGAGAGACCTAAATGAGTGTTATTACATAGCCCGAGTTACATGGTAGTTTAGAAAAATTACTCCTCACATTCAAATTTTTTTTAATGTAAGTGTTAAATATCTGTGGTTTCTGAAGCTGTGTTAAATTTGTGTAGTGAATATTTCACTCATCAGTGCAGTGTGCAAGGACTGGAACTTGCACTGGGGACCTCTGCCTTTCGCATTCATGTGCTCTGCTGACTGAGCTTCCCAAACAGAAGTCATTTCTTTCAGAAACATTTTCATCTTTTCTGTTCACATTTTAACTATTCTATTTACATCTGTTTTTGATGTATGTCCTTTATGCAGGTGAGGACGCTTCCACATACAGGGTGTATCAAAAAGAATGGTGCAAACTTACATGGCTGAAAGTATACGATAATAGAAGCACTATGTCCCATAAACATGGATTTGCAAACTAGCTGATTGCAAGATAATCACAATTGTATGATTCCATGCCGCCAATGACAGTTTCCCCCTAGCGCACTTGAGGCTTTCCTATGGTTGCAGTTTTCACAACGCAACACTGCTGAGAGGTGGAGTTGGAATCGCACCATACATGCAGAACATGCAGAACAGATACAGTAGAGAGCCTCATAGGGTATCAGTTGTGTCTGACGAGTGCCATGTGCGCTGTGTTGTTACAGTGGAACTGTAGAGTGATGAAGAGTATGTGGATAAGCATTTTATGTAGGGAAGGGCTAATGGCAATGCACGAGAGGCTGCATGCTTGTACTAAGAAACATATCCTGATGGAAGACACCCTGAAAGTCATACATTTACAAGGGTCCATCAGCACCTGAGAGAACAGGTGTTTTGAATATGGCACAGCAGGAGGTAGGCCTGCTCACATGGTGCCCGAGGTTGAGGATATCATGTTGGAAGCAGTACAGCACTCTCCAGGAAGCTCGACAAGAAGAATTGCCACGCAAGAGCCTGTACTAAGCCACAGTAGTGTATGGAGAATTTTACATCACAGTTTACTGTACAATTACCACCTCAAACGAGTTCAATGTTTCAATGATGCAACTTTACTTTTAGAGTGAAGTTTTGTCAGTGGCCACAACAGCACACTGTAGTGGTCCCTCGTTTCGCATGTGACATCTTATTTACAGATGAAGTAGGATTCACATGTGATGGTGTGAAGCTACCGTAACACTCATTTGTGTTGTGAAATAAACCCACATGCTGTTCATGAGTCACCACATCAGCAACGTTCGTCACTGAATGTGTGGTTGTGGTACTAGGCAATCAACTTATTAGGACACACATTCTTCTGCCCCAACTTAATGGGAGGAGGTATCTTAGCTTTCTGCGGCGTCATCTTCCAGGACTGCTTAAGAATGTTCCACTTCAGCAGTGTCTGTATGTGGTACATGCATGATGGAGCTCCGGCACATTTTGCTGCTGGTGTGAGACGGCATCTAACATGCAGATACAGCCAAAGATGGATAGGACGAGGCAGACCTGTACCTTGGTCTCAACAACCACCTGATCTAAATCCTTTGGGTTTTTTCCATGGGTCACTTCAGAGTTGTACATGCTTTCCAAGAAACCTGAAATGATCCAGGGGTTTTCAAAAGAATTCAAAATTCATTGGAGAGACGAGCACAGTATTGCATCAAGATGCAAGGAAAATTCTTCGAATGCTTCCTTTGAAGGTACCCCATAAGTGAAATGTGAACTCTCTTGCTATGCTTTTAGGGCACAAAACTGCTATGGCCATAAGTGCTCATTCTGTGGCTTAGGGAAGAGTAAAAAACCAAATGGCAAATCAGACCATTGAAGGGCAGTTTGTTTTCCCCAATAAAAAGCATGGAATTATCAATGTCATCTCACTGACAAACTTGAGGACATGATCAACTGAGTGTGTGTCATCTGCTAAAAGGGAAGATATATCAGGCAGAAGCTGAAAACTGGCACGTAACAGATTAAAATAGGAGCACTGAAGTAAAAGGTTCCTCACCATACACAGTTGAGAGCAGTGGGGACAAAGTGGGAGGATGACCACTTAATAAATTATGGGACGTGAAACCCCTTCCCTGTGCTTGAATCTCTTTCTATCGACCTAGTCATTGGGAGAAGGTAATTCTAACTAAACTCTGGATAGGGCACTGTCTTTTTAGTCATAGGCATTATTATCGGGAAGTCTAGATCAACGTCCGTGCAATAAAAGAGCAACACAACAACATGAAATGCTCTGTAGATCGGCTAAGGGAACCATGTTAACAGCAGACCAAGAAAGAGACTGCAGCCTTGGTCACTGACTGCTGCTTCATTTCTGTGGATACCAACGTGCCCTGGGATTGAGAGGAATGCCACAGAAACCCCACAAGTGGAGCTAGTGGAGGCAGTCCTGAATCTGGTTGATCGGAGGGTGGACAGGTTAAAGAGCTTGGAGGCTTAGGAGAGAGCTAAGCGAATCTGAGCATATAATATACTGTATCCGCTTATGGCCTGGAGAACAGCGTAAAGCTCCGCAGTAAAAACCAAACACCTGTCGGGAAGCTGAAATCTATCAGCTGTTTCACCAACAGTATAGGCACTCCCAACACCAAATGATGTTTTTGAGCCATCAGTGCAAATAAATGTTGCATGCTCCATTTATGAGCATAGATCAGCAAATGCCCAATGATAAACTAGAGGGATGGGGCAGTGGGGAGGGTTACTACCCTTGGGAAGCTAACATATCACAGAACATGCAGGTCTGTAGGAGAAGCCAAGGTTATGCCGTACACCCAGTTGTCAAGAAAGTTTTAAGAAAGTGGAAGGAAAGAGAATGTAGTAGTTGACAGAAGTGGACTCCCAGTGATAGAAAGGAAGGGCGACCTGCATACCCTAAATCCATGGAGGCGACGAAAGGAAGGTCATGGGCTGGATGAGCATGCATGGAAGACAGGTGACTAGTGTAACGACTCAGGACAGCTCGCTGATTGGACAGCGGAGGTTCAGCAGTCTCAGTATAAAGCCTCTCCATGGAGCTGGTGTAAAAAATATGCAGAGGCTAAATGCAATCCATAGTGGTGGACAGAGTCGAGATGCCGAAGAATAGATTGCTGAGTAGAGGAGTAAACTATGCTTCCACGCTCCAATTTCGAGTGCACTACGACACAATATTGGTGGAGAAGGACCACTCTGTCCACTCCCTAGGAGGTACCACTCAGAACACTGGTAAGTCCCAAGAATTTAGCGATGTCTAAACGGAAGGTCAATGGGGCCTAGATGGAGGGAAGGCAGAGTAAACTCCATACCACACCAAAAATTTTCACAGATGGTCTTACAAGGAGAAAAGTGGAAGCCGTTTTCAATGCTCCATGAGTGGAGGCGATTGAGACATCCTTGAAGACGACGCTCAAGAAGGCTGGTCTGTTGAGAGCAAAATCGTTGACAAAGAGGGAGCCTGAGACATCACAAAGGAGAGAATCCATAATTGGACTTACAGCAATGGCAAACAGTACAAGTACAGGAGAGAGTAGTGTTAACTCCCACCTTAATTGTGCGTTGTCAAATTCATGAATAAAAAGGGGTAGCCCTGAGAAAATTGTTCGTGATGTAAGTGGAGAGAGGAACAAGATGGTCAACTGCAGAACGACGCTTTCCGAAACCACATTGGGCAGGTGTTTAAAGGCTTTGGTACTCCAGCCACCAGGCTAAACAGAAATTCACCACACATACATACACTACTCATGAAAGATATGGGGTGATAGCTAGAGGGGAGTTGTTTGTCATTTCCAGGTTTCGGAACAGGAACGACGGTAACTTCCTGATATCTTCTGGGAAAGGTATAGTTGGTCCATATTCGATCATAAAGGCAGAGGAGGTAAGGTAGATTATGGTATGATAAATGCAGGAACATTTGGACATGGACACCATCTCGTCCTGGAGCGGAGGAGAGAGATAAAGAGAGCGAAAGCTATAATACTGTTCTCCATGTGGGAATTCTAACATGCACTATTTTGAGAGGAGAAAGCAAGAGGTCACACTTCTGCTGCACGTTTCTTTGGGACAAAGGCTGGTGGGTAACTTGAAGAGCTCGAAATCTCAGCAAAGTGTCGATCTAATAAGCTAGAAATTGTGACTGGGTCCGCTAAGATATGATGCGCAACAGGGAGCCCAGAAACCGGGAAGAAGCTACACATGTCAAGTAACTGTCAAATTTGACTCCAAACCACCAATGAGGGAGTGAAGGCGGCATTGCTCACGTAACTGCTTACAGCAGATTCAGTTGGCCAAAGTAGGATTGTGGCAAAAAACACAGAGCACGTCTCCGCTAGTGTATTGTGTCATGGCACATCTCATTCCACCAAGGAACGAGGGGCGCCGGGGCAAAGGGAAGGTATGAGGTATTGAACGTTCTGCAGCTTTTAAGAGTAACTTCCGTAACATGATTGACCTAATCGTCGATGCTAGGAAAGTGACGGTCATTGAATGTCACTGGAAAGGAGAGCAGTGTCCTATCGGCTTGAGCAGACTTCCAGCGTCTTGGGCGCACAAATGGTGGTTAGGGCTGTAATCTAAGAACACATGGAAAATGGTCACTCGAGTGCGCACCAGTAAGAGGGAACCATTCAAAGCGCCAAGCTAGCTGAACAGTACCGACCGGAAGGTCCAAATTAGAAAATTGACGAGAAGGCAGACAATATTTTAGGTTTCCCAGTGTTGAGGCAAACAAGATCCACTTGGTGGAAGAGGTCAATCAATAGTGTGTCTCATGGGACAAGGCTGTGGGGATCCCGAAAGTGGGTGGTGTCCATTGAAGTACCAAACCAGCAAATAGGGTGGGCAGGAGCTAACTGAGGAGATGAAATAAGATCAGCACTTGCCATCGGTGTGGACAATGGAATGTATACTGTACACAGAGAGAAGGTGCATCGAGAAAGGGAAAGACAGCCAGTGACAGCTTGGAAGCAACTGTAAAGGGATTGGGTGGTAATGGACAGTATTATGGAGAAGAATGTTGAGTCCTTCAAGTTTTTTTTTTTTTTTTTTTGTGGTTTTAGGGCGCACAACTTCAACGGTCATTAGCGCCCAGACTACGTTAGGAATGCACCGTGAGGCACAAGTTAAAAACAGCAACTAAAAGGGAAAACACAATAAAAGATCGACAGGCATAGGATTAAAAAACAGCATAATCAAATGTACTTAGACAGGTTGGTCAAGTAGATAAAACGAAGAACGCGAGCAGCTGCTCCTGGGTCATCCGCTAAAATGGCATCGAGAGTACATGGCAGGCCAAGATCAAGACGCAGTGCAGTAAAATCCGGACAGGACGTTAAAATGTGGTGGACCATCAGCAATTGCCCACATGGGCAGAACGGCACCGGCGCAGCCGTCAGCAGATGGCGATGGCTGAACCGGCAGTGTCCAATTCGTAACCAGGCCAAAACTACTTCCTCCCACTGAGAGGGGCGTGAGGAGGACGTCCAAGCCGCGGGAAGAGGTTTAAAGGCCCGAAGCTTGTTGTCCGTAAGTGCAGCCCAATCGGCATGCCACAGCGATAAAATGCGCCGACAAATGACCCTGCTACAATCCGATGAAGGGACACAACAAGAAGCTGTCCGAGGCTGGAGGACCGCAGCCTTGGCTGTGGCATCTGCAGCTTCGTTCCCAGGGATACCGACATGGCCAGAAACCCACATAAAGCTAACCGGAGAACCGTCGTCCACCAGCTGCTGAAGAGAGCGTTGGATCTGGTGCACGAAAGGGGAGTCCCTCATGTGAATGCCGTCAACAGAGGGGTGATCAAACCAGACTGATTGGAAGTGGGGGAAATAGAGTGATCGTGGAAACATAGCTTTGTTTCCTGAGGATAGAAGATGGTCAGGGAGTAGGATTGTAAGAGGATCGACAATTCATCCCAATTGGCTTGAATGCCACGGATATTCCAATGAATAATTGCCATAGGGTGCACAGAAAAGCGAAGAATCTCACTACAGTTGCTATCAACGACTGCTGAGAGCCGGCAGACAACAGTGTGGAATAGCATTCAGCTGAAGGCAGAAGATCCTGCTTCATAGGTTGTTTTGGGGCAGCTCCTGCCACCAGCGATCAGACAATTGATTGGCTGCCATCGGTGCATCTCTGTGACGTGGAAGACGGCCGAGGGCCGTTACTGTTGTGTGGCACTGTAGATTAGACACGCCATGGCGGAGTAGGAGAGGAACTTTTGTTTCCTATGAGCGTTCTTGGAAACAGGACATTGACATGAGGAAGGATTTGATGGTTGGGAAGTCTGAATACATAAAAAATCTTCACAAGTAGGCTCTTTTTGGAAGTCTGGGCATCCGATTTTGGGCCCCTTGATTTAGCAAGAACTGATGAAGGGTGAGCCATAGAGTGAGCAGGTGATAGTGGGGAGGTTGAACGGGCGATCCTTGGACTGGACTATCTAGCGACCGTGGCACTAAAGGTGACATCACAAGTCTGCATGGCTACCTCCTTAGCAGGCTGAGGAGATGCAAGGACAGTGCTGTATTTACCCCTGGGGCACAGTGGGTTTCCGATTGGCAAATAACTTAAGAGCAGCAAATGTAGATACCTTTTACTTCACTCAGTTTTCCTAAATACATCATCTTTGGAAATGGGAGTAATCTCTAGAGGAAGCAACATGGTCGCCCATACAGCTGATGCAACAAAGGGATGGTGGTGGTGGACAAGCACCCTCATGGGGATCCCTGCCACATTTAACGTATTTGGCCAGATTGGAAGACAACTGGCTGGTATGATTAAACTGCAGACGCCGATAGCAATGTGTAGTATTGGGGATGTAAGGGCGAACTGAAATCATCTCATATTCTGCTTTAATGTTTGGTGGAAGTTTAGCTCTGTCAAACATTAGGGAGAGAGTACAGGTTGGTACCAAGTTCTTGTCAACCCTTTTCATGACTATGTACAGCCATTACGCCCCGGTCAGACAGGTACTTTTGAGTGTCCTCGGACAATCCATTGGGCGAGAGAGTATAAACCACACCGCGTGATGAATTTGAAGTGTGGTGTGCTTCCACATATACAGGGAAGGTGTGTAGCAGTGTAGTTCACAGCAATTTTTGTGCCTAGAGGGCACTGACTGTTCCTAACAAGGTGCCATTTCATAACCTTGAACAAGACTTTACTGGACAACAGATGGCATGCAGTATGGTATTTGAACTACAGAATTCTTTATAATGTGTACCTAAATGTGTTAATCATTGGCCTAGTTCTTTGTAACCTTCACCAGAAATAGCATTATGATGACTCGTGTCTGGCACAAATTGCAACACACTTCCATGTTATACTATTGTTTATTACTTCCAGCATCCTTGAAAGAGATGTGTCAGTGTAGGTTTTTTTCACAAATGTGTTGCTTTGAATGTGTGTTTCCTGACTGGAAACACAGTAATGCAAAGCTATATATGTGCAATATGTACCTACTAGACTTACTGTTTCCATCCACAACAAATCAAAATTTATTCTACACTTCACTGATTAGAGCCCCCTTATTTACTTCCTCACTGTGTAGGCATACGAAAGAGTTGTGAACCCCTTGGGGGGAAAATGTGAACTGATTACAATGTACAACCCAATAGTGAAGTCTAAATTTCAAATGTGTACTAACTAGGACAATGTTCATAATGGTGTCAGTGGCAGCTTGGAACCGTACAGCTTTGATTATCTCTCAAGTTGCTCATTTGCAGACCCGTGTTTACTGGGACATTGTGCTAATTAATGTTGTGTACTTTCAGTCGTAAGTTTGCACCATCCCTTTTGATACACCCTGTGTATTCAGCAAAATGTGAAAAGGGTGAAAAAACAAGGAAAGAGGACATACTGTAGATGTTATTAAAATATCCTTGAAACACTGCAAAGTAATTTGGTCACAGCATGTGTGCTTCATCAGAATGATCTCATTAATCTGTCCAGCTCTCAAAGTACTCTGAGTTTACTTTCTGGGTGATAAGTATCTATTAGTTCCTGCAGGCCTATGATATCAGTTTTTGTTTTACACTAGTGACGTTTTGTGGATTATCAGAAGTAAGTGATTCTCACTTACCAGCATGAGGAACATAATTTTCAATGAACTGTGTCAGTGCACTAGTGGCACATTTCAGGACATGTAATTAAATGTTGTTAAAACACATGACCTATTTTACAAATGTATTAAACTCCTGCACAGCCCCAAGGAACGGGGTCACGTATAGAAATGCCAAGGATTTGCAAGGGGGTTTTGTAGCTCACCTTTAGAGCCATTGTTTGAGGGTTTCCCATGTTGACAGGGTTGTTTGTTTCTTTTGTTTTATGGCAAGAAAACAACTGGGATATAATGCACCCATGTCTAAATTGTGAAACACGAAGAAAAAGAGGGGAGTTAAGAATGACTATGTCACTCTCCCCCCCCCCCCCCCCCCCCAAAAAAAAAAAAAGAACAGCTAAAAACAGTGATGTGGAGAAGGGTACATAAAATACACAATAGAAAGACAGGTCCAGAACTAAAAACCAAATGGCCTTCACCAAATTGTTGCAACAGATAAAAAGTAAAATGTAGTCGACAGCCTACACATCGTTCACTAAAATGATGTAACTCACATGGCAAACCCAACCAGTAATGTAAACAGTTAGAAAATGGACATTCCATCAGCAAATGGAAGGCATTTAAAGCTTGGGCACAATGTGCAATATGTAGTGTGGTAGCGCCACTTAACGAATGGCAATAGCTAGGAAGGCAGTGCCCAATACGCAACCTAGGTAAATTGATCTCACAGCAGGAGGGCCGAAGAGGAGACCATCCAGACCACTGGTAGGGACTTAAAAATATGGAGATTTTGTCCATGAAGAGAGGTCCAGTGGCGGTGCCAAAGTGACACCACCTCCTGACATATGGCAACAGTTATCTAGGGGAATATAAGAACTAGTGGGCTAAGGTGTGAGGACTGTGGTGTTGATAGCAATGTCAGACTGGCGAGAGAGGGGGACAGAGAGCGAGGGGAGCGAGGAGCGAGCGAGCGAGCGGAGCGAGGAGAGAGAGAGAGAGCGAGGAGAGAGAGAGAGAGAGCGCGAGGAGAGAGAGAGAGAGAGAGCGAGGAGAGAGAGAGAGAGAGAGAGCGAGAGCGAGGGGGGAGAGAGAGAGAGAGAGAGAGCGAGAGCGAGGAGGGGGGGAGAGAGAGAGAGAGAGAGAGAGAGAGAGAGAGAGAGAGAGAGAGTGAGGCGAGAGAGAGAGAGAGAGCGAGCGAGAGAGCGAGGAGAGAGAGAGAGAGAGCGAGGAGAGAGAGAGAGAGAGAGAGCGAGGAGAGAGAGAGAGAGAGAGAGCGAGGAGAGAGAGAGAGAGAGAGAGATCGAGAGGGGAGAGATAGAGAGAGAGAGAGCGAGGAGAGAGAGAGAGAAAGAGTGAGGAGAGAGAGAGAGAGAGCGAGGAGAGGGAGAGAGAGAGAGTGAGGAGAGAGGGAGAGGGAGAGCGAGGGGAGAGAGAGAGAGAGAGAGCGAGGGGAGAGAGAGAGAGAGCGCGAGAACGAGGGGGGAGAGAGAGAGAGAGAGAGCGAGGAGAGAGAGAGAGAGAGAGAGAGCAAGAGAGCGAGAGAGCGAGGAGAGAGAGAGAGAGTGTGTGGAGAGAGAGAGAGAGCGAGGAGAGAGAGAGAGAGAGAGAGAGAGAGAGAGAGAGAGAGAGAGAGAGAGAGCGAGGAGAGAGAGAGAGAGAGAGCGAGGAGAGAGAGAGAGAGAGAGCGAGGAGAGAGAGAGAGAGAGCGTGGAGAGAGAGAGAGCGCGAGGAGAGAGAGAGAGAGAGAGAGAGAGAGAGAGCGAGCGAGGAGAGAGAGAGAGAGCGAGGAGAGAGAGAGAGAGAGAGAGCGAGGAGAGAGAGAGAGCGAGGAGAGAGAGAGACAGAGAGCGAGGAGAGAGAGAGCGAGGACAGAGAGAGCGAGGAGAGAGAGCGAGGAGAGAGAGAGAGAGCGCGCGAGGAGAGAGAGAGAGAGAGAGAGCGACGAGAGAGAGAGAGAGAGAGAGAGAGAGAGAGAGCGAGGAGAGAGAGAGAGAGAGAGCGAGGAGAGAGAGAGAGAGAGAGCGAGGAGAGAGAGACAAAGAGAGCGAGGAGAGAGAGAGAGAGAGAGAGCGAGGGGCGAGAGAGAGAGAGAGAGAGAGCGAGGGGGAGAGAGAGAGAGAGAGAGAGCGAGGAGAGAGAGAGAGAGAGAGAGCGAGGAAGGAGAGAGAGAGAGAGAGAGCGAGCAGAGAGAGAGAGATAGAGAGCGAGGAGAGAGAGAGAGATAGAGAGAGAGAGAGAGCGAGGAGAGAGAGAGAGAGAGAGAGAGTGTGGGGAGAGAGAGAGAGAGAGAGAGAGCGAGGAGAGAGAGAGAGAGAGAGCGAGGAGAGAGAGAGAGAGATAGCGAGGAGAGAGAGAGAGAGAGAGAGCGAGGAGAGAGAGAGAGAGAGCGAGGGGGGAGAGAGAGAGCGAGGGGAGAGAGAGAGAGCGAGGGGAGAGAGAGAGAGCGAGGGGAGTGAGAGAGAGCGAGGGGAGAGAGAGAGAGCGAGGGGAGAGAGAGAGCGAGGAGAGAGAGAGCGAGGAGAGAGAGAGCGAGGAGAGTGAGAGCGAGGAGAGAGAGAGCGAGGAGAGGGAGAGCGAGGAGAGAGAGAGCGAGGGGAGAGGGAGCGAGGAGAAAGAGAGCAAGGAGAGAGAGAGAGCGAGGAGAGAGAGCGAGGAGAGAGAGAGAGCGAGGAGAGAGCGCCCATTGGCCACCGGATGTACTCCATGGTCTGATAAAGGGGGAAGAGCTCTGCTGTAAATACTGACTAGAAGCTGACGCTGCAAGACGTCGGCACCACTGATGAAGGCACACGCAACATCACAGTCAGTCCGAGAGCCATCAGTGTACTGGTGTACTGTCATGAAGTCCCATGGAAAGGTCATGTAACTTAAGGCGATAGATTAAGACTAGAGTAGTAGCCTTAGGAAGCGAATGAAGGCCGAGGTGAACATGGGCCAAAGCACGAAACCAAGGTGGTGGAGGGTTTACACACCCAGGAAAGTTGCATGTAGTGTAAAATTAAGTTGCCGGAGCAAGAGCTGAAAGCGAACTCCAGGAGGTAACAGAAGATGTACGAACCCCATACTGGCAATCGAACAAGTCAAAGGAGGAGACATAGGATGGGTGGTCTTGCACGGCGGACAGACTGACAGACAGACAGACAGCATGTGTACCTGCTGAGGAGAAAGTCATGTAGGTGGAACAGTTGTAGCTCAGCAGCTTCGGCATGCAGACATTTGAACGGGCTTGCATTTAAGGCACCAGTGGTCAAAGGGATGCCACAGTGGTGGATAGTAATGAGCTGGTGTAAGAGGGATGGACACACACATGCATAAACAAAACACCCGTAGTCCAGCCTGCTTTGATCTTGGATGGAAGCACCTCTATGAAAGGTGAGAAAAACAGTGTGTGTGGTCACTAAGGAGTAGTCTACCTTCTTAATCACCCAATGGATGGCAATGACTTTGACCTTGGTCAGACCATCAAGCAGCCTAATATAAGCAACACCAGAGGAGTTCAGAATGCTATGGTTGGTTGGTTTAAAAGGTGGAACAGGAGCAAATTTCAAGGGCATCGGTCCCTTGCTCTCAGTTTAACAATTACCGAAGAGAAAGAAGAAAACGGAGAAGACATATGGCCCAGTAACAGGAGAAATGAAGACCCAGAAGAACGACAGGAGGACAACAAACACTACAATGGAGGTAACAGGACAAGAAAGCCACAGAGAGAAAACAGGGAGAAGATATTAAAAACAAGAAAGCAGACTATCATGGCTGGCTGACCAACAGAATAAAGAGGAGAAGCTAACCACTCTGCAACATATTAAAACCTCCACCCCACAAGCACTAGGACGGAGGACACAGGGACAAAGGACATGCACTAAAACTCAGATCAAATGATAAGACCCACAATCTTGAATCAAACGTAAAACTGAAGCTGCTGTTGAGCCACTTTTACCAAGCACCGAAGGTAGGGTGCTGGGAAAGTTAGAAGTCTGCCACCGAGTGTCTAAAGGTGGGCAGTCCAGCAAGAGGTAGACGACAGTCATTTGGGAGCCACACTGACATTGACGTAGAATCTCGTCACTTTCCTAGCGTCGATGATGAGGTCACTCATGTTACAGAAGTTATTCTTACAGCTGCGGGACGTTCAGTACCACGCACCTCCAAATTGCCCCGGCGCCCCCGAGTTCCTTGGTGGAACGAGGCATGCCGTGACGCAATACGTGAGCGCGACGTGCTCTTCGCATTTTCCGACACCATCCTACTTTGGCGAATTGTATCTGCTATATGCAGTTACGTGCGCGATGCCGTCGCGTCATCCGCGATAGCAAGAAGGCAAGCTGGAAATTCTTTATTAGCTCATTTAACACCTTCACTCCCTCCTCGGAAGTTTGGAGTCGGTTTCGACGGTTATCTGGTGCGCCTAGTTTCTCTCCGGTCTCTGGGCTCACTGTCGCGCATGTTACATTAGTGGACCCCCGTCGCAATTTCTAACTCATTGGGTCACCACTTTGCTGAGATTTCGAGCTCTTCAAATTACCCGCCAGCGTTTCTCACGAAGAAACGTGCAGCGGAAGTGCAACCGCTTGCTTTCTCCTCTCAAAATCACGAAAACTATAATACTGTTTTCTCCATGTGGGAACTCCACTATGCACTCTCTTCTTCTCGCGTTACCTTCTTCGCCTTTATTATCGAATTTGGACCGACAGTACTTTTCCCAGACGATGGCGGGAAGCTATCGTCGTTCCTGTTCCGAAACCTGGAAAGGACAAACATCTCCCCTCTAGCTATCGCCCCATTTCTCTTACGCATAGTGTATGTAAGGTTTTGGAGCGTATGGTGAATTGCCATTTAGCGTGGTGGCTGGAGTCCCGCAGTCTTAACACCTGCCCAATGCGGTTTCCGAGCGCATTGTTCTGCAGGTGACCATCTTGTTGCTCTCTCCACTTATATCATGAACAATTTTCTCCGGAAACGCCAAACTGTAGCAATATTTTTTTGATGTGGAGAGAGAGATTACGATACCCGTTTGAGGACAGGCATCCTCCGCACACTGTTCTCTTGGGGCTTTCGAGGTCGGCTGCCCCTTTTTCTTCGCGAATTTATGGCAGAGCGCACATTTAGAGTGCGCGTGGACGCTACTCTCTCCCATACTTTCTCCCAAGAATACGGGGTACCCCAGGGCTCCGTGCTAAGTGTCGTACTGTTTGCCATTGCCATAAATCCAATTATGGATTGTCTCCTTCCTGATGTCTCGGGCTCCCTCTTTGTGGACGGTTTTGCGATCTACTACAGCTTTCAACAGACCAGCCTTCTTTAACGTCGTCTTCAAGGCTCTCTCGATCGCATCCACTCTTGGAGCATAGAAACCGGCTTCCGCTTTTCTCCCAGTAAGACCGTTTGTGTTAATTTTTGGAGTCGTACGGAATTTCTTCCACCTTCCTTACATTTAGGCCCTGCCAACCTTCCGTTCGCGGACGACGTTAAATTCTTGGGTCTTATGTTTGACAGAAAACTGTGCCGGTCCGCCCACATTTCCTATCTCTCGGCTCCTTCTCCGCCTCTATCGCGCCTTAATGCGATCGAAATTGGACAATGGAAGCATAGTTTACTCCTCTTCTCGGTCGTGTATTCTTCGGCGTCTCGGCTCTATCCACCATCGTACATTACGTTTAGTGCGTGGAGCATTTTACACCCGCCCTGTGGAAAGCCTTTATACTGAGACTGCTGAACCTCCGCTGTCTAATCGGCGAGCTGTCCTTCTGAGTCGTTATGCTAGCCATCTGTCTTCCATGCCTGCAAATCCGGCCAATGACATGTTTTTCGACGCCTCCTTGGATTTAGGGTACGCAGGCCGCCCTTCCTCCCTACTACCACCACCACCAGGAGTCCGCTTCCGTCAACTGCTCCATTCTCTTTCCTTCCACTTTCCTAAAACTTTCTTGACAAATTGGGGTACAGCGCCGCCTTGACTCCGTCCCCAGACCTGCCTGCTCCGTGACCTTTGTCAGTTTCCCAAGGATGGTACCCCTTCTCTTGTTTATCGTCGGGCATTTGCGTAAAAAGGAAGGATGCCACATTTATTTACACTGATGGCTCCAAAACATCGTTAAGTGTTGGGAGTGCCTATATTATTGGCGACACCCCCAATCGATTTCGGCTTCCCGACCAGTGTTCGGTTTTTACTGCAAAGCTTTACGCTGTTCTCCAGGCTGTCCACTACATCCGTCGCCATCAGCAGATACAGTACGTTACCTGCTCTGATTCTCTCAGCTCTCTCCTCAGTCTCCAAGCTCTTTATCCTGTCCACCCTCTGGTCCACCGGATTCAGGACTGCCTCGACTTGCTCCACTTGGGGGGGGGGGGGGGGCGCGTCTCTGTGGCATTCCTCTGGATCCCAGGACATGTTGGTATCTGTGGAAATGAGGCGGCCGATATAGCGGCCAAGGCTGCAGTATTTCTTCTTCAGCGAGCTATTTGCTTGATTCCCTTCGCCGATCTACGGAGTGTTTTACGTCATGTTGCTCTTTTATGGCACGCACATTGGTCGACACTTCCCAATAAGAAATTGCGGGACGTGAAAGCTCTTCTCTGTGCATGGACCTCTTCCTCCCGAACTCGTCGTCAGGAGGACGTAATTTTAACTAGACTCTGGATAGGGCACTGTCATTTTAGCCATCGACATCTTTTAAGCGGCGACCCTCCCCCACTCTGTCCCCACTGCGCTCAACTGTGGACGGTGAGACACCTTTTACTTAAGTGCCCCTATTTTACTCCGTTACGCGCCCGTCTACAGCTGTCGCCTGATATATCTTCCATTTTAGCAGATGACACGCGCTCAGCCGATCGCGTCCTCGAGTTTACTAGTGCCAGTGAGATGACGTCAGTCACGAAGTTCTTTTGGGGACAAACAACCCCCTTCTATAGTGGTTTTTTAAGCTTTCCTTCTATTATCAGTTTTGCCACTTTTTTGAGTTTTGCTCCCATTTCTGCCGGTTTCCAGTTTCGTTTTTTTTACCGTTTCCTAAGTCACAGACCGGGCGCTAATGACCGTAGCAGTTTTGCGCCCTAAAACCATAGTGAAAAAAAAATTAATTTGAAAGTGGGGGATGAGTTTGTGAAATAATAGGATGTGTCACTGTGTGTGTGTGTGTGTGTGTGTGTAAATATAAACTTGAATAACAAATGACACTGTGTGATCCAAAGTATCCAGACATCTGGCTGAAAGTACTTAAAAGTTCTCTGCGCCCTCGATTGGCAATGCTGGAATTTAATATGGTGTTGGCCCACCTTAGCCTAGTGGTTTCTTGGGAAATGGGAGCCCGTTATTCATGGAGCGCTGCACTGAGGAGAGGCATCGATGTCGGTCAGTGAGGCCTGGCACGAAGTCGGCGTTCCAAAATATCCCAAAGGTTTCTATAGGATTCTGGTCAGGACTCTGTGCACAACAGTCCATTACAGAGACGTTATTGTCGTGTAACCACTCTGCCACAGGCCGTGGATTAGGAACAAGTGCTCGATCGTGTTGAAATACGCACTCACCATCCCCAAACTACTCTTCAACAGTGGGAAGCAACAAGGTGCTTAAAACATCAATGTAGGCCTGTCCAGTGGTAGTGGTACGCGAAACAAGGGGTGCACGCCCTCTGCGTGAAAAACACGACCACACCTTAACAACAAAGCCTCCGAATTTTACAGTTGGCACTAAACACTGGAAGATGACGTTCACTGGGCATTCGCCATACCTACACCCTGCCATCGGATCACCACACTGTGTACCGTGATTCATCACTCATCACAACGTTTTCCCACTGTTCAATCGTCCAATGTTTACTCTCTTTACACCAAGTGAGGCGTCGTTTGGCATTTACCGGCGTGATGCGTGGCTTATGAGCAGCTGCTCAACCATGAAATCCAAGTTTTCTCAACTCCCATCTAACTGTCATAGTACTTACAGTGGATCCGGATGCAGTTTGGAATTCTGGTGTGATGGTCTGGACAGATGTCTGCCTGTTACACATTACGACCCGCTTCAATTGTTGTTGGTGTCTGTCAGTCAGACGAGGTCGGCCTGTGCGCTTTTGTGCTGTACGTGTCCCTTCCCCTTTCCACTTCACTATCACACCGTAAACAGTGGACCTAGGGATGTTCATGAGTCTGGAAATCTCGTGTACACACGTGGCACCCAATCGCCTGACCATGTTCGAAGTCCGTGAGTTCCGTGGAGCGCCCCATTCTGCTCTCTCACTATGTCTAATGGCTACTGAGATAGGTGCTACGGCGTACCTGGCAGTGGGTTGCAGCACAACGCACCTAATATGAAAAAATAGGTTTCTGGGGTTGGCCGGATGCTTTTGATCACATAGTGTAGTAAATAGACGCACTGTGTGTACATCAATTGCATACCATTGTAAATAAAAATGAAAAATATTAATAAGCAAAAGACAGTAAAAAATGTATTACAAAAACAAAATTGTTCATAATCTGTTGGTTAGTTTGTTGGAGGGTCTATAATAGTTACATCCAAATCCTGCAGCTAGATAATTATTAGTTACAGCAAACATGAGTTTCTTTCCAGTAATGCTAAGACCTCGAATGGAAAAGCCTACATAGTCGACTTAGTTATGAAGGGTTATAATAAGGGGGGACGAAGGTGAGCTCGAATCTTATTGGTCCACCTTGGTTTCGTACTATTTTATTGTGTTCCAATTGGCTGAGAGAGGTGGAGTGGTTGCATGCGAGTTTTTAAGAGTATATCAAATAACCTTCATCGAGTAACGTCATGATCTTGGATGTAACTCGCACAATTTTCTAAGGAGTGCGGTTAGTTCCCCTGGATGACGTTGATGAAATCCCAGTGGTTTCCTTTGAGAAGGGGAGTGATCTTGAATATAAATTGGCGAAGTGGGTAATTTGACGCTGGATGTTCAATAAGTGGTAAGATTATCTTCGCTGAAACATACATTGGTATACTGTTGCCCTATAAATCGCGTCCCCTTAAATCCTGTTCTCTGGAGATGCCTGTCCCTCCAAATCTAGAACATACGCTGCTATCCTGTCCCCAGACAAAGCTTATTTCACTCGCATGTGACACTTATTGGGATAGAATTTTCAGTATCATTAGTGCATATAACTAGTGCATAACATTTTTGCAATTAAATGATGTTGACTCAAGGAACCAGATTCCTGTGCACTGTAGAATAATTTTTACATATCAGTAAATAGTTCATTAATTGTAACAAAAGTTCCACCTCATTTTGCCGCTGAAGTTATATTTTATGGTGGTTTTTGTTTTGAAACGAGTTTTCCTCCGTTATTAAGATAAGCACTGAAAGGAAATGCATATTAACATTTTGAAGACTGAGCAGCTAGGGTTTAGTTCATACGGCGGATCATGTGATATTTCAGTTTCTTGACTTTGTAAGAGGGCGTTTTGCCTGTGAAATCCTGCAAAGAAACAGACTTTGAAATGTTTTAATATTACGGCATACATAACAAATTAATTCTAACATTTTGGAAATGAAGTCCTGTTTTATTAGCACCAGTTAGTCTTGTGGTTAATTATGTTTCTGACATTAGTAGTAAATTACATTATTACGTTGTACAATGTGTGCTCATTCATTTCTTACAGTTCCATACACATAAAACGTCCAGAAGACTAACGATGGTGCCCTTGGAGTTAGCAGAGGAGGTAAGTGTTTTTGTAGATTATTCAGTCACTACGGAGGGGGGGGGGGCACATTGACATATTAACAACTAAAATATGCAGCATTGATATTGCTCAATGAAACTAACTGAAAATGCAATTTTACATTCAAAATTGGTTACATTTACCTCATTGTGTAGAATTTCCAAAGGTTTTGGAAAATGAATCTGTATATCACAATCTTCAAAATAGTGCATGGCATCTTCTCTCGCATTTGTGGAACATCATTACTGTGTATTTAAGTTTTTAGTGAGTGTATTTCTTTTACGTGGTTAATTTCTTGGAAAATGTACTTCTGTGTGTTTTCTTCATAATTGCTAGGAAATCGTATCATATTGCTCAAAAGTGTAAGTCTGGGTGGGTGGGTTTAGTGATATCCCTGAACAAAGATGTAAACAACCATGCATGAGCAATGCCTATTACACAGACTGGGTCCGACAGCCGATCAGTTCTAGTCATTCCACCAGGAAGGAGGGACATGCTCGTGTTGTCTGTTGGTCGCTTCCACATTGTTACTTTGTGCCAGGCGTCTCAGAATGAACCGAAGCAATGTTGTTTGGACATGGAGAGAGACAGGAACTGTCGATGACATGCCTCTATCAGGCTGCCCAAGGGCAGAGGATGACCGCTACCTACGGATTATGGCTCGGAGGAACCCTGACAGCAACGCCATGTTGAATAATGCTTTTTGTTCAGCCACAGGACATCGTGTTAAGACTCAAACTGTGCCCAATAGGCTGCATGATGCGCAACGTCGCTCCCAAAGTCCATGGCTAGGTCCATCTATGCAACCACGACACCATGCAGTGCGGTACAGATGGGTCCAACAGCATGCAGATTGGACTGCTCAGGATTGGCATCACGTTCTCTTCACTGATGAATGTCCCATATGCCTTGAGACAATCGTCGGAGATGTGTTTGGAGGCAACCCGGTCATGCTGAACGCCTTAGACGCACCGTGAAGGGAGTGCAGCAAGGTGTAGGCTCCCTGCCGTTTTGGGGTGGCGTTATGTTGGGCCAACGTACGCCTCTGGTGGTCATGGAAGGCACTGTAATGACAGTACGAAATATGAATGCCATCCTCCGACCGATAGTGCAACCATATTGTTGTGGATTGGCCAGAGCTCCAACCCACAATGAGAGGAGACCGAAAGGCACGCGTTTAAGCTCACGCAGGCTGGCGTGAGGTCTGGAACAGGTCAAGTAATGAATACTAGCAAATGAAGTACGTAGCTTCTGGAATACTTAACTTTAATCCAAAATTGGTGAACATCGGTTTGACGGTACATGCATCACAAGATAAATAGCAAATGATAATGGCGCCTTGCTAGGTCGTAGCTAATGACGTAGCTGAAGGCTATGCTAATTATCGTCTCGGCAAATGAGAGCGTAATTTGTCAGTGAACCATCGCTAGCAAAGTCGGCTGTACAACTGGGACGAGTGCTAGGAAGTCTCTCTAGACCTGCCGTGTGGCGGCGCTCGGTCTGCAATCACTGACAGTGGCGACACGCGGGTCCGACGTATACTAACGGACCGCGGCCGATTTAAAGGCTACCACCTAGCAAGTGTGGTGTCTTGCGGTGACACCACACATATCTGCAGCATACTGCCAAGGAGTTAGTCTTCATGGACGACAATTCGCGCCCCCCCCCCCCCCCCATCGTTCACGTCTTGTGAATGACATCCTTCAGGATAACGACATCGCTCGACTAGAGTAGCAGCATGTTATCCAGAAATATACTCTATTTAACATGGGTGGGATAGATTGAAAAGGGCTGTTTATGGACGACGTGACCCACCAACCACTCTGAGGGATCTACGACAAATCGCCATTGAGGAATGGGACAATTTGGACCAACAGCGCTCTGATGAACTTAGGGATAGTATGCCACGACGAATGCAGGCATGAATCAGTGCAAGATGACGTGCTACTAGATATTAGAGGTACCAGTGTGTACAGCAATCTGAAGGTCTCGCTGTATGGTGGTACAACATGCTACGTGTAGTTTTCATGAGCAATATAGGGGAGGGGGGGATGATGTTTATGTTGATCTCTCTTCCAATTTTCCGTACATGTTCCAGAACTCTAATAAACAAGAACTACATACACACATTAAAAAAAGATTTGCATCACCTTGGTTCCCAAACACGTTTTCAATTTTTGGTCTCCCGCCCCTCCACTGAGGCTTGGGGTTCTTTCATGAGTTCATGCATGGGTTACACAGGACCCAGAGTTAATTCAGCACTTTTTTCCTTACCACTCTGCATTTCCTTACCCATTATCCTCCTTTCCTCTCTGTCGTAACTCCTTCCCCTCTGCCCCCTCTTTCCCCTCTTGGTTTTTGTACCTACGGTATGTTGACCTGGCCAGCCATCTGGTTTTCTGTATTCCTTCCAGTTTTGTTGTCATTGCTTGTTCTTTTTGATCCGTCTTTGTTTAGTGTTTCTGGTCCCTCTTTGGAGTTTGACCTCTACTTATAAATTTTCTCTCTGTAGTGTGAGATGAACAATTTGGGGAATAACTATCTCCTAGTACCTATGGCGTTGATACCTCTCCCCCTTCCTTCCCTGGGGTAACTCCACATGGCACTCTCTCCTTCAACTCTCCCATTGGGCTTCTTCCACCCTCTGCCATTTCGTATTGGCCATACTAGGCTGACCAGTAGTTTTTAACCCAGCAGTGAGCGCCGCGCCCAATCCCCCTCACCTTGTAGTTGTGTTGTTCTTTAATCAGCACCCTCCTCCAAAACCGCCGGTTTTTTGTTGAATTTAATCTAACGAGGTGGGCGTTCTTGATCATATTGCATAATTTTGCATGGAGTAACCGATGATGGACAGTATCATACGCTGCTGTGAGATCCATGAAGACTACGCCCGTTACTCGACGGGTTTCAAAGCCATCCTCTATAAACTGAGTGAAATTAAAAAGTTGCCCTGTGCAGCTTCTGTTTGGTCGAAATCCTCCTTGTTCGGGTATGCGAAGAGGGTCTATTACTGGTAGGATTCTATTCAGAATCATACGTTCGAACAGTTCAGTTCATAAAAGTGACTCAAAAGGCTAACTGATATGAAATTCTTGGGACGATTTGCTTCCTTTCCAGGTTTCAGAAGAGCTATCACCCTGCTCTTTCGCCAGATCTTTGGTATTTGGCACTGGTTCATGCGGTTGTTGAAAAGTTGGAGGATCCACTTTCTTGTTTCTGGGCCGAAATTCTTGATTTGCTCCATACGGATGTCATCTAGACCGGATGCTTTTCCAGTTTTGCTCTCCTTAATACCTTTGTTTAATTCAGATATCTAGAATGGGAGAGTCAGATCCCTCGTTTGTTCTTGGGCCTCTTGCTGTACTTTCAGAACTTTGATTCTGTGGCTTCCTTTCCCATTCATGATCAGTTGGTGTGCTATCTGATCTGCAGTAATGTTGCAGTGTGCTGTGGACCTGGTTGAGTCATTATTGAGGTGTGTCAGTCTCGACGCTTTATGACTGTTTCTGATGAGATCAAGTTCTTCCATCGTTTTAACCCAATAATTCCTCTTGGATTCTTTCAGAGATGCAATAAGTTTATTCCCAGCATATAGCGTTGTCTCGTCGAATGGATCTTCTTCGAATAGTATCTTATACTCTGTAAATTGAGCACTGAGTTCAGAAGTTAGACCAGGAATGTATGATGTTCGACAACCCCGAGGAATTGCAATTCTGGAGCACCTCTTTACAGCCCTCACAAAAATGTCATGAGTCAGGTGAAGGTTCAATATTGGGAACTGCAGCGTCCAGCGTTTCTGTAAACTTCGGCCAGTTGGCTTTCCTGAAGTGAGACCACAGACAGTTCCGTTCAGGTGGTGGTTTAACTGCTGCGTAGATTTCGCACATGATCGGTCTGTGCTGTGTATTTGGAATAGGGTTGCAGACAGTTTTTATGCACTGTTGTGAGATGTTATCGCTGCAAAATATCAGATCGGGGTGGTATCCGCTTTTCCATCTGCCACTGATGAAAAATGCAGGTTGCTTAGGATTATGTATAAGGCTCAAATGGTTGCCTTCCGCCCATTCTTGTAATGCTGTACCATCATCATCATCATCATCATCATCATAGCCCTACGTGGTGCTGTAACAGCTGAAGTCACCAGTCACTATTTGCGTGTGTTGACTATAAAAGCTATGAGATAGATTGATTTTGAGATCAACGTCCGGTGGTTTGTATACAGATGTGACTGTACAGCCTTTGATTTCCAAAGTTAAGATTTCAATATCATTTGCTTCAGTAAAGGCTGATGATATTATCTGTGTATCTGGTTGGACAAATATAGCACTTCCGTATTTTGGGTGGGGTCTTTCCGTAGCCAGTCGCATTCCGTTTATTTTTGGTCTGCGCATTTCACAGCTTCTGTGGGTCTCCTGTATGCAGAGTACACCGCACTTGGTTTGTCTGCACAGCTCTTGTAACAGTTCTTCTTTTGGTGGTGATATACCTTCTATATTCATCGATATGATGGTCAACTGTGGTCCTAAAAAGGACCAAGATGATGATTCTGGTGTGAAAGGATCAGCCGCCAGAGAAACCTGACGCCCAGGGTACGCCCGATTGCAAGTCTTACCTTAGTCGGAAATCATTGCAATCTTCGTGGAGGAAGCTGTGTCCAGCACGAAGGAATGCTGTAACACAGTGGTACTGAGCGCCATTCAAATTAATGGTGCATGATGACAAATAGTGAAATCCAAAAATTTCAGTCAATTGTCACCTCCATGGCAAACAGGGCTTGCTAAGAAAATTAACAGTTAAGATAAAATCTGCATGTACCTGTTAACACAATATTATAAGGACCTGGGTTGACACACAGTTGGGGATGGGAAAATGTGAAGTACAGCGTTTAGGGCACGTTGTTCCTCTGTGCACTAATCAAGTAGCATTACGAAGTCAGATTTATTAGATTTAAGTATTACAATCGAATAATCTCATTTGCAGCTGCGTTGAGAACACTGGATTGGACATCCGTCGCAGAAAGCAGTGACTTGTCCTCAACAGATACTGGAAGTCATTGTCTCCATTGCCGCTGCTTATGTAGCAGTGCATCCCTGTGCAGGACAGTCGGTGGGAGCTCTAACTGCCTCTTACTAGGGCGCTCTAGTGGACATCGAAGGGTGTCTGCCTGAGTGAATTCGAGCAGCTCTGCGTGGAATGTGTCTGCTCACAAATGCAAGTCAGGAACAGCAGACTTGAGCGTGCCTCCTGGATATTCCAAAAGGTTGCCGTTTCACCAAACAACTTCAGTTTGGCCCTTGGAAAGCTGGAGGTAGATTTCTAAATTTTGCGTTTCCCGTGATATCTCCAGGTGGGAGAACAATATTTCACATTTGAATCATATCCATGAACGTAAAGCAATTCTACGTCCAGTTCACAAAACTGAACTGGCAACCGCTCTTCGGTAAGATTGTTCCGTATGAAAACTACTACTGATCAGAACATATGCTGATTCCAGGTAATCGTCCAACAGGAACCATAAAATGGCGAGTGATCTGCTAGCATCCAGTATACTGGTTAATGTTCCTCACAGATACACCAACCTATTTCAGCCCCTGAAGTTTCCTTGGACTGACAAAGAACTGGAATACTATTCAACACTGGATAGTAGTTTAGACTCTAGCCTCTATATGGACACACACTAATTTCCACAGCACTAAAGCTACCCATTAAACTACTGTATTCACTAGCAGTAAAGTTCTCATGTTAACTTAATCAAACTTTTAATTTCAACTCCACTGTGCCCAGAACAAACGGGCACTCATGGCCTGACGTGTGTTTGATGGCATGACAAAAGTCAAACTGCTGTGAAGACCTTATTAAATTTCGTGATCCTTTAAATTTGAAGAAATGAGTAGACAACCGCATTTTTTAAACTGATCATTGTATGTTATGTCAGTGAATTTCTCAGCAGCTAGCTGTGGATCAGTGTAGACTGTTTGCTGCTTATGTTGCTGCATGATTGTATGTTCACTGCATTTGTCATCTGGATATTTCCAGTTTACTGTACGTCAGTTTGACAGCGGTCACCTGTTCTGCTCTGAAGTCGCTTCTGTAGCCTACTGACCAGCGGTTGCACCACCTTGCAGACCAGCGACTCTTTTGTGACTGTGCCAATGGCCTTCCTGAGGCCTCAACAGATCGAAATCATCCTCCCCACATCGTGCAGAAATGTATCTCCCACCCATTCTCTCAAGTCATCTGCCATTTCCCAGTGCACAATGTCCAGTCACAGAGGAGTGTCCCCCTCACAACTACGTACCACATGAGATGGAAGCAACATGATGATGTATTATGCTGAAGTTTCGACTACTTCTCATTATGCCTGAAAATGTGAAATATTTCCCACGTCTTCAACAGCAGCATTCCACTTGACACCTGACCTAAGCAGTATCGGTATCCTTCCCTATTTGAACACAACACCTTACTCCTTGCTGCACATCACGTATCAGTAGAACATACGTAGATGTGAGATCTGTCCCATGTGTCCTACCACTGTCACCTATTTTTGTCTCATCGTCGGTATCTCCTGCAGTGTCTGAGGCAGGGCCACCTGTGTACGTGGCCACACAGTCCACTGACTCGGCTCCAACCACTGTGCCACACCCCCCAGTGGGGCTCGCCACATTTTGGTGGGTTCGTGCTCGGCTACCGTGGAGCCCCATCCTTTGCAGCATCTTTTCCCTTCTGTGCTGCATGTATATCCTCTCGCTATTCTTTTTCCCCTCCCTAAGGGAACATGTCTGTGGTATTATTGGGAATGTTCCGCATTATCTGTGGCTGACATAAGAACAGTCTCACCAATGTTTTTTCCTTTCTTTGTTTACCTTCTCCTCTCGTTCACCGCTTAGGTGTTCGAGGGTCCTCATTTTCTTCTTCCTCCCTGTGCACTCCCGAGGGCTGGCCCACGCGTCTGACTGGGTAACGCGTAATTTTCAGCCCCAGGTCGGCAGGTAGAGTTGGCACGTACCCCCACGGTACAGGCCAGGCCCAGAGAGGGATGATTGCCTGAGCTGCAACCTTCCCAAATTACCGATTGATTCCTCTGTCAGGTGTTCGGGAGGTGTGAACAGTCACCTAGAGCAGGTGCGCCCACTTGTGAAGGAGTGTGCCATCGGAGATGCTGGCAATCGTGGGGGATTTTCTCGCCGTGAACAAATCGTCTTTACAGCGACGTCTATGAAACGTAAACGATATGAGGCTAACGATTCAAAGTCCCTTCCAGCTGCACCACGGTTCCTCATGGTCTCACATACTGAAGACAGTCCTTCGCCGTGGTAATTCCGTTTATTATTCAGAAAGGTGTTAATGCAATTTTGAGCCCTGAGAAATCCTGCTGTCGTTCACAGAATGGCACGTTGCTTTTGGAGGCTGCTTCTGATTCTCAAGCGCAACAACCGCTTACCACCTCACTTCTCCACGGCTACCCTGTTTGTGTCGAGGCCCTTGGATCTCTGAATTATTCCCGTGGCGTTAATTACACTAGGCTGCTTGACGGTTTAACTGAGGCTGAAATCCAATCTGACCTCTGATCAGTATGTCATTTCCATCCATCGGGTTATAAAAATGGTAGATTCCGCCCTAATGCCCACCCGCACTATTTTTCTCACCTGCTTCTGTCCAAGATCAAAGCAGGCTATGAAATTATAACAGTCAGACTGTACATTTCGAACCTGATGTGCTGCTACCAGTGTCGTCGTTTCAATCACACTAGAACGTAATGTCGACACCCAGCCAAATGTGTAATCTGTTGTAGGGATGTGCACGAGGGCAATTGTCTTCCTCCTCCTCTCCGCTGTATCAGTGCAATGGCGGCCATGCCGCCGCCTCTCGGTATTTTCCTGTGTTCCTTGATGCGTGGGCTGCCCGAGAGATCTGGGTAAGAGAAAAAGTACCTTGCCCAGTCACTCGCAAGTTATTGGCTATTCGCAAATACTGTGTTCTCCCGTCTAGTACCTATAGTTATGTTCTTAGTATGTCTAGATTCAGGAAGGACATGCCCACACAGACATGCGACCTCAAATTCAGCTCTGAGGTTGTGAAATAGCCCAGCGTCACGGTAGCATCGCCATCCCCCTGTCCAGATGTGCAACAAGACATCAAACTCTCACCTCAAGGGGCGAAGCCACCAGCTACACAACCGGTAGGCCAGAAAGAGCAGGAGTAGTACTCCCATAGAGACTTCCTACATACCTCCAGCCAAACAACGCCCAACTGTTCGTCTGCTAATCAGAATGGCTCGAAGTAGTCCACCAAAGGCAAACGATCTCCTCCACCAACTCGGCGATCCTCTTCGAAAGTATTGCTATGTGACACCTTAGCCCAGCTGGCCTGAGTGTTGCCAGTGCACACCACCAACTGTTTTTCGGCCGTGACTCCTGTAGGGCCGTGACTCCTGCAGGGCCGTGACTCCTGCAGGGCCGTGACTCCTGCAGGGCCGTGACTCCTGCAGGGCCGTGACTCCTGCAGGGCCGTAACTCCTGCAGGGCCATGACTCCTGCAGGGCCGTGACTCCTGCAGGGCCGTGACACCTGCAGGGCCGTGACTCCTGCAGGGCCATGACTCCTGCAGGGCCGTGACTCCTGCAGGGCCGTGACTCCTGCAGGGCCGTGACTCCTGCAGGGCTGTGACTCCTGCAGGGCCGTGACTCCTGCAGGGCCTTGACTCCTGTAGGGCCGTGACTCCTGCAGGGCCGTGACTCCTGCAGGGCCGTGACTCCTGCAGGGCCGTGACTCCTGTAGGGCCGTGACTCCTGGAGGGCCGTGACTCCTGCAGGGCCGTGACTCCTGCAGGGCCGTGACACCTGCAGGGCCGTGACTCCTGCAGGGCCGTGACTCCTGCAGGGCCGTGACTCCTGCAGGGCTGTGACTCCTGTAGGGCCGTGACTCCTGCAGGGCCGTGACTCCTGCAGGGCCGTGACTACTGCAGGGCGTGACTCCTGCAGGGCCGTGACTCCTGCAGGGCCGTGACTCCTGCAGGGCCGTGACTCCTGCAGGGCCGTGACTCCTGCAGGGCCGTGACTCCTGCAGGGCCGTGACTCCTGCAGGGCCGTGACTCCTGCAGGGCCGTGACTCCTGCAGGGCCGTGACTCCTGCAGGGCTGTGACTCCTGCAGGGCCGTGACTCCTGCAGGGCCTTGACTCCTGTAGGGCCGTGACTCCTGCAGGGCCGTGACTCCTGCAGGGCCGTGACTCCTGCAGGGCCGTGACTCCTGTAGGGCAGTGACTCCTGGAGGGCCGTGACTCCTGCAGGGCCGTGACTCCTGCAGGGCCGTGACACCTGCAGGGCCGTGACTCCTGCAGGGCCGTGACTCCTGCAGGGCCGTGACTCCTGCAGGGCTGTGACTCCTGTAGGGCCGTGACTCCTGCAGGGCCGTGACTCCTGCAGGGCCGTGACTACTGCAGGGCCGTGACTCCTGCAGGGCCGTGACTCCTGCAGGGCCGTGACTCCTGCAGGGCCATGACTCCTGTAGGGCCGTGACTCCTGTAGGGCCGTGACTCCTGCAGGGCCGTGACTCCTGCAGGGCCGTGACACCTGCAGGGCCGTGACTCCTGCAGGGCCGTGACTCCTGCAGGGCCGTGACTACTGCAGGGCCGTGACTCCGGCAGGGCCGTGACTCCTGCAGGGCCGTGACTCCTGCAGGGCCGTGACTCCTGCAGGGCCGTGACTCCTGCAGGGCCGTGACTCCTGCAGGGCCGTGACTCCTGCAGGGCCGTGACTCCTGCAGGGCCGTGACTCCTGCAGGGCCGTGACTCCTGCAGGGCCGTGACTCCTGCAGGGCCGTGACTCCTGCAGGGCCGTGACTCCTGTAGGGCCGTGACTCCTGGAGGGCCGTGACTCCTGCAGGGCCGTGACTCCTGCAGGGCCGTGACACCTGCAGGGCCGTGACTCCTGCAGGGCCGTGACTCCTGCAGGGCCGTGACTCCTGTAGGGCCGTGACTCCTGGAGGGCCGTGACTTCTGCAGGGCCGTGACTACTGCAGGGCCGTGACTCCTGCAGGGCCGTGACTCCTGCAGGGCCGTGACTCCTGCAGGGCCGTGACTCCTGCAGAGCCGTGACTCCTGCAGGGCCGTGACTCCTGTAGGGCCGTGACTCCTGGAGGGCCGTGACTCCTGCAGGGCCGTGACACCTGCAGGGCCGTGACTCCTGTAGGGCCGTGACTCCTGCAGGGCCGTGACTCCTGCAGGGCCGTGACTCCTGCAGGGCCGTGACTCCTGTAGGGCCGTGACTCCTGCAGGGCCATGACTCCTGCAGGGCCGTGACTCCTGCAGGGCCGTGACTCCTGCAGGGCCGTGACTCCTGCAGGGCTGTGACTCCTGCAGGGCCGTGACTCCTGCAGGGCCGTGACTCCTGTAGGGCCGTGACTCCTGTAGGGCCGTGACTCCTGCAGGGCTGTGACTCCTGCAGGGCCGTGACACCTGCAGGGCCGTGACTCCTGCAGGGTCGTGACTCCTGCAGGGCCGTGACATCAATTGGAGGCATTTTTCAGAAAATGGCAGAGAAATTTGGGCTGACTAGTGCCACTGTCAGCTGGGATACAACATTCTGTCGTTAGCGTTTTCCATGGTGTAACGGTGAGTTGGACATAAGGTCTGACAATTATGTCTAAAATTGCCTACTTTGCGTGAGAGAGTTGGACTCTGCACTGTCAGCAGCTTGTGATACCGTGCCCAGTCACGTCGAAACTCGTACAGCATGCTGCAAAACTTGCAACCAGCGTCAAAGGAAGTCCTCCGAAGTGGTCTAATTTGATAAGGCAGACAAGCAACTTTCCCAGTAAATGGGAGAAGGGAATTTTGGTACCTCTTCCCAAACCGGGAAGTACCAAACGTTTCCCAGTGGTTACTGGAGCGTCGCCTTAACGAGCTGTATAGGCAAGACCTTGGAGCGAATGGTTAACGGTGCTCTGGTCTGGGTGTTAGATAAAAGGTAGCTCGTAAGTCGCTCTCAGTGTCGATTTAGGAGATAGCTATCCACTGTCGGCAACGAGACCCTGCAATAGGCCGCTATACAGCAGGGTTTCATGTGCAAGTAGCCTCATTCTTTATCATTAAGATATACGACACGACTTGGAGACACCATATTGTAAGGCAGCCCCACCAATGGGGCTTCTGTGGTGGTCTCCCTTTCTTTATGTGGTCATTTTTATTAAAGCACTTTTTTTTCAGTTCCAAGTCTGTGACATGTTGTCGAATAGTTTCGAGCCGGAGGATGTCGCCCAAGGCAGTGTTGAACATTGCTACTATCTTCGCCATATCCATAAACAGTATCATATGTATGGTAAGGAGTGCCATACAATGTTCGTTATTTATGAATGATTTTGCAGTGTTCTGTTCCACCTTCGGTATTGCAACAGCAACTCGTCAGTTGCAAGTGAAAGTAGAGAGGCTTAGGATTAGGAGCGGGCTGCAAACACCGCCTTTACGTTTTCTGCAGAGAATTGTGTGTGTGTGTGGGGGGTGGGGGTGGGGGGGGGGGGTTCATGTAGTATTTTTAATTTAATTGAACTCCATATGTGGAACACCATTCTCGCTTTTAAAGCCCGTGCAGTTTCTATGCCTCATTTTCGACTCCACACTATTGTGGTTACCACACCTGAAGGCAAGTTCCCAGAAGACACTAAACATTTTAAAGTTTCTTAGCCACAGGTTTTGGGGAGCGTGTGAGATGTTACATGCAGGCCTGACTTGACTCTCGGTGCACGGTTTACAGGTCAGCGAGGCGTTTGTACCTGAAAATCGGTGACAATCTCCACCATGAGGGGTTCTGGCTGGCTAGGGGCAGTTACAGGAGAAGAACCACACCCATTCTGTGCTGATGAGATGCTGGGGAACTACCATTTACCATCTGGTGGCAACTTCTCGCACTGCTTTAGCAGTGAGGGTTCCTTGCTACACTCGCTTCCCATGCATTCTGTACCAATACTGGCTGGCTATGAAACGCCTCCTTACTAATAGTCTGTGGGCAGCGAGGCCATTTGGGATCTGTGCAAAATGTTTGTTGCAGTCTCTCGGTGTGGGGTTCGTATGGACTCAGATCTGTGGTTTAACTGACTCCCACCCTGGTTACTGCATGGGCTCTGTCATCGAACAGCGTATTAAAACACAAGCTGAAATTAATCTCTCCTGTACTGCACTAAATCTGAAATTACTCATTTTAAATGAGCACTCCAACTATGGGGCTGCATGCACGGATGGGCCTGAACAGAGGGACTGTTTGTTCCTCCGTTTTCCCACAGTTTGGAGACAACCGAATTTAGAGGTCAGACTTCACTGTATTCGATGGCAAATTTCCATGATCCTTAGGGCCTTGGAGGAGACGAGATGTGCCATGCCTGCTAAATTCCTCATGTGTTTCAACCCTCCCCCTCCCCCTGAGTAGCCTTCAGTCTCTACAATGCCTGTATCCAACTGATAATGCAGTCCATGATGGCCAGAAAGCCTTCCTCTGGCCACAAAGCCTGGAAAAGGAAGCGACACTCTGCTGGGCGCCAGGGCACACGGTTAATGTGGGGAACGAAAGAGTGGTTGTAGCAGCCGAGTAGGAGTCGTGTTGTAGTCCTTGGTTAGTTTCGTGTG
Source organism: Schistocerca serialis cubense (assembly GCF_023864345.2). Classification (NCBI taxonomy): domain Eukaryota; kingdom Metazoa; phylum Arthropoda; class Insecta; order Orthoptera; family Acrididae; genus Schistocerca; species Schistocerca serialis. The sequence continues at coordinate 622,840,028 of NC_064644.1, read as the reverse complement.
CCATTCCCCTTGCATGCTATTGTCTCACTGCTGAGGTGAAGAGTCGTGCATCGACGGAAAGAGGAGTGGTAGGAACTGACAGCTGACAAGCTTCTCATAGTGAAGACCACTATGTGGGCACAGTGTACCACCTTCCATCCACATAGGCGGGACGCGGTTCTCCTTACTTGTCGGAGGGTCCTCTCGCCTGAGCAAGAAATCATGCGACAGAGCGGTGCCCTGTGTGTAGACATGAGCTGCTTGTGGCATACAGATCACGGTGCACCACATTTTATTAGACTGTGTTTTACTTTCAGAGGAGAGGGCAGCAGCGGATTTCCTGACAGACGTGCCCTCTATTTCGAGCAACATGCAAACGAATGTGGCAAGAGCTTTAAGGTTCAGAGATCTGTTCGACTTGTCTCCAAAAGATTTAGGGAGTTGTTCTTAACGTGTTATCTGGGCGATTGCCTTACCCACGGTTTTTGTAAGTGGTTAGCCAGACGCATTCCTCGTACCTTTCTTTCAGCTCCTGTAGTTTTACTTCTGTTCCCAGGTGTAGCACCTTTCACCTGCTCTGTTGTATGAAAGGCCTGTGAGATCGAGTGGTTGTGTGTGTCAACGTGAGGTGGGAGTGAGTGAATGGGTGTCATTTTATAATATTTCCTCATGTCTCCCCTCCCCTCCTTCCCCCCCCCCCTCCCACACACACACACACACACACACACACACACACACACACACACACACAGTTAAAGAGAAACAAGGCTATGGATTCCCATAAGGGTTTGGATAAAGTCTCTTACCACAGACACAGGCGTGGTGGTCCAAATCCACCAAAACACTTCGATTTTTCGTTACTTTGCTATGAGAACTGTCATCCTACAGGAAGAACCAATTTGTTGTTTTCTTCATCAGAATGGCTTGGAAATAACTTCGTTGCTCATAGGTTGGTTCCACCTCTTAAGCCTCGAAATACCATTTGTTATAACTGAAGTATCCGTTTAATCAAAGCGTCCGTGTAACTTCACAGAGCCATTCCTAGCGTGCACTGCCCCTCATAAGCGATCTCCCTGAGAGCCTCTCGAGGTTTGTCGTGTTGAGGAGCTGCACGCCGTTTACATACAGACAATTAACGATATGTGTCTGTGTGTTCGGCCAATCCGTTCTGTGTACGATATTTTGGCGACCGACCAGATAATTCTCTTAGGGTTGAGTCTGGGTGGCGAGGACATGAGACGACTAAACTTGTGGCACTAAGAGGGGACGATCATGTCGGTCGTCGAAATACTGTGCACGAATTGGAAATGACTCATCTGAACATGCGGAAGTGCACTGTCGATGGCTTGTGTGGAGGAAACCTGACAAATCGAGCAGAGGACAAATTCACATAAATGGATGACAATGGAAGGCTCGAAACATATGCTGTTTACATCTTTGTTTACTGTAAAGGGGCAGATTTGTGGACTGGAGTAAGCAAGGCTCGCTAGTGTGTAAGCAAGCTGCAAACGTCTGCGCAATCCAAAAATACATTTACGGTGTTTATTCGGAGACTTGACAAGAAAACAAGAGGATGAAAATTTAAGTGCTTGGTTATTTATAGTGAGGCAGTTCTTGGTCCAGAGCGGGAGTCCTATCCATAGTTCCCTTATGTCATGTTCGCCATCCGTCCCAGATTTTTGATTCAGATGGGAACCTTCCCTTGTAAGCTTGCCCGGTAGTGTGTGGTGATAAACACTTCTAAGATTTGCTAATCCATTCAGAGAATGACTTCGTATGACTGACGTCAATTAAGTTTTCACACGCAGCCTCAGTTTTGTACATAATCTCACGTGTGGCGAAAGGAACGAGTAGGCTACAGGATTCTACAAACATTAGTAACACTTAACGAAGGTCCGAGGATGTGCAATAGGTTCCTAGGTATGAGAGTGGCACGAAGGCTTCGTAAGTAAGAGAGACCATTACATTGTTCTTGACGCCGAGTGTTCATCAGAGACAAGGTTAATGTCAGCAGTGCCCCAGGAAAGTAAGATATGGCTGCTGCTGTTGTCTACACACATACACAAATGATATGGCGAACAGGGAGCAGCAATCTGCTGTTCGCTGCTGATGCTTTGGAGTATGGGAGGGTGTTGAGGATGACTGTATGATGATAGATGACTTGGCCAAAATTTCTAGTTGGTATGACGTATGGCAGCTCGTTCTAAAGTAGGAAAGTGTACGTTAATGCAGATGAGTATGAAAAAAAAACTCATAATGTTAAGATATAGTGTGAGTAGTGCTCTGCTTCACACAGTCACGTCATTTAAACATCTCTGCATAACGTTGCAAAGGTACGTGAAATGGAATGAGCACGTGAGGATTGTGGCAGGGAAAGCGAATGGTCAACTTCGGTTTATTGGGAAAATTTTTGGGAAAGTGTGGTTCATCTGTAAATGAGACGACATATAGGGCACTGATGCAACCCGCTCTTGATTACTGTTACTGTCTGCGATCTGCGCCAGGTCATATTAAAGGAAGATATCAAAGCAGTTCAGAAGCGGTTTACTCTTTCGTTGCTGGTAGGTTCGAACAACGCAAGAAAGATTCTTTGGGAACTCCAACAGGAATCACTGGAAAGAAGGCTATGTTCTTTTCGAGGAACTCATGAGAAAAGTTAGCTTCAAATTCCATTTCCCTGACTGCAGAAAGCTTCTAGTCCTGCCAAATATACATGTTGCGTAAGAATCATGTAGTTAAAACACGTGAAATTTGGTCTCATATGCCAGCAAATTGTCGTTTTCACCTCCCTCTCTTTGCAAGTGAAACAGCCTGGAAATGACAAGAAGTGATACAGGGTACCCTCCGCCACGCACTGTACAGTGGCTTGCGGTGTATGTACGTGTGTGTATGTAGTTTGTCGGTAAGGAGGCTATTTATTGCCTTGACAGAAAAAGTGTATTTTCTATTGGAAAACGTAATGTACTTTGTGGATAGCCCTCCTACAATTGGTGCATTTATTTTTTTATATAAAGTATTGGAATTTTTTATTATATACAGACGAAAGCCACACTTAAATTCTGCTTTTCTACATAGCTGCCATTTAAATTAAGGCACTTTCGCAGCGATGGACGAGCGTGGAAATTCCTTCGTCGTAAAATTCGGCCGCCTGCGCCTTCAACCACGTGGTTACCTCTTCTTGAAGCTGTGCGTCGTCATCAAAACGCTGCATAGCCAACCACTTCTTCATTGCTGGGAATAAGTGGAAGTCGCTCGGTGCCAGGTCGGGACTGTACGGCGGATGAGGAAACAACTCCCACTTGAAAGATTCGAGAACTTCACGACTGGCATTTGCCGTGTGGGCCCGGGCGTTGTCGTGAATCAGCAAGATCTTTGAGCCCAACTTTCCCCTGCGCTTGTTTTGTATTGCTCTTTTGAGGTTGTGCAGAGTTTGGCGATATCTTTGAGAGTTTTTTGTGGATTTCCTGGAATGAGGCACTACAATAATCACACCTTTTCTGTCCAAAAAGACAGTCGCCATCACAGATTTTGTTCTTAAAGACTGGTCAACTTTTTCTTTCAGGGGCTGAAACATAATCATGTCTTGCAGGGATGCATCTAGTTGTAATGCCACCAGTGCATGCACAATTGCCTTGTTAAGCAGTGCATGAAATGCACTTGCACATGCACTTGTCATTGATGGGAGTGCTAAGTTTCTTTCCATGTGTTGATGCAAGAGATTGAGGCAAACCATACTAAAGGCCACATTAAAATAAGTGCTAGTCACTAGAAGATGAGCATGTACATTGTGAGCTGCACGTTATTTAACTAAGCAAATTGTAATACTTAGCAGTGCCCTGTAATTCCTCATTATTTACCACAAGAATCAAAATGTCATAAAAACGCCTGAACTGCATTACGTCATGATTAAATGGTGGCAGTTTAGTGATAGGCAACTTGATGGTTTCATTAGATGGTGGATCTGACTTCAGTACATCAAAAGTACCTTGTCACATGCATTTGCACAACACACTGCAGTCTCGGGCAAATGAGACCACTCTCATACCATTACATCCCACCCTGGATTTTCATTGAATGTAGATCTCTAGTAAGACCCCAATGATTCATTGCAATAATAAGAATTATGAAGAAATCCTCAGCAAAAGAAACATATTGTGCTCTGCCTAATTATTGTTTTTGAGACAGCTGACACCTGTGAACACCTCATTAGCAGGTTAAAATGGAGAGACCCATAATATAAACCTTGGAAACAGAACATATCTTTTGGCAGTTTGTTTAGCTTTTGCTAAATGAATAATTTTTAAATAACATTCAAAACAATAAATTAACTAGCTTGCAGGACATGGTTGAGAATGTTTATTTCACTGATATTGCCACAAAGTTGGCACAACTTGTGAATTACATAAAGGATTTCTTGGTAAACACTAAAATATATTTAGTGTGGACAAGGTGGATTGCCACTTGACCCTTTTTCAGAGACAAAAAGATTTCAGACTATTGCTGGTGAGAATGTAACAGTAGTCGAACGTGGAGATGCTGTAATTGCAAGTATGCCACCCATAATTCTGTTCATAGGAAAGCTGTGTGAAAAAAAACATTAAAAGTTCCATGATGACACCTGTTTCAAAATAACAGAAAAAACTCTATGACAGCCATTATCCTTGCAAAACCGTCCTCATTCTTGATGGAGCTAAATCACATCTGGATGCCTAGTATTGTTGCTGCTGATTAAGAAAACAAAATATTCTATTGCCTATAAAGCAATTAAATATGAATGTATGCCAATTGATAAATGTGTTTTCAAAACATCTGAATATTCTGGGACGTTGCTGACCTAATTCCTGGACATCTGGAAAAATTAAGAGTTACAGATGTGATTTTGTAAGTGCCTGGCTGAGAGAAACAACACAAATGAGGCTCACTGCTGTTTCAAAGAAACAGGAATTTTTCCTTCCAATTTTCAAGCGATTCATAAGTCTAGATTTGCACCTTCAGTTTTTACTGAGCATCCTATTGAAACAGATTTCAGCCATGATGCATCAAACTGATGATGTGATGATTCAGCAGTTGACAGTTCTTTCTAAGGTATTGATCTGATGTAGGGGGTACTGATTAGCATCACGCAGGGAGCACTACGAAAGTAATAGTAGTAGTAGTAGTAGTAGTAGTAGTAGTAGTGTGGTATTCTGCATTACAACAGCTCTTGTCATGGATTAAGCCTCTTCCACTTTTGTCTGTCCATAGCCAGTCTTTTCATTTCTGAATATTTGCCTCCTTTGATATTGTCCAGCATTTGATATCTTTTCCTTTCCCCTTGTTCCCTCCACCATTCCCTCTATTCCTTCCTTCAATAAACAGTCCCTCCTCAAACAATGTCCAATCCAGTTCAGTTTTCTCTTTCAGCTGACTGAGCATGTTTCTTTCTTCTCCAACTCTCCTTAATACTTCTTCATTCCTTACTCGGTCTTCCCAGTTCACTTTTTCCTTTCTTCTCCATATCCACATCTCTAGTGCCTCCAATGTTCTTTCATCTTCCTTCCTCAATGTCCAGGTCTTTGCAGCATATAGTTCAATGCTCCAGATGTGACATTTGTCGAGTCTTTCCCTCAGATCTTTGTTTAGTAGTCCACAAATTAATTTGTTTCCTCTTGAATCCTTCTCTTGCCATTGCAATTTTTTTCCTAATTTCTGTTGAGCAGTACATATCATCCATTATTTCAGTTTCCAAGTAACTGAAGTTATTTACTTGCTCTGTTTCCTCTCCCCCTATTTTCATATGGCGTTTTGTCCCCTATTCACCAATTACCATGCTTCTTGTTTTCTTCTTGTTAATCCTCATTGATATTCCTCTAATTTTGTGTTTCGATTATACAAAATTTGCTCCATCTCTCTTGCACTCTCTGCCATCACAACCATGTCGTCCTCAAATCTTATACACTCCACTCTCCGACCCCCTATATAAACTCCTCCCCTTCAATCAAAACTTTCACTAATAATTTCCTTCAGATATATACTGAACGGTTGTTGTGATAAACAACCACCTAGCCTTACACCTCTTCCTAGTTCAATTTCTTGATTCATCACACCTACTTTTACTCTTGCTCTCTGGTTCAAATATAGATTTTAATTAGCCATCTATCCATCTAGTCAGCTCCATGTTTCCTTAGGATTTCCATCAGTTTGTCCCATCTGACAGTGTCAAAAGGCTTCTCAACATCAATGAACACAACATACTCCTTCCTTTTCTTCTCCATGTACCTTTCCCCTATCACCCTCAGTAGCCCAATGGCATCTGTAGTCCCCACTCCTCACCTGAAACCAAATTGTTCATCTCCTACTACACAATTCAGCAGTCCACATAGCCTTGTGTTGAGCGTCCTCAGCAAGCCGTCAGCTACATGTGATATCAGGCACATTGTTCTATGTTCCTCACTATTTGCTGTACTTTTTTTTCTACAGGTATTAAGATTTCTTTCTGTAAAGGCCATTGGCTATTTTCCTGTTATGAATATTTGAATACACAATTCAATCAACTCCCTTTTCCCTTCTTTCTCCAATGACTATAGATTCTTTAATCTCACTAGTTAGTATTGCATTTCCTTTGCCATCATCTGCAAATTTATCTTCTTCTATCCCAAGGTCTTCAGTTGGTCGGCTGTTTACAGCGTATAGCCATTATATATATTCTTCCCATCTTATTTCTTGGGGTTCTCACCATTTTACCAGCTGCTGCCTCTGCTTCATTTAGTCCATTGTTTCTTTTTTCCCTGAATGCCAAATCGATTGCTTCTTTGTACATGAAATCATTTTAGTTCTTTCTCTAATTTCACTATCTTGTCACACTCTCCTGTCAGCCATTTGTCCTTTGCTTTTTCTGTCCCCCTTCTTAATTTATTATTTAACCTCCTGTAGTTGTGCTTCCCTCCTTCTGTGTTTACAGTTTTCCATTTTCTGCGATCATCGATCTTGGTTATCATTCTTGGTGTTACCCATTCTTTTTATTTTCCTCTCCTTGACTCACAGCGTTTCCTTAGCTGCATTTTTGATGGCATTTTTAAAATGATCCTGCCTTCCTTCTGTGCATTCCATTTCCTGACCCTTCATTATGATTTCACAATATGCATTCTCTAATTTTTCACAATTGCCTTTGTCTTTGTTCCTCAAAGTTAATGTGCTCTCTCTTCTGTCCTTCCCAGGTTCTTTTCAATTAAAGTAGAACCTCAGCTACTACTAATATATGATCTGAATAAATATCTCCTCCTGGATAGGTTTTGACACTCCTTAGGCAATTTTGGTATCTTTGTTGCATCATTATGTAATCAATTTGATATCATTTGTTGTCAAATCGAGATATCTAAGTATACTACCATCTTTTGTGGTTACCAAATAGAGTATTTCCAACTACCGTGAAATTTTCATTGCAGTATTCCAAAAATCTTTGCCCCCTCTCATTTCTTTCACCCAGTCCAAATTTTTCCAGAGCTTCTCCTTCTGGTCCTTCACCAACTACTGCATTCCAATCACTCATTATAACAATACATGCTCTCTCTCTCTCTCTCTCTCTCTCTCTCTCTCTCTCTCTCTCTCTCTCTCTCTCTCTCTGCTAAGCCTTCTATCATCTCAACGTTCTTCTACCTCTTCATCTGAATGATTACTTGTTGGCATATAGTCCTGGGTGATAACTGTTTCTTTTTCTCTTTCAGTCTCATCATTATTCTTACACTAACATATTCAACCTTGATAACCTTGTCCTCCAGTCCTTCACCTGTCAAAATATCAACCTGATTCATTCCATTTTTATCTTCACCTGAATAGTACAATCAGAAGTCATCACTTTCTAGTTTCCCATAACCACTACATCTCAACTCACACATTCAGAGTATATCCAATTCGTTTATTGTCATTTCACATTTGGCGTGTTCTAATTTCCCTTCCTGGAGAAGGGTTAAAACATTCCAACTACAAATCCCAAATAAGTCTTCCTTCTTTTCCTTCCTTCCTTTTTCCATTTGCCCTAATCTCTGGACGACTCATTGTATTTGCCTCCTGGAGAACTGATTGAGGGAAAGCTTTACCTCTGGAATATTGTACAAAGAGGTCCATCCCATGAACATCTAGGGAAGTAATTCCAGTAGTGGTTTCCCATTGCCTTCCACTGTCCTCCACATCCTGTCAGCTTGCTGACCCAGTTTACCCCTGCAGTTGGATACCCAATCCTCCACTGGGTTGCTCAGCTTAACAGGGCCACTACATGTAGGTAGGGTTGTGGAGAATTGAGGCGAGAGAGGCTAAGAGAACACTTGTTCAGTTCTTGTATTTGCATCTCAACCCCATTTTCAGCCAGAGTCAGAAGATTGTAGCAGTGATACCCCCAGGCAATCTGCCAGGCCTACCAAAGAATGACGTAAGTGTCCACAGTGTCTAGTACACATACTAGAGCATTGCATCGTATTTTATCTACTCCACAACCATAGCTAAAAATGAAAAAAAACCACTTCAGTGCACGGCTCAAAATACAGAGGACAAAAGTTATTTTGAAGTCTTGGTTAGTAGAAAAAGGAACATCAGCAAGCTCATATGGTTTGCAGCAGTATCCAAAATACGTGCCAAGCACAGAAACAAAACACCTCGACTTTGAGAGAACCTGCTTGGAAAACCAACCAGGACCTAATGGTACTTAAGTGAGAGGAGTAGGAAATTTCAAGATTTATTGCTTTATGTTCTGAAGATACAGCAAGTTCATTTGTCCTGATAATGAAAATGACCTGTAAAATGAAGATGAACATTGCATTATCAAATTAACGTGGAACCTTCATGTTTTTTGGTTGCACCATTATTTTCCTCTGTAAATTCTAACCGAATTTAGTATTCATTAAGTAAGGGCCACGTGATGAATAACTTATTTACGCCAGAAAAGACGATGAAGTTCATAATTCACCTTTTCTTCCCATTAAAGAGAGAGAGAGAAATTGACTTGCTAGTACCATAGGAGGATTGCCATGAATTTCTAAATTAAAGGGTCAGAATGTACTGGCCTCTAAGTTCCTTACTTTATAATGTCAACTGTTACAGAAGGAGTGATGACTAACTGAAAACCTCAGCTGCCGACAGGTGGTGTTGAAATACCTCTATGTGGACAGCTGAAAATGTGTGCCCCAACCGGGACTCGAACCCGGGATCTCCTGCTTATATGGTAGACGCTCTATCCATCTGAGCCACCTAAGACACAGATGAATAGCGCGACTGCAGGGACTTATGCAATGCACGCTTCCCGTGACACATTCCCAACTGTCCATAATTCTACATATGTATTGTACCTTATAGACATTTGCCCAACCACTCCTTACTCGCGCATGCTTTGGCGATTCCCGTAAGAGTTTGGGCAACCTGTGCGAATTCGCGCAGACGAAGGTCAACGGCTGGGTAGCCTTTAACGATATATACGAAGACAGTAACTTGTTCTCGAAAGTACAGTTACTGTTGATGACCGTGCAGCTTTTCCCTGGTTCGAGTCCCGGTCGGGGGCACACATTTTCAGCTGTCCACATCGAGGTATTTCAACAACACCTGTCGGCAGCTGATGTTTTCGGTTAGTCATTTATTCCAGGGAAAAGCTGCGCAGTCATCAACAGCAACTGTTCTTTCGAGAACAAGTTACTGTCTTCGTATATATAGTTACAGAAGGGATAGATTGCTGCTCATTGTACACGTGACAAGGCTTACTACAGGAATGTTGCACAACATGGAGATAAACATAACATGCCCAATTTCAATGGTTGCTTCACAACCCAGGCAATCTGTGTTGTCCCATACACTACCAGCTTTTCTGAACTCTGAAGACTGAAGTTATCCTTAAAATACAGTCTCTGCTCCTGAAACCATCCCTGCCTCAACCTACATTAACCTACCGTCCCCCTTATACCACCAAACAGCTTCCTCCCAAGCCACATCCCCACTGTGCACAGTTCTCTGCAAGTGCACCAACCAGTCTCCTCTCCTCTCCTCTCCTCTCCTCTCCTCTCCTCTCCTCTCCTCTCCTCTCCTCTCCTCTCCTCTCAGTTTTTTTCCCTCCTTCCTTCCCACCCACCCTATTCTACACCAGATAGCTGAGTGTGTGAGGACTAGAGGTGGCAGATGAGGCTAAGTTGCACTGTTTTCTCCTCTTCAACCTGTGCCAGGCTGTCCCTCTACCTGCCCTGCTCCACCATGGATTGTTAGTTCTGTTTAATATGTTTGTCTGGCCTGAGCAGCCAGAGATATTGTGTGGTGGTGATGTAGCTTCTTTTTCAGTAATTGTAGTGGCAAGTGCCTGTAACACTAGTTTGTTCTTGTAACATCTTTGAATGTGGCCTTGATGTGCTGGTACCACGAACATCTGAAACCATGGGTAAACTACAGCCATTCCTTTTTCTTGTTGCTGTGTAGCTCTGCTGTGTGACTTTACCCATCAACCCCCAATTAATTTTTAGCCAATATATTCTGTATTTTTTGGGCATCTGTGTCCTCGCAAAAAGGCACCAGTAACACTTCTTATCATGATGACCTCACTGTTGGGCACCCAAGAGATTCGCACACACATGAGGGGGCAGGCGTAAGTGTAAACTCAGGAGTGTTTCTTGAGTCACTCGGCAGCAATTCTGGATGTGTGGAGTGCCGCATTTACCTGCTGGAATTGCTCAAGTCTGTTGGAATGCACAATGGACCTGATTGGATGCAAGTGATCGGCCAGGATTCTTTAGTACATGTCACCTGTCGATCGTATCTAGACATATTAGAGGTGTCCGTCCCTTGTAGCTGAGTGGTCAGTTCGACAGACGATCGTACCTAACGACCCAGGTTCGATTCCTGGCTGTGTCGGGGATTTTCTCTGCTCAGGGACTGGATGTTATGTTCATAATTTCATCCCCATTAACACGCAAGACACCAAAGTGGTGTCGACTCGCAAGGCTTGCATCAGGCTGTGTACTTGATGGGAGGCCACAGGTACGTGGCATTTCCATATCAGGGGTCCAATATCACTCAAATTGCACATGCACCACACCATTACAGAGCTTCCACCTCCTGTCATATGGCGTCTATGGATTTCAGTGCGGCACATGGCACGTACTCAGCCATCGACTTTTGATCTGCAATCCTAGCCTATTACCGTCTGTCCAATAAACCGTGCATGACGACTTGTGCAGCAGTGACCACTTTCCAATCTTTCTGTCACTGCCACAGCGTCACTCTTCTGGGCGACCCTGCAGATGAGCTATGAATAAGGCTGACTGACTTGTTCACGTCTGTCACCACTATTGAGCCTCTTTTCAATGACATTTGTGTGATGGTTCACTTTGTCACCACCAGCATCGTTACTGCCGCAAAATCTCCCATTCCCTGTTCTTCTGGGTACCCTCAGCGGAGGACTGTGCCTTGGTGGTCGCCCGACATTGCTGAGGCGATTGAAGATCCCAGGTGGGCACGCCAGTGTCACAAGCGTCATCCCTCATTCGAACACCTCATCGCCTTTTAACGGCTCCGTGCGAGAGCCCACCGCCTTATTCGGCAATGCAAGTAGGAGTGCTGGGAAAGGTATGTCTCCACCATTAGCCTCCATACCTCTCCATCGGAGTTTTGGGCCTGTATTTGGTGACTGGCTATCGGACCCCTGTCAGCGTACCTGTGCTTTAACGGAATGGAGCAGTCTGTTCTGACTCAGTCATAACTGCAAACCGCTTAGCGGAGCATTTTCCTCGGAGTTCTGCTTCTGCAAATTACCCACTGGCCTTCCACTCCCTCAAAAAGCGGTTGGAACGTCGGAGCCTTTCATTTGACACGCGCCACCCTGAATCGTACAATGTTCCACTCAGTGAATGGAAATTCCAAAGTATCCTAACCGCTTACCCTGATATGGCTCCTGGGCCAGATCGCATCTGCTGTCGGATGCTCAAACACCTCTCGGTGGACTGCCAGCGACGCCTCCGAGACCTTTTCTACCGTATCTGGTTTGAGGGTGAGTTCCCGTCGCAATGGCGGGAAAGTGTCGTAATCCTCGTTTTGAGACCAGACAAAAACCCACTGGAGGTGGATAGATTCCGCCCCAGTAGCCTCATTAACATTCTCTGCAAGTTGCTCGAACGCATGGTGAGCTGGAGGCTGAGTTAGGTACTTTAGTCTCGGGGCCTTCTGGCCCCGTGTCAGGGTGGGTTCTGTAAGGGCCACACTGCCGCCGATTTCACGCCTGTCGGAACCTGCTGGAGCCGAGTTAAATATGCCTTCAAATTAGGTGGCAAGAGTATTTTTGTAGTGAAAGGGATTTTCTTGACTTTTTCGTTAAGGGAGGAGATAGTAACCATCCGAGGGCATAACATGAGAAGACTAAATACATGACGAGTGACTAGCCAAATAATTTCTGAATAGTTTTGTTTGTGAAATCAGCTGAGTCCGTTTACGTGTAGCAACAACACGTGTAGTTTTGTCGGTAGTTTCGTCCAACACGACAAAAAGTGTCAAAAGTAGTGGTTAATAAATACCAGCTGAGATGGACACACCCCTGGGGTTGGGGTTTGCAGTACGCAGAACCCAATTTTAGTCGTACGATGCAAAATGCTCTCACGGCCCTCCGCTAGAGTATATCTTTCGTTGGGACAGCTAATTAATTTCTTCTTAAAAAGTTAACACAAAGACGTAACTCGCCACTAGTAACAATATTGCACAGGAATGCTCAGTGAGCTAACGATATTCGAGGAAAAATGCAACAACAGTTACCCCTCCGATTTTTGTTACTTTGAATTAGAGCATGCGGTACTCTACTCCGAGCTCCTGAACTTTGCTTATTCAATGCAAATATCGCTCAACACTTGGTCACAAGTAGTCACGTATCAGTTATGTTCCTGAATGTTGAAAATCATTCGTGCCAGAACGACTCTTTTGTTAAGGAGAAAATGCTTTTTTGATGTACTTTGTACAAAAGCACTCGCCCTGTTCATACAATACAAGTTTAGGCTGCCTCCGCCGTCTTCTGTTGTACCCAATGTGAGTAATGTGTTGCCAACGTTAGACCTTTTTGCGCATGAGACTATTTTACAAGCTTTAACAACATGGAGTTTGTGTTGTAGGAAGGTTCTAGTGAAATATAAATACATGAAATTAATCATTCAGATTAAATGGGACCCCCTCACCGAAAAGCAGAAGCGTCGACTTGTCGACAAGCGCACACGAAAGGGGCAAAGCTTGCTAGCTTCAGGACTTTATCGTTTGACGAGCTAGAGCAATACAAGTAAAACAGTAAATAAAATCCGAAAGCTCGCAACTTTTCGGCCTTTAGTGTGTGCCTAGCAACAAGTAAACACTTTCGCTTTTCGGGGAGTGGTCTTCTTTAATCCTAAAGTATTTACATTCGTGAGTTGTAACTACGCAAACTCCAACACGCAACTGGACGACGAATACTCGAACTCTAAATAAGGAGGTGACAGTTGCTAAACACACTCCTCGGAAGGTGAATGACGTCAGCGGCGAGCTGCAGTTGCAGGGCCGCTGCCACAAGCTGTCTCGCCGAACTATTTCTGCACGAATTCGCTGGAAGGTGAAGCGACAGGCGGAAGTATGGAATGGAGTGAACTCCAATAAAATCCAGATTCCGCTCCCATCGCCGGTAGGAAAAAAGTGGTAAGCGTCGCGAAATGTGAGTTTGTTTTTATTTCTAAACCATTTCCATGTTTCGACACTTCCTACTTTTTTTAAACAGGTGGGGACCGAGTCGGCAGGAGGCCTGGCCACAGTGTCCCCTTTGCCTGACAGAATAAGGGAGAGGCACAGGAATGAAACTTTCTAGGTTTATTTAATTTATTTTAATTATACCCCAGAAAAAGGTCAGATACGATAAATAAAGACATTTAGGGCCGAAGTGACCTTGTCACTCTACTGGGTTCATCTAACCACTTGGTCGGTCGTGCAGCATGTTGCCTAGGAAGTACGCAAAGAACATTATGCAGGTAGAGTGTGTCGGGTGATGTCATGTTGTCCTAGTACACAGGGCCTGGAACTACTGCCCAATGTCGCGGTAATAGAAATATCGAGCAGAAACAGATTTTGCTAACTGCGTTTGTCATTTATCCTCTGTGCCCCTTTTACTTTCCCGAAACTCTCAAGGCCTGCAGGAGACCTTACCCGTGTTTCTGTCTGTTTCCACGTGAGTGATGAACGCACAAAGTCGTTAAAACAGTTTGAGGCGTTTGTTCAAGTAGCACCTCACAAACCGTCGCATCCTGTGTTTGCACCGGGCACTATCTCGTGTACTGAAAAGACTATCTTGAAGCATTGTTTCACGTTTGTGCACCCAGCAGAGATATTTGCAGGTTCGGAAATAATACATCAAAAGCTACATAACCCTTGGAACCGCTCGTACTTCTGATTTCGAGATTGTCTTGCCAGTATTTAACAACAGACTTAAGCAAATGTCGAGTGAAAACTCGACCGGATACGTCAGTTAATAAAGAAACTATGTGAAACAACAGAAACCGTTGCAGACTTACGTGAAACATGGACATGTCACTAAGTAGGAGAAAGGGGATTTTAGTTTAAGGATCCCCGACACTTTCAACCGTTAGAAACCATGTATTTCGGCGCTCAAGTGGCTACATCACTGCTTAAATTGAAACTTCCTGAATGTGGCTCACAGATATTCGAATTAAGATGTCTCTTTCTACAACGAGGCCACAGTTCAGATCTGTTACCGTCTTCCTCTCCCTAAAACTGTCGTGAAGAATGTAGGTTTGGTACCTCCGAAAGTAAGAGATATTCAAATAGTAGGACCTTGGGTATCCACGCTGCCCAATGTAGCTGGAGAGAATGAAATCTAACATACATCGAATGGTGATTATTAGAGAACGCAGAGGTTGAAGCACAAAGTAATTCAGTGTAACACCTGGGTTGTGTGTGTAACGGAGTACTCTGATGGAAAGATACTTCCATCCTTGGCACAATTCGTAGTCTGTTTTGTGTCTGCCACATTAAAGTACTGGCGTAGAGCGAATGTTGTCTACCACTAACAGAATGAAAACTAAACAAAGAAGTAGACAGGGCGCTACATTGTGGCTTCCTACATACGAAAAGGATTATGGCACAAGATGACTGCTGTTCATTTCTGATGAATAGGTCCGTAACAGATAGCATGTATCATAGGGAGGACATTAGTGACGCAACGTTGTGCGCGCGGCAGGTCACTAACGTACACTAGCGGGTGTACAAGAGCAACCTACAATTTTACGTTGTTAGATTTGCATATTCTAGCGAAATATTGCACATTGAAATGTTGTGATGGATCAAAGGTGGCGGTTGGGGAGGGGTGTCGCAGGAGGCAATATGTGCCGGGTACTGGGGACATCGAAAGACAAGCTCTTGCTCTGTGGATGAACTGTGGTCAAGAGTTTCGCTTTATTTTCACTGATAAGGGCGAAGGAGGGCCATGGTTCATTTCTGTTGCAGTGACATTCGAAACCTTATTTTCTCTTTACCGGTTCGCATTTACTTCCTTCACAACGGGGTCGGCAACACTACCCAATCAAACCGGGAGACTAAGCGTCCCTAGAGCGCTGAACATGCTCCTTTCACTCGTTCACTGTGTGTCTAGCGGAAGTGGGCGACAGAGTTTTAATAGTTGTTTCGTAAAGGAGGGAGGAGGAAAAGGGTTTAACGTCTCGTCGGCATAGAGATCATTAGAGTCGGAATACAAGCACGGATTGTGTCAAGAATGGTGAACGAAATCGGCTGTGCCCTTTCAAAAGAACCGTCCCAGCATTTCCGTGGAGCGATTTAAGGAAATCATGGGAAACCTGAAACTGGATGGCCGGACGCGGCTTTGAACCGTTGTTCTCCTGAATGGAAGAAGAGTGCTGACCACAGCGCCACCTCGCTCGTTTTAGTACTTTCGTAAATTACGTAACAACTTGTTTGGACAACTGTGTGAACCTTGTTTGCATAACGCAGCTTGTTTGGACATGGAAGTATCGAGGTGAGCAGTAATATTATGCTGATGTTAATCATTGCCCTCTTAACCCGAATAATGCAATGATATGAAAACGTCACAATCTTGAGTAGCTAGTGTTCGTTCGTAGTTGAGCACAGAATTCAGCTCAGAATTATGTTGCCCACGAATGCAATCTGATACTCCCCTCCACCACATACACCAACAGCAACATTAGCGCCTCGCTAAACCAATTTTCTTTGAATAAATTAGTGTTTCAAATCACGAAACCTAAATTTTATTGTATTTCATTTTTGTAAATGCTTTATTAAAGTAATAACTACCAGCATCATGTCACCTGGGAGTATTTGGAAAAAGTAAGCGTTGGAATTATTCAGTATTAGAATCATGCTGTATTTATGGTAAGTAATGATAATCTCCCAGAAATATTTCGTGACATTCGTTAGCACCTTTTTGTTTTCTACCCATCAAAAAATTTCATCTTAAGCCTGAGCGGGTAATTGCAACTAGGTATGGGACGTCTTTACTACAACGTAGTTCTAGTATTGTCGTCCGTGATAGGAAATATTATGGCTTTGACAGTGACTAAATGATTCGGATTTTGTTAAGCCTTTCAAGCGCAAACAATGAATCAGTGCTAAACGTCAGTGAAAATTCTGTAATGCCTCTCCCGCGACCGCTCCTCCCGCTTGCGGACGCGTATCGTATTGCGGGGTAACGCAGCAGCTGTTCACAACGTACCAGACTGCTGTAGGGCAAGACGAGACGAACGATTCGATAGAAGACTTCTGGTGCACGTAGCACGTGAATTGCCTCATTACCGGTAAATTTTAGGTATTTCAACCTGTTCCATTTTTCAGTAGGGCGCGGATATAAACATGTGGCTTTGCAACCGGTCAATTCGTTACCAAAACCTGTATTTGCCTTTCACATTCGTTGACTTCGACAACTCTCAACCAAAGTGTGACCTTCGAACCTAACATTGAGCTCGGGATCTGCAACGGATCAATCTGTTACCACACACAACCAAGATAGGGGGAGAGGGGTGTGGCGGCAATGCCACGCTTTATCCTCAGTCAGATCGATCTACACGAAACACCAAAGCTACAGGGCCTCCGTGTCATGCGAGATCTTCAGTATTCTCTAGCTCTCTTCGCGCAGACTGAAACAAAATGAGAGCATTTTTGTAGCGCATTTAATGCGGTCCAATTTTTTAATGGTATGCATTTGTGCTTGTGGTCTCTTCTCGACTTGGTACAGAAAAGCGTACAAAAGTGGTCTCCAACTACACTTCCTCACACTCGATCCGCACCCACCCCTTTCCCTCCTGTCAGAATTATGTTGCTCATGGCACTCCCTTTTACCACTGCTCAAAAACTACACTCCCGGAAATGGAAAAAAGAACACATTGACACCGGTGTGTCAGACCCACCATACTTGCTCCGGACACTGCGAGAGGGCTGTACAAGCAATGATCACACGCACGGCACAGCGGACACACCAGGAACCGCGGTGTTGGCCATCGAATGGCGCTAGCTGCGCAGCGTTTGTGCACCGCCGCCGTCAGTGTCAGCCAGTTTTCCATGGCATACGGTGCTCCATCGCAATCTTTAACACTGGTAGCATGCCGCGACAGCGTGGACGTGAACCGTATGTGCAGTTGACGGACTTTGAGCGAGGGCGTATTGTGGGCATGCGGGAGGCCGGGTGGACGTACCGCCGAATTGCTCAACACGTGGGGCGTGAGGTATCCACAGTACGTCGATGTTGTCGCCAGTGGTCGGCGGAAGGTGCACGTGCCCGTCGACCTGGGACCGGACCGCAGCGACGCACGGATGCACGCCAAGACCGTAGGATCCTACACAGTGCCGTAGGGGACCGCACCGCCACTTCCCAGCAAATTAGGGACACTATTGCTCCTGGGGTATCGGCGAGGACCTTTCGCAACCGTCTCCATGAAGCTGGGCTACGGTCCCGCACACCGTTAGGCCGTCTTCCGCTCACGCCCCAACATCGTGCAGCCCGCCTCCAGTGGTGTCGCGACAGGCGTGAATGGAGGGACGAATGGAGACGTGTCGTCTTCAGCGATGAGAGTCGCTTCTGCCTTGGTGCCAATGATGGTCGTATGCGTGTTTGGCGCCGTGCAGGTGAGCGCCACAATCAGGACTGCATACGACCGAGGCACACAGGGCCAACACCCGGCATCATGGTGTGGGGAGCGATCTCCTACACTGGCCGTACACCACTGGTGATCGTCGAGGGGACACTGAATAGTACACGGTACATCCAAACCGTCATCGAACCCATCGTTCTACCATTCCTAGACCGGCAAGGGAACTTGCTGTTCCAACAGGACAATGCACGTCCGCATGTATCCCGTGCCACCCAACGTGCTCTAGAAGGTGTAAGTCAACTACCCTGGCCAGCAAGATCTCCGGATCTGTCCCCCATTGAGCATGTTTGGGACTGGATGAAGCGTCGTCTCACGCGGTCTGCACGTCCAGCACGAACGCTGGTTCAACTGAGGCGCCAGGTGGAAATGGCATGGCAAGCCGTTCCACAGGACTACATCCAGCATCTCTACGATCGTCTCCATGGGAGAATAGCAGCCTGCATTGCTGCGAAAGGTGGATATACGCTGTACTAGTGCCGACATTGTGCATGCTCTGTTGCCTGTGTCTATGTGCCTGTGGTTCTGTCAGTGTGATCATGTGATGTATCTGACCCCAGGAATGTGTCAATAAAGTTTCCCCTTCCTGGGACAATGAATTCACGGTGTTCTTATTTCAATTTCCAGGAGTGTAGCTCTGAGCACTATGGGACTCAACTTCCGAGGTCATCAGTCCCCTAGACTTCGGTTAGGTTTAAGTAGTTCTAAGGACATCACAGACATCCGTGCCCGAGGCAAGATTCGAACCTGCGGCCATAGCGGTCGCGCGGGTCCAGACTGCTCAAAAATTGAGACTACACGAATTATTTCCATATTCGACAGGCTTCATGGGCTATTTATTATCATTAGTTTACGAACTTCATGTAATCACTTCTACTAAATTTACAAACGCTTATAGAATTTGTCGGTGGTGTTATGAAATCCAATTGTTCAGTAATAACTCAATATGGCGACTAGTAACAGTGGTTGTACAAGGAGTGTCATAATTTATTGTTACGTAAAGGGTCTTTTACTCTGTCTGGTCGATATTTCTTGATTCTTTCCGATGTTTCCTTTCTTCTTACGACGTGACTCTTCCTGTAGTTCTTCCAATGATCTTCGTTTGCGGTCTGGTTTACCTGTGTTCCAATGTTTTTAATTATTCTCTATAATTTGGATTTCTTATGTCTTCCTTAATTTCTGTGACGTATTTAATGTTGACTTACTATTACACAACATTTCCTATTACTTTTGTACTAAATCTATTCTCTGGTGTTCCCATGAGATGTCCAAAAAACGATACGCGATTCTTCCTGATGGTGATCGTTTTTAGTTCTGTTCTCTTGTATATTGTTTACTGTGGAGCTGTTCTCCACTGATTTCATGTATAGTCTATGTATATTCTCCAATGCCCATTTACCTCATACTGTTTGTCTCCTAATAATTCTTTCTGTTTTTGGTCCATTTCTGGTGCAGTAGTTCTGAAGATTTTTCAGCTGCGTATGTTATTTCAGGTTGTGCAAGTGTTTCATAGTTTTTTAATTTAGCATCTATAATACGGTTTTTGTTCAATAATGTAGTTTTCTTTCTTCTATTGTATTTTGCCATTTTCGGTTCTCATTTAGATTGTTAGTTACGATTTCTCCTAAATATTCAAATTTATCAACAGTTTTGGGTAAAAGTTGCGTATTGGACACCCCCCCCCCCCCCCCAATCCGTTTTTCAATATGGCACAGATGTAGACAGTAGAAAATATGGTTGTGGTAACAAATGACGTTATAAGGTCCAGAGCCAACTAATTAAAGTAGACTGAGTGCAGTGCTACGGATCTTTGTCGCCACGGCCACAATTTCAAATGGGTGGACGGGGGGGGGGGGGGGGGGCGGGGGGAGGTGTCCAATACGTAACTAACTCAGTTTCGATTCCCTGTTATATTTTAATTTTATTTGGAAGTCAGGTTGGACATCCTAATCTTGTTTTTCAAATGATATTTTAAGGCCAACTTGCTGTGCTGTTTCTTGTAGCGATTAAACATGTATGATGTTTTGAGTATTGTTGGCCAGGTGGGAAACAGCATCAGCAGATCCCAAGCAGTTGAAACTTCATTTATCGCACATCCTATTCTTATTTTCGTTTGATTATCTTCGTACCATTCGATCATTACATGTTCCAGTGCACAGTTGAAGAGTAATTGTGATAGGCTGTCACTTTGCCTGAAGCCAATTTTTATGTGGAATGCTTCAGATGTCACTCCTGTAAACTACTTTCGATGTGGTGTTGGGGAGAGTAAGTTACGTTAGCGTCATTAAGCTGGTCACTTTTCCAAATGTCATGCATTAGTTGAGTGATCAGCTAATATAAACAATACTTATATACAGTAGTGATACACAATACATTCGTCTTTGTATGTTACACATTGCAGTCGAGGGCCTTCAGCGTAGAATTCACTTGGTGGCAACACTTATTTACTTGGAAAGCTAATTTTTAAAGTATGTGGCAGCTTGTTGAACCACATACCTATTAAAATATGGACCACTGTTATATTTAGTTTTGTCCTCTGCATGATCTTGTTACCCTCACTTCTAGTGTCATAGTTGAGTGTATCACACTTGCTAGCTTTGTTTTTACTGTTCACAAAAAACTGTAGTAAGTTCATACAAATAAGGAATATATTGTTAAGTATTTGTCAGACGAGGCCTCTCCGGACCTTAGCCTGTGCATTAACCTCATTGCCCTTATCTACAATACGAATACTGTATTCAGATGTAGGCCTGCCACGCGGCCGCACACTTCGGTACCGTGATTAACAAATTATCCCGCGGTTAAGGCTTGAGCTGGAACTGTTTTTGGCACTTCGCTTATCAGGTGGAACCTACTGCTTATTTTCTCGCACACCGAATAGATGTGGCTTACGTGACGAAGATTTTTGTCCAGAGGGACCTTCACCGACGAGTCAAGCAGTATATTGCCCCCTCCTACGTACATCTCGCGAAGAGACCATGAAGATAAAATCAGAGAGATGAGAGCCCACACAGAGGCCTCCCGCAATCCTCCTTTCCACGAACAATGCGAGACTGGAATAGAAGGGAGAACAGATAACGTACCGTCCGCCACACACCGTCAAGTGGCTTGCGCAGTATGGAAGTAGAAAACTGGCGTTTTTCATTCTGGAATTCACCGTATGGTAACTACTTTATTATCTGCCGATCAACAAAAAGAATTGAATAATGGGTACAATCAGAATATGATTGATTATATGTTCAGTAAGGAAACTTCCCAGAACTGTTCGACGTTGAGCAGCAACCTCTCACTGATAGCAAAGAAGCTAAAAAATTTATTTCTATTCCTTTCTTGAGCAACATCGTATAGGATAAAACTTCTAATGAAAAAATATAACTAACGTCTCCTTCTCTACAGATAATAGTTTAAAGAGAAATCTTGTACATTCAGTTGAGATCGCCGGCGATTGGTTTTTCAATTCAGGGGTTTACAAACTAACCTGTAAGAACTGTTCATATTATATTGGTCAAACAGCCAGAGCTGTGAAAACAAGATATAAAGAAGACCTATTAGGTAAAAAAGGAGCGAATATACACAATTCTTTTGCTGGGCACCACCTGATAGCCAGTCATACGCCAAAACATTTAGAAGACACTTATCCTACACAGAGAAGACAAAGAGCGTAGATTAGATCTGTAGGAAGAGTTACAAATTTTCAAACATCTTGAGCTCAAGGACGGTAATCTACTGAATGACCAGTTGAACCTAGCTTGTAGACAATTTTTCGAAGGCTTTAAACCTGTACTGTTTACGGTATAACAATGCTGGTAACCTTAGTGGTTTATTTCCTCAGGAAGCTATGGTGCACCTTCAGTGGTTTAAGCTCACTACCCCTTACGTAATGGTGGTTTTGTCACGATGTATGTTTGCTACTACATCGGCCCTTATGTGATTTTGCCTGGCTCTAAAATTGTTTTTCCTGTGAATGTGTATTAACAGGATCTTTTACCAGTGTTCGTATTTCTTGACAAGATCCATTGTCAATTTTAAAGTTCTGACATGTATACAGTTTGTGGGTTTCACTAATATAGTAATGTAAAATTTTTTACATTTCGGCTGTATATGCCACTGCACGTAAGTTACTCGGCGTAAGCGCCACCTGCCTTTTGATGTATAACTATTATTTGTACCAATGCTCCCATACTGTTATAACGCGAGTATTAATTTCCTCCCTTTTTTTTAATTGTTACTCTACCTATGGACGTTATTGATACAGATAATTTACAAGTTGCCTTTGTACGCCAATTGGCACCTGTTTCTCGGCACGAAGCCACCTGCCCTGTTTTGAGAGTAACTACGCTCGCCGATTACACTAAGTCGATTGTGAGCCCTGCAAGATCCATGAGCTATTTTATATTGACGTGACAAACCCTAATTCTAGGGCTATATTTTGTTTTTGACACATGGATCTATGCCGACAATTGTAAAAACGGCTATGGTACATTAGTCCTTACTGGTGTAAAATTCTAAGTACCAGTCGTCGTCATAATTCTGTAATGCAAGAGTTCTCTAATATGTCTTATAAGCCAAGAATAAATTTTAATTTTCATACTTTTCTAATGTAAGCTATGATGTTCATTGCCCTTAGGTTACCTTATGAAGAAGACAAATTTATATTTATCGAAACCTCGGTCAAGAATTTCTTTATCCATTGCAACTGGTCGGCTGTTTATGATTTTATTACGTGAAACCGTTGCTGTTGTACATCTATGTCTAAAATATAGAAGTATGTTACCTATTTCTACCTACGTAAAATCACATTTTATCTCCATGAGAGCAAGTAGTTTTAATGTTAGTAAGCGATTTACTGACTTTAGGATTTAGGCCTCAATGTAGGAAAATACGTGATTTCTTCTGTCACTCCAGTTTCAAATAACTATATAGTCAGCTTTGCTGGTAAAATAAAAGGGTGGTGTCTTCAGCATAGCTTACCAGAGAAGTGGAAGAACTGTTACATTACTGTATTAGTAGTAGTAGTAGTAGTAGTAGTAGTAGTAGTAGTTCAGTGTACTGCTGGCTAAGTATGTTAACTGTGACTGCGTAGGCAAGTGCTTGATGTTCTATGCCTTAAATTTCATGAGCTATCCACGGCTCACTAGATCGGAGGCTTTGGAAAGATTTAATACTATGCCAGTTCTCATTCCTTTATCTAGGAGAGTGCACAGTCTTTTCTAAAGCCATGCAGCATTCATTTATGAAGTCAAATGAGCGGAAAGCCCATAAAGAGTAACCATTTGAAAAACCATGCTAAAGCTAGGAAACAATGTTACTTAGCTGTAGTTTGAAGCCTCTATTGTAGGTTACTTCGCTTCTTAGCACTGTTTTAACTGTGTTTTTAGACTACAAAGACGTTTCCCTTATTACTACAGATTAAGGCAAGTTGTGGTTCCTTCTATACACTTTCTTCAGGGATCGACATAACAGCTGAGTATTTGTTATTTAATGTTAGGATTACCTTGCTTGTTTTGTTTCCCTTAACCTCTTCAGGTTGAAACTTCACGGTTTTGAGTTGGTATCTCATGGTAGATACCCATAACAATATTCTATTTTCTGCTCGTGATACGAAATTCTTATAAAATAGAATACATACTGCTTTTGATATTTTTACGATATTACCGTACTGTACTACGCATAATGGCTTGCTGACTCCAGGTGCCTCAATCAGTTTCCACAAGGCTTTGCTTACGTTATTAGACTGCAATATTTCGGCACTTAATGTTTTCCAAGGTTAGAAAGTTCTGCTTTAAGCGTTTTGTTCTGTTACACTTTTATTAGAAAATATGCATTCTTGTTTTGTACAGGACACACAGGTCATGCATATTCTTCCTATGTTTAACAAGGTTGGCTGGAAATCTCAGTTTTGTCATTCCTTCTACTCCGTGTGTGTTGGCTATCATCATTTCTGTAATGGGTGATCAGAAGTCTTCGTCATGCCGGTAGAATGGCTAATGCTGATCCCGTTTATCTGACGCTTCCGCGTGGGATACTGTATCCAATCCCTCCTAGCTACCTTATTTTTAAAGAAATTTGATCTTGCTGTTATTCAAAGCTCGTTTCTTTTCAACACTTTGTTGTTTTGTAAGAACTGTTATTTATTGTGTGTGTTGTGGAAGGTAGTTTGAGTAATGGGAAGTCCACGTTACTTAAGCTGTGTCACCAGCAATTTTGAGAATTGTTGCGGGATGTATCCAGGTAGATCTAGAATCTGAGACCCTGGTGTCAAAGGAAAGTATATTTTTACGATTGTGTGATCTTAACATAGCTGAGTTTCATGATAGCTAATTTGCTGAAGCTGACATCAATGTTAGTCTCAAAGTACATTGTCATTGGAACCCGTCTGCTTAATTTCGTCACAAACTGTAGACTCTTCACAAGGTCGGTCTTGCCACAGAATCGGTGGTTTCATGCCAAAGGGACGGGTACTAAAAAATCTTAAAACGCTGGTTTCAGATTAAAATGACTGGTCTTAGTCGCTATGCCAGGCAAAAGCACATTAAAATCCGTTAGCTCGCATTTCAAATAAAATTGCTCATGACAGTATCAACGTTTGACAGTTAAATGACCCGTTTCAGCGAATTTAACTGCACGAGTGTTTTGCCAGAGATATAAGAAGCTTAAAAGAAACACTTGGTCAATGGCTCATTACTACGTATGCCTGAAGTAAGGCAGAAAATCTAATGAATAAACGTTTACGAGAGAGATGCGAAACTTAAAGACAAAATACTGTCTTTGACTACAGATGGAGGTACGTCCACGTTGTAAAGAAAATTCTGACACGTCTGCAAATTCTGTACTGCATGTGGCAGAAAGATTCATAAATTGCGTCTTATTGTTAGGAGAATCTGAAGCGCGAGTCAACGGATTTTTCTGCGTTTTATGGTGGAACAGCGACAAAGACCCGTGCAAGGGTTGCAATTCATCACTTCACATACAGAGTTGTCATGTGAAAGGTGTAGCATCATTTGACGGTGATACCAAATTTAATTCATATTTTTACATTTCATGTGGAGTGTGCTATCTAGTGATTTATCTGTAGGTTGTGCCAGTTACCACCGCTTTCGTAAGTGACTTCTTGAAGCGGCTGCAACTTTAGTCATGTGACAACCAGGTAGCTTGAATATGAACAATGTCACAAAATTAGCTAATAGCGAAACATGAAGTAAAGTGTTAGTTTCAAAATTAAAAATCGCGTGCGCAGGTCAATGACTTCCCTCAAGAAACTGACATGTTTGGAAGTACTGAGGACAAACATTCAGTAGATTGCCTAAGAATCACGTAAAAAATTTTTATTACGCTATATAGTACGCGGGTAAGTTATGTTATTACGTTACAATTATGTTTTGCTTTAGTTTGCGGTTCTGTTATTGATTCTGCAGAAGGAAGGAAATGAAGCTCAGGGGTAGCTGAAGATGAATTATTTTCCGCAGGGTATTTCAGAGGCAGGTGCACAGTTCGTGAATTATTCGATTCAATTTTAAGAGTATTTAAACTACACTGAAAGCAGGCACGGGATTGGTAGTAATTACGTTTACCCTCATTTTGCTCTCATCTTGAGATTGATGAATTGGGTAATATAAGAAACCGAGAAAGTAGGTACAGACAAGACGAAAATGGCAAGAGTATTTGGCCTTATTTCAGTCTCCCGAAAGCCATTGTTCCCAGAAATCTTGCAGCTCTTGGCTCGCTGGCAATCCGGTTCACTTTCAATAGCTGTAGTCCCTAAACAAGCCCATCTTTTCACGATAATGGCGCGTTTTTATAGTTTCCCTCGTTGCAGTGGAAAATCAATTTTCTTTATTACATCCATCACGGTTGAGATTTGGCACGAGATCCCTGTTTATGGAATCCTCAGTCACGCATCCCATTACTCATGCAAGAGGACACGTTTTGTACCAGTTAGAAGTTATGGACTGCACACACAGTAGTGTTTGATACTGTGTCTGGGTTAAAGTACAATGGCTTTCTAAATACCCTAAAACTGATAACTAAAATGCCGAAATTGGTTTCAGTAGAGCCGGCGGTTAAAAACACGCTCTGGTGCCGGCTGACGTCTAATGGGGCCTGGATTTAGCAAGACTGACTGAATTGCTGACTTGACTATAATTTATGGAACTGGAGTACTCCTACCATGAAGTGGTGAGGCGTTCGACAGGAGAATACTTCCCTGTTCTAGCTTCTTAAAGCACTGTTAGAAACTACATCAGTCATATTTATCCATTGCAACCATAGTCAACGCAAATATATAGTTTGCATCTGCCATTTCCAAAAGAACAGTTCTATGCCGCCGTTTAAATTTATATAAAGGCTCGCACTATTCGTCGAGCTTGTTATCACGTGCTTTCCATGTAGCGCGTCGAGACGATGAGGGGGAAATTTCAGCTTCTCTCGCAATCTGCTGTCGCAATGACAAGGCTACCGCCCTGGCTCACCACAGATTTCGTTCACATACATGATGTGTGCAAAACTTGGCCAGAAATTAAAGTGACTGAAGTGGGAACTCCACATCACCAGACGTTCAGAAAAACAGTATTTTGTTGCGGGTCGGACGATGCATGTAGTGCAGAACGGTAATCAGAGGGTCGTGGGGTTGAGTTCGTAAGTGCAACAATTTTTTTTTCAAATTTGACGTCACTTGCGCTGCATATAAACCGAAGTATAGGTCAATGTATTTTATTTGTTAATATTAATGTTTTCATAAAAGGTGTGTAAAGGGAAAGCAGAGGACAATGTGGCACTGCGAACAAATTTCCAGGAAAGGATTATAAGGCGTACACGAGACCTTAGCATATAAAACTGAATACTTCATTGCTGTACGGTTAGTGATTTACACTTCTGTAGTGATACTGATCGTAAAAACAAGGTAGCACTAATACTCTAACTTGCACGCGTTATGAACGCGTCATTTTACTGCATAAGGTTACTTTAAAGTTTCTATGGCGAAGTAAACTTTGTGTACATTCACGAAAGGCTCTCTCACCGAACAGTTTGGCGTGTAACGCATTATTTCGCCAAATAGTATAGCTGGTGATGCACAGAGATGCATTCTTCCCGGATTGTGATTCAGTTTTGTGACTCTGTAAGGTAAGAACAGTTTAATAGCTTTTTGATCAAATTCTTTACCTTGCAATAAAAATAGACGTCAAGGAGTTGCAAAAGCGAAGTGCATATTATTTTTTTCTAAACGCTTCGCCTTTTCAATTCAGGCCAAGCACTACATGCACCATAAATTTGGACGAAATCAGTGATGAGTAGGCGCGGTATCTTTGTGGCCAGTCTTCTGCGCTTTGTTGGATATGTAACAAACCACCATTCTCGATAAGAAAGAGCTGTCAGTAAGATTTGACTATTTGCAGAAATTCTATGTAGTTTAACTGCGTTTTCAGCAATATGTTATTTATGTGCGATGCCGGAATTTCTTTGTATTTTGAGCACAGCTGAAAAAATAATGAATACGTGCTACACGACAAAGCAAATATAGAACAGTACCTTCCAAAAATGTCAAAGTTACCGACGTTGGAATTAATTATAAATAATGAGCTTTATTTCTTTTCCTGTCAGACTTTGCTTAGATGCTTACATTCCTACATGCAGATACTTAGCTTTCAGAGCACCGTAGCAGCTTCTTTAATGATCTTGCCGATTGTGTAAACAGGGTCGAGAAAGGGATCCTGTAGGCTGCCGCACAAATCACATAAAAAACGCTAATTGTTATTGGAACGCAGTATATTTAAATGAACGTTTTTTGTTAAATAAAATATTTTAAGGTAAGGTTGTCCCAGCTTTTGCAGTGAAGCGGAAGGCAACAATCACTGTGGTGCAATCTGACTGCTCGTCTCACTTTTGTCTCGTTATGGACGGAGTCTAGAAGAAACCCCACCTCGCCGCTCGTCAATCGGAGAAATGTCCCGGCTTCGTGCTCATCCTCAATCCGTAGTTCCCGAACTGTATGGGCTGCGGCCTGTCCTGTTCATCCAGTTTCACTCACCATCTTTCACGCGTACCGTGATGAGAAATATGAATCATCTATGTACACGTTGGTATCATTTCTAACTCTGACTAAAAAATATATGTATACGTATTCAGTAAATTAACACAGGTCAGGAAACGTTTTGCATCACCCCAGTTCCCAGAAGTCCTTAAGAGAGACGTTGACTATGGATACTGTATCACAGACACAGTCTGTTGACTGTTCAGTGGCGTTATTAAACCAGCCCAAAGACGTAAACAACCGTTCAGGAGCAGCGCCTATTAGTGGAGGGGGTCGGACAGTGCATCACTTCCGGTCATTCCACCAGGAAGGAGCTAGAGGGCTAGAGGGCTAGAGTTTTCTGTAGTTCAACCATGGCTACACGGTCAATACTGCGGTTCGATCGTGTCCGCATTGTTACTTTGTGTCAGGAAGGGCTCTCAACAACGGAAGTTTCAGGGCTTCTGAGTGAACCGAAGTGTGGTTCGGACATTGAGGAGATACAGACAACTGCCGATGGCACGCATCGCTCAGGCCGCCCAAGGGCTACAACTGCGGAACCCTGACAGCAACGCCATCATGTTGAATAATGCTTTTCGTGCAGCCATAGGACGTCGTGTTTCCAAGAATATTTTGCCCAATAGGCTGAATGAGGCACAACTTCGCCCCCGACGTCCACGACGAGGTCTATCTTCACAACCACGACACCTTGCAGTGCGGTACAGATGGGCCCAACAACATGCCGAATGGACCGCTCAGGATTGGCATCACGTTCTCTTCACTGATTAGTGTCTCATGTGCCTTGAACCGAACAGTCGTTGAGGTGTTTGGAGGCAACCCGGTCAGGCTGAACGCCTTGGACACGCTGTCCAGACGAGTGCAGCAAGATGGAGGTTCCCGGCTGTTTTGAGATGGCATATGTGGCCGACGTACTCCGCTGGTGGTGAAGGATGTCGCCGCAACGGCTGTACGATACGTGAATGCCGTTCCCCGACCGATAGTGCAACCATATCGGCAGCATATTGCCGAGGCGTTAGTCTTCATGGGGGACTATTCGCGCCCCCATCGCGCCCGTCTTGTGAATGGCTTCCTTCAGGATAACGTCTAAGGAGTAGCCACCATATTTTCCTGACACGAACCCTATCGAATATGCCTGAGATACATTGAAAAGGGCTGTTTATGGACCACGTGACCCACCAACCACTGAGGGATCTACGCCGAATCGCCGTTGAGTGGAACTATCTGGACCAACAGTGGCTTTATGAACTTGTGACTAGTATGCGACGATGAATACAGGCATCCATCAATGCAAGAGGACGTGCAACTGGGTGTTAGAGGTACCGGTGTGTACAGAAATCTGGACCATCGTCTCTTAAGGTCTCGCTGTATGGTGCTACAATATGCAATAATTTGTTTTCATGAGCAAAAGAAAGGGCGGAATTGATGTTTATGTTTATCACTTTCAATTTTCTGTACAGGTACCGGAACTCTCGGATCCGAGGTGAAGCAGAACTTTGACGTGTGCATTTCTCTTGTGCGCAAATAATTTCGCAACGTCGTCGTTGATTTTGTACTTGCCGTTTAGTGGCTGTTACATCCAGTTTCTTGTAACATTTGCCGATTTCTGTGAATGAGCTCGAAGTTGCGGACGTGTGACTGTCGTGATGCGCTGTATCGGGATAATCCCTGGGCAGCGTGTGGTATTCAAAGGACGTTTAAATGGTATTGTGTGTCGGAAATCTTGTTTCCTTTAGGAGTGCAGCAGTGTGGATGCAACGCGCGGCAGTTTTTCGGTATGGCTCCGCAACATTGCTGCCTGAGGGCGATGATGCAGGCCGTTTCCAAGGTGTTACCGCTATCACCCAACAACGGTGGAGAATACCTGTTGTGGCCGGACACACGGAGACAGCGCTGCTATGCCAAGACAGGTAATCGGATCGCTGACACAGGTAGTGTCTCGCGTCCGGTAGAAAAAATTGCGCATGTTCTAGACAATTTGTTTACGTACAAGAACGTAGAGGGGAGGGGGGCAAACGAGAGAGATCCACGAATTTCGTAAATGTGGTAAGTACCTTTTTTTGGGGGGGGGGGGGTTTAAGGCGCGAAACACCTGAAGTCATAAGCTCCCAGTAGAGAACCATAGAATACTGGGACCGCGAGGATAAAAAAACCGCTGCGAGGTCCAATACAGGAAGGAAGAAAAAACAAATGTAAAACTTAAAGATGTTACAGAAGATTATGTAAAAGACGTCGACAAGACACTGGAGTCACCAGGTAAAGATCAGATATCTTTCGTCATAGTACTGCTTTTTTAAAAATCAAAACGGGAGCCACAGCTCGCACGTCATCCTCTAAAATGTCCGGCAAAGTGTGCGGCAGACCGACCCTGAGACGTAAGTGGTCAAAATAGGGGTAGAGGATCGGGAATGTCTGACTTAATGGCTGGCTACAGAAAGGACACTCGGGTGCAGGGTCGACACTCAGTGGCGGCGACTAAAGCGGCAGTGCCCTATTCGCAACCGAGCTAACATTACTTCTTCACGGCGAGACGGCCGGGAGGAAGTGGACCAGGCTGCTGGGAGAGGTTTCACTTCCGAGTTTGTTCCCACGAAGGGAGCACCAATGGTCATGCCAAAGCGACCGCGTAAGAGGCGGGCCGACCGAGATGGACTGCGGCCTCGGCAGCGTCATTCCTTGGCGCCCCAACATGGCCAGGAACCCAGAAGAACATCACTTGGGCTCCCCATCCGGGAACAAATGGAGGCAGTACTGGATCCGTAGAACGATGGGGTGGACCGGATCCAGACTGATGGGCACTGAGGGAGTTAGCAGATGATGCAGCGAGTGGGCTGGTGCCTACGGACGTAGTCAACAGCCTGATACAGGGCAAAAAGCTCTGCTGCACTGATCGAGAAGCCGTTAGTGAAACTGATCAGCCCCGATGGCAAAAGCACAGTCAACACTGTGGGCGCACTTGGAACCATCAGTGTACATAAATATGCTATCGAAAGTTGTGAGCGAAGTTTGAGAAATTTGCAGCGACAGGTACAGAAAGTATTATACATAAAGACTGCAATCTGAGAAAGGACAGTCCCGCTTATACAATTGCTGCTGATCTGCAGCAGTGAGCCGTAACTATATTTTGCATAGGTTCTTTAGATTTCTGAACTATCTTTAAGCGTCTCCACCTGTTTCGTTCTTCGTATGCACCAGCTTGCCAATTATTCTTTTATTCCGGGGTTTTGATGAATTACATTCCATGTCCCACAAATCTTTTAGACGAATGGCATTTATGAAGTTCTAATTCGCCACTCTGCTTGTGAACCGCAACTAAGTATCTACATGAAGATTTAATTGGTATTTAAAATTAAATTAATGAATTGCGCAAGCCCTTGCACAAGCGTTGCAAACGTTTCTTACCTAGAGGTGTAATTTATCGTTGACTAGAGGTGTGTCAAACTTTTGTATGAATCGTGTGTAGCCAAGTAATGGAAGTGTTAGGCCCGTGAAAGCACATTGCCACTTCATAGCAATAGCACATTGCCACTTCATAGCAATAGCACATTGCCTTATCAGTGGATGTCGGTGAATCAAGTGTGTGAATAGAGCAGGAAGAATAGGAGGCCTACCTATTTTTTTTTTAATTTCTTGGCTTTTGGAACGTGCACATACAGCCAGACAAACACAGGAAATGTTATTACGGTTGGTTTCGACAGTTCATGTAAGACATTATTTGAATTTGTGTCCGGGTACCACGTAACAAAGGATTAACGAAGATCGGATTCGACATTGAACAAGATTTACGATCATTACAAGAAAACGAGTGAACAGGACGAAAATCGAACACAGGATTTCTACTGGTAACAGAACATAACTCTGGCAATATCCCAAATGTGTACCAACGACCGTCAGTCCACAATGACGACTAAATTAACAATGAAATTTTTTGTATGTTCTCTAACAATTGTTTCAAAAGCTTCGGATAGAGAATTGAATGTCTGTACGGGTCTGTAAGTTCCGTCTACAAAGAACAGAACAGAACAGCACAGCAGAAGAGTTCACAAAAACTGAAGTGTTGTATTACAGCCACACGCATAGATACACCAGTACACAGGCAAGTACACACAGAACGTATACAGCGACATAAATTTAGAGACTGAGCATTCCATATTCTGCAGAGTAGCAGATACAGTCAACTGAGCTTTGGTCGTCCTCTGGCATTGTAAGTACATTAAGCATTAATTTGCAACTGGGAGCTATATCCTTATGTTGGCACTGTTGTCTAATTCGTACGGCAGGTTGCATGTTGCTACAGCGTTCGATGTTAACGGACTTTGGAGGCTGACTGGGAACACATGACAAAGAGCCCAAAGATTACTGGTAAGGACGTTGATGTGATACATGCCCAGAGGACATCGTAGAAGTGAGTGGATGGATTACACTTCTCGAGTCAATACAAGTGTGTGTTGAACTTCCAATGGTTAATTTTCAGCCCTACTGTAGTGGTTTTGAAGCTCATTTATGTTTGTTATCATACCCTGGAACACACTGAACTGTTTAACTTATGTGTAGTGATCGCCTGTTATTTTGGATGTGTGCGACCATTCCTCTTACCAGTCCAAAGAGAACCGCTTCGTGAGCATCGGTATCGTATCTTTGATAGGGAGCTTATCATATATATACTAGCTCCATTAGCTGCATGCCTCGGTACTTCCTTTGCACGGCCGTCTACTTATTTAATTCCAGGTATCCAAGAGTGGCCTTTCATCGACACCCTCACGATGTTGCGACAGTTTTCTGCTCCCGAAACAACGTTTGCAACTGCTGCGACTGTGGGGTTGGTACGACAGTTATGATCGTTTCAAATCCGGGATGCAGGCTGCCTGCTGTCTACGTCTGTGTGGAAAGAACGGCTTCCAAAATGTTGGTAAGGAAGCTCCGGTGGGTTCTTTCTTACGTTTTTCGCCTAGGTTAGAAAATGAAGGCACTACCTACAGCTACCCAGTAACTTTATCTACAGATGGTGAATGTTGGTAAGGAAGCTTTCTGCAGTTCCTTTCATACGTTTTTAGACTAGCGTAGAAAATCAAGGTGGTATGTACAGCAACGCGTGAACTACTGGTGCTGTAGTGAATGGCATTGATGACCCTTTGCTAAGCTCCTCCATCCTACGTTTACCTTTGTGCAGGGAATGGATGTGCTAACCTTGGATGAGTTGCCACACGTTATTGAAGTGCTGTGGTTGTTTGTACAGTCTGCAACTTACTCGAATCCGGCAGTAATATCTCATTGTTGCACTACATAATGGATCTTCCTCCTCCGACATTACGTTTATAGACATAATCGATACCATGTATAATCTCGGATCTCTCACAGGTTAAAACTATCAGCTGTTTCATTACAAGAATTCATTTTATTTTGTGTATGATATATGTCAGGCTAAAATATATAAAAAAAATTGTGTCAATCCATTGGTAGTAGCAGTTAAAATGGCTCTTTTAGAAACTATTGTAAATTACAAAATTCGCATTTCTTGCACAATCTAACACTAATGATTGATGTCTGGATTAATTTATGGACTAATGATACTTTAGTGATGAATCATCTTTTGTTTTGCCAACTCTTCTACTTTGTAAAGTCTTTAGCATATTCTGGGTACCGCAGAGAATGTAAGGAGTGGTGGACATGTCTGATGGAAACGCATGTATTTTGTTGACCCTGTCAGCAACAATGTAATTATTGGTTTTTTGAACATTGAAGTATGTGTGATTTAGAAGAATGGTATAACATAAAAGGACGTTCACAGCAAAAGGAAACTTTTCAACAGTTTTCTTTTCACGAACCTAAGAAATCGAAATTTTCAGCTGCAATAAAGTAGTTGTAGACAAGACTAAGCTATCTACAACAACGAAATAATCAACGTAAGTAAAAAATTGCACTTCTGAAGTCTTACTCTCTCAGTTTTCCAAAATTGTGCGAAGAATGAAAACTTTAATGGTAGTGTGTGGGAGGGTGAGCTTACAACTACCAGTCGTATCGTAATCTTTCACATACGTGTTCTCCCTTGGAGCCTACGTTACAAGGACATCATGCTGTCAACGGACAGGTGTTACTGTAGAGTGATGTGTCTACAAGATTTTTCGTTGCTAGTTCAAGTATTAGTAACTAGATATCTTTCAGGCAGTTTGTTATTGGCTGCGTTTGGATCCAGCAAGCTGGCTTAGTTTTAGATAAAGCTGATAAAGCATTTTCCTTAGGTTTTGTACAGACAAATTCAGATCATGTTCATGTCAAGTTGTGACTGGATTTAAGAATGTAGCTGTGGAGAGGTTCGGCGCGAGCCATTTATCCAGAGGGGAGTCTGAGGGCCTGTTTGAAGTTCTCACTCAGTTCCCAGACTTTTTAGTGAATAAATCGTCCGTCACCAATAGCATACTTTACAAGAAAGGGCTGACCAATGATGTTCCAGTTAGGCAACCCCCGTATCTGCTTTCACTGTGCAAGGCAGGCCTTACGACAGATAGGGGACAAAGTGTTTGAGGAATGAGTCATTAGGCCATCTGCATCTCTTTCTGCCTCGTCCGTGTTTCTAGTCCTGAAAGGGTGGTGTGGGTACCGCCTGCTCGTTTTTTTATATGCTGTTGAATGTGAAGGTTATTTTGCAACCTGTTCCGTTACCGACTTACGCCATTGTATCACCAGATTTACGGAGACAATGATTTTTACGGTCTTCCATCTGGACCAGGCATTTTATCAGATTCTTCTCACTGAAAAATCTGAGCCAGTGATGGAGTGATGGAGTGATTGCCGTCTGCAGTGACTATTTTTTTAGGTTTAACAGAGTCCTATTGCGACTGCACACAGGTGGAGCCGTCGTTTCCCGATTATTGGATAATATCTCTCGAGATCTGAAATTAAGTCTATTTACGATTATCTGGACGATGGTGTCGTCTACTGCGCTCTCTTCGAACACCAATATCTGGAGTAGGTCTTACTTCGTTTACGTGATGGAGCCCTCACAATTAAGCTGTCTAAATTAAGTCTACCACATAAGGTAATCTCTTTCCTAGGTCATTTACTGTCAGCTGAAAGGTTCAAATTCGATCAAGGACAGTCTCCATCTCAGAACAAGAACATAATTGCTCGGTTTTATAGGCATGCCCAATTTTTCTTGAGGAAGTTCGTGGCCCATTTTGCTCAATTAGCCATTCCCTTGAACGACCTACGTAAGACAGATGCGGAGCTCAGGTGGGGAGAATCGCAACTGTCTGCCTATGATGCTGTGAAGACCGCTTTGGCTAACCCCATTTCTTACAGTGTGCTTTCCAGAAATCTTTCTTTGTGCAGACGAACGCATCTTATTCAGGTGCGACTGCTGTGCTTCCACGAGAAGAGTATGGATTGAGCGTAAATCCAAGAAAGACGAAGGTAGTCAGAAGTAATAGAAATGAGAACAGCGAGAAACTTAATATCAGGATCGATGGTTACGAAGTAGCTGAAGTTAAGGAATTATGCTACGTAGGCAGCACAGGAACGACTGTCGGACTGAGCAAGGACATCAAAAGCAGACTAGCACAGGCAAAAAGGCATTCCTGGCCAAGATAAATCTAATATCAAATATCGGCCTTAATTTGAAGAAGAAATTTCTGAGAATGTACGTCTGGAGTACAGCACTGTATGGTAGTGAAACATGGACTGGGCGGGAAACCGGAACGGAAGAGAATCTAAGCATTTGAGATGAACTACAGACGAATGTTGAAAATTAGGTTGACTGACAAGGTAAGGAATGAAGTCTCTGCGGAGTCGGAGAGGAAAGGAATATGTGGAAAACATTGATAAGGATAAGGGACAGGATGATAGGACATCTGGTAAGAGGGAATGACTTCCATGGTACTAGTGGTACTATAGCATAGAGGGCGAAAACTGTAGAGGAAGACAGAGATTGGAATACATGCAGCAAATAGTGAACGTGGGTTGCAAGTGCTGCTCTGGATGAAGAGGTTAGCACAGGACAGGAAATCGTGGCGGGCTGCATCAACCCAGTCAGGAGACTGATCAAACACCACCGCAAAAAAAAAAAAAAAAAAAAAAAAAAAAAAAAAAAAAAAAAAAAAAAGCGACGTCTGCTGGCCGTTCTCGCGGAGTGGCGAGGTGTGTCTCAGAGCTGTGTGCAGGTAGGAACGGACAGCAGTTAGCAGCAGACGTGTCTTCCCTACTACGAAGCCTGGACTGTCTTCAGCCCAAGTCTGCAGCGTGTAACAATGAGGACCGGAGTGGTTGAGTGGTTCTCCTGCAGGGCCGTGTATCGCCGCAACTGAGCTCTGGCCGTGCAGTGCGGCCTGGCCGCGCCTTCCCTGGGCAGCGGCTCCTGCGTTCTGCCGGACGGTGTTTTGTCACCTGGACAGTTGCTGAAGGTCTCTTCTTTCGCAAAGCGATCGTTGGTGTGTGCGACATGTTTCTGATACATTGTCCCGCGTTTTAAAATTTCTTTTTGCTTTTAGTTTACTTTGAGAAAATTTTCCTGTTCTCATTCAGGAAGTGTCAAAAGCATACAAACTGACTACTGTAAAACATGAGATTTTTTCCCCTGAGAGTAACTGACACTCCGTCTTTAAAATAATTGTGCCTAGTTAGACACACAGTCATGCAAAATAATATTAACTCTTTTATACCATATAAGAATTAGGCCTAATTGCCCCTAGGCAGAATAGAAATTGGAAGGAATTTGGCTTACGTATTTTCAAAATGTGTCCATAAGCTATAGGACAAAAGTGACCTCACGAATGACTGGGTTTAAAAATCTAACCCTAAATGAGCAGGGTAATCGCTTTCCAGCTACATCACTTTACTTTCAAAGACCCCGTAACATATCACGAATATGAAAGTTACACGTCACAATGCCCAACAACTTTGTGCAGTAACCACATCCTTCCGAGCTCGATACAGCAGCTAGAATGCGACACCAGCACAGAAGCTCAGAATTCCAGTTAATCACAAGCTGCGAGATGTACAGGCAGAACTGAAGTTAACGACCAAACCTGAACTAGACCTCAAACCGATTACCAGTAACTTTGATGGAATGCTCACTACATTGCAACTGTCTCAACTGCTAAGAATGATACACCTTTATTATTTACTGATAATGGTAACGGTGAGTTTCTTGCCGTAAGGAAATGTCAGTTCGATCAGTATTACAGACTTTGCACAAAAGCTCATTTAAAATTTACCTCGGGTAGCCTTCCGCATATTTTAGGGATGATACACATCAGGGAAAGGAGAATTTTAAGGTTTGTACAGAACGATTTGGAAGCTAAATATGGACGATCACTGAAAGTAAGGAAATACTGGAAATCGCAAAACATCTGAGATGGGGTGCTCAGATGACGAACCCACAGCAGGAAGTGTAAGAGCATTATCTGACGCGTGTTGATTACACAAGATGGCACTGTGGTCCCGGTGTCAGATACACCCCATTGTAGGAAGTGGCATTACAACCTCCTCTCAGTACAAGAGGTTGCTGCTTAGCTACGTCAACAACATTTGTGCTCAACTACACAGTTCGAGTTTTTTACTAGTTGAGAATGGTAAATTAGAGGATTGTTTTAATCCACCTACTGACAGACTTTCCATTCAATATAAATATTACTACAGACCTGGTCGATTGTGCATGAAGAATCTAGCTGCTTCCAAGAGCAACAAATTTGAGTTGCATTACTTCACGTAATTGACTTAATGTATACAATGCTATAATGATCTGCACATTACGAGGCATAATCTCATGTTTGAAGTTTAACAACAAAACTAAGCAAGTATTACAGTTACGTACTGTGTGACCTTAGGCAGCATAACTGACAGCACGGAAGTATCTTGACAATTCATCCAGTATGAGGATGCGAACAGCCAGTGATTTTCTTGCTTATGTACATAAAGTTCTTTTGGAAAGTTTATGAACGATTTGAAATTAAATTTGACATGCAATTATTATAACAGTAGCTAATTTATAAAGTAATCAGACGACTGAAGCTGTTCTGTACATGAGAGTTCGAGTCTTTAAGGCTCAGAGGTTTCCTGGTACATTTAGAACGCCTGAATGTTCAGGCACAGCATTTTCTCAAATTAGAGATGTATGGAAAGATCACGTCGATATTTGGAATAGTCATGTTACTGCACTGGTAACAACGCATGCATAATATTAATTTACAATAAACTTCTTTGTTGTTAACAGAATTTCATGGAAATAACGTAACATCAGTGGCCGTCAACTTTCAGTACAGACAGGAAAAAATCCTTAATCATTCACAAGCTTCATTTTCTACTATCCACCCAATGTGTTTCGGAGCTATAGCTCCATCTCAACGACTATGGATACAACGGGCGTTTCATCTGCTTCGGTTTTTTAGCCTACCGACACATTTCTAGATAAACAACACCCTCAAACAGGATACTTCCAGTACACCACTTCTCTCCTCTTTCGACCATTCTAACTTATTACCTACGTCTGACGACAACTTTCGTCTTTTACAATGGTGAGAAACATTTGCACTTAAAAATTTAAACTATTTGAAGTGTTAATGACAGTACTATATTACTCACATTTTGCACATTTAATCATATTACAGTCATGTGATGTAATGCATTAACTTTGATTTTCATTTACATAATTGTAAAACTGAAGGAAAATGTATTACCAAGAGATCTGACAGCTAGTTTCAGTTTACATATATATTGAACATGAAATTTTATTTGCTATTTTATGTAACTTATTTGGGCACAGAAGCAGTAAACAACAGTATGAAGTACGTAAGATAGGGGAGGGGAGTGAGGGGGGGGGGGGGGGGATGTCCCGAACTTCGGAGCCACTGGCCTTTAAACTATCACTGTCCTTCCAGAGCCAACTCTGGAATGTCTAGCTGAAAGGTTCGTAAATCGTTGGGAACGTATTTCCACTTTTGAGGTGCTGGCCAACAACTTGCATCGTTCACTGTATATCTCGTAAGCTGGGTGCTTTCAGGTCAGGCAGTAGTGACAGTGAAATGGCTGTAAGGACTGCATTCAGCGGAGGCCACGATCTTCTTCGCCAAGTGAACGACAGCAGGTGAAGTTCTGGCTTTACCTCTTCTCTTATTCTTGCTGACTGATCTGCGGAACGATCTTCTTCAATGACAAATTATCAAAATTCTTCCAGTTATAGCCACCAACACAGAAGTGATGAGGATCAGTGCAGACGTCCGTGAGGTCTGAGACACAGAACTTTGAATATGGTGAGATCTGGCGGGATGTGTACTACAGACTACTGTTTTGGGAGGAAGTACACCAGTATCTGATACAGCAATGCTCTACCACAGCGTTCTATCCCCGTCTTCACATCGTCTTTTCTTCGCAACTGGCAACCACAAAATTACTTTGCTTGTGAGCGGTCTACGGCATGGTACATAATATCACAGGAGTTTTGAAACATCAGTTTTCTCTGTCTCACTTTCATTTTTTCACTAGCCATCAAGGTCATTTCAGCGCTGTGGACCTTACCATGATTGTCCCCGTAGTAATTGCAGGAACTTGGGATTGTGTGATTCCAATATGCTCCAATATTTCTACTGGTGGTCACACCTCCAAGATCAGCAACAATTAACATTTGACATGGTTTACATCCTGAGAAGCATCCTTCGTGATGTGTACGGCTTCTTTTTCGATCCCATTTACTTCATTACTGATGCAGAGTAACGTCTCCATCTGAGGTTCCCATTTTATTCACGAACTAGGGATGTTGTAATGACCATGCTGACATTGCTGTTTGCACATCTAGTATGGCTTGTTCCATCTCTTGGTCTTCACATCCAAAAATTATTTTCAGGCGTGGGACTATGAAGACTTTCACATGGATCGTTTATCAACTTGACCGCTTAACATCCAGCTTGGAGCGTCAGGCTCTCTCTGATGGGATCGCTCCCAGGAACGTTGGCTTCCCCCTCACCGTGTCTGAGGCCGCCGTCCCGCCGTCCTCCCTCCCCCACCCCCTTTTCCCCAATAGAAGGCAAAAATGAAAATGAAAGACACCCTCTGGCCTCGCAACCTAATACCATTGGGGCCGAAAAGACCATTTGCATGAAAGGAACGTTGATGTCCTAAGGTTGTCAATGTTTTTGAAGTAATAATTCTAGTCTGACTGCGCTTCTGTAATACTGCTTACAAAGGAATGGTGATTAATAGAAGGTAACTTAAAAGATGTATCTGCACACTGTATGTTGTAGAAGTTACTTATTTAACAATACTTATCTATTTGACATTGGATGTTTGTGATCGTTACACAACTAAAGCTAAATTGAGGTTACAGCTTCCCTAAAAATAAATTCTTGATTTACAATTTTCTTAATCGCAGTTATAGTTGAAATGAATATGCCAGTGGGTAGATCTGGTCATACAAAGGAAAGTAGTCGTGACTGTTCAATTGTAAACCAGTTTCTGTATCTACTATTTACCAATTCCAGTAAGCGGATAATTTTTGTAATAGGCTTTATTAAAGTGCTTGTGAGAAATAACACTAATTTAAAAATCTCAGCAAGTTTTCACGTAATATTACAGTTCACTTTCAGAGACAGGAATTTCAATTGACTACTTGTAATACCAATTTCAGTTACGATGAACTCATTGATTGCAAATATTTCAGCGATTTCTGTGTGCTGAGGAACAATTTTTTTCCGCAGAACAAGTGCAATACTTCAAGCACACCACAAACTGTTTTTAAAAACTTTTCAAAATCTAGTACAACACTTTTGCAAGCTATTAAAATGTGAACATGAAAAATTATCGACTGTTACACTGTTTAATATATATCGTGACCGACGATAATATAAACACACAAAAATTCACATAAAGACAATGGTAACATAACATAGGTACCATTGATTACAATTAAGGAAACCATGGATTCTGTAACTAGCAGTTCGTTCCTCAAGTAGAAGAGGCAGGCTGGGAGAGGTTAAAAAGGAAGAGGAAATGAAAGACTACAATGAGTGGGACCCATATGAGGCATTGGTGAGGTTACATAAAAATGGAAGGTTAGACAAAATTACTTTTATAGCCGTCTAGAAGCAGTAACGTGTTTTATCTTCAAACACCGACATTTGTATATACTGGCGATCAGTACGAAATCAATTGTTGGCTTCCAAAAGTCCATTACAATGCTGTCTTCTAATCATTTATTACTACTAGTTTCATTCACTGATCACACAGTACCATACAAACACCATAAGAGAAGGAAACCCAATATAACAATAGAAAGAATTAAAGATCCAATGGGATTACATTGTCACCTTCAGATACTTATAAAAAATATTTATGACATCAGATATCCTACATTTCTACATATAGGAAGAAAAACTGTCACAAAAATGTATATAAAAAATGTATATGAACATAAGTTTACAGTTCTGAAGTTATACATTGACTGTCAGGACAAACAGTCTACATGCACATAGCAATATGGAACAATTTCTGCCAAGTATTATGTCTTAAGATCGTATTACTGCATGAAAGTAAATTGATTACGTTCAATAAAAAGGATTATGAAACTAGATTTCACTTCACTGCTAAAGTGAACTGTATGTACAAAGTTCACATTCTTTATGAACATAGAAACCATGCACAAACCCAGAGGTAAGTAAATGGCACAAGAATCAAATGTCTTAATGGGCTTGATCATTAAATTGAACATACTAAAAGACAATACAATGAAGTCATGTTAAGGAATATAGTAATATTTTCTGTATCTAATATTTCTGAAGTATCTAAGATGGCTAAGATATTTCAATAAATGAGTATCAAGAAATTCAAGTATCTTAAGTATATGTATGCCAACTAATTGCAAGAAAACGTGAGAGCTTCCAGATGTAATCTTTGACCTATGAGAGTAGTATTCCACTTTAGAC
Source organism: Schistocerca serialis cubense (assembly GCF_023864345.2). NCBI lineage: Eukaryota > Metazoa > Arthropoda > Insecta > Orthoptera > Acrididae > Schistocerca > Schistocerca serialis. Next base: position 622,797,984 of record NC_064644.1, on the reverse strand, counting down.
AATGAAGGGGGGGACGGGGAGGTCAATAGCAGTAGGCAACCAACACACAGGGTAATGCTGAGACTGCTTGTAATTATTGCTTATGCACAATGACTAAACGAACCTATCCGCAACTGAACAAAAACAGAACGAAACACTGAAGGCCAAAGAAACTGGTACACTTTCCTACTATCGAATAGGGCCCCTGCGAGCACGACAAAGTGCCGCAACAGGACGTGGCGTGGGCTCCACTAATGCCTGAAGTAGTGCTGGAAGGAAGTGGCACCATAAATCCTGCAGGGCTGTCCATAAATCCGTGGTAGTACGAAAGGGCGGAGATCTCTTCTGAAAAGCACGTCGCAAGGCATCCCAGATGTGCTCAATAAGGTTCATGTCTGGGAAGTCTTGAGGCCAGCAGCAGTAAGAATTCTTAAGACTGTCCCTGGAGCCACTGTTGCCATTCTGGACGTATGGTTTGTTGTATTTTCCTAGTGGAATTGCTGAAGTCCGTCGGAATGCAAAAGGGACGTGAATGGATGCAGGCAATTATCAGGATGGCTACAAATGTGCCACTTTTCAATCGTATCTAGACGTATCAGAGGTGCCTCGTCACTACAGCTCCAAATGCCCCATACCACCACAGAACCTCCACTAGCTGTAACTGTCCCCTGCTGTCGTGCAGGGTCCACGGATTCATGAGGTCGTCTACACACGTCCATCCGCTCTATGCAATTTGAAACGAGGCTCGTCCGACCAGACAACGTGTTCCTCGTCGAACGTCCAGTGTCCAGTGTCGGTTGTTGCGTTGAATTGTTCACACGCTGACACTATGGCCCAGCAGTGATATCTGCAGCAGTTTGCTGAAGGGTTGCATTTCTCTCACGTTGAACCATTTTCTTGCCATTGGTCCCGTTCTTTTAAGATCTTTTTCCGGCCGCATGATGTCAGAGATTTGATGTTTTACCGGATTGCTGATATTCAAGGTACACTCTTGAAAAATGGTCATACGTGAAAATCCGGAGTTCATCGCTACCTCGGAGATGCTGTGTCCCATCGCTCGTGCGGCGACTATAACACCACGTTCTAACTCAAATCTTGATAACCTGCCATTGTAGCAGCACTGACCGATCCAACAGCCGTGCCAGGAACTTTTTGTTACACAGGCGTTGCCGACCGGAGCGCCGTATTCTGCCTGTTTACATCTCTGTATTTGAATAGGTACCACTTTCTTTGGCACTTTAGCTTATACAAAGTCAATAAATTTATGATTGAAATTCTGGAACACAGTGAGAAATGGGGAGTTCAAATGCACATTACTAGTAACATGCTTGTTTATCTACATATGCAGTTCAGATTACACCTAGAACACAATTACCATTATTATTATCATCAAACTGCTCACTAATGCACTTAACTAAAAACAATTACCTACTATGACAGTCCTGAGATGAGAGGATTGCTTAAAAACACAAGATTTATACAGCACATAATAAAATCGACAGATAAACTGCATAAAAACGAAAGCATTGTTATAGTAAATTTGTTGAGTTCGCCCTTACAAATTTCATATCCGTATGATGTAATTGAAAGATCAGCTATTTGGTAACAAGGACTGCTGCTAATATCTAATTTTATATAATCTACACATTGCTGAATTGCTCACTGAAAAAGTCACTGAATGTAATGAGGCGTTCGTCATCAGACACCTGTTTTAATTAAATCAATTACTCATGAAGTAGAGGAGTTACAGAACCAATATCGGTATACAATAGAAGCAGTGCAAAGCTGAAAAGGACATGTGGCAGGGAACTGCATGCAACTAGTAGACATAGTTATAAGCACAACTGGACGTAATATTCACATGTTTTAATGTTAACGGACATAAAATTGCTGATCTTTACGTGAGGATACAAATTTTTAATACCAGATTTCGTTACAAGCGTGGGTGTTGCGCCTGCAGCACCATAGTATGAAATTACGTACGACTTACAAAAAGCATTAAATCAAAGGAAATACAACGCAATGTACAAGAGCAGTAATAAATGTTTATACAAATAAAGTGTTAAAAATTAGTAAAACATAGCATTATTGATATTGCTGACTACAGTTGTTTGACGCCAGATGACGTTGCACATGCAAGTATGACGCTACATAGTGAAAATTTTAATTGGTTGTTTGTACTAAAATAGCATGTAGGAAGCCGACAGCGGTCACAATCAAAATAAGCTTGGTTCTAAACCTAAAAAGCAAAACTTAATTCGAGCAGTACATTTCCTTGCCCGTTCGAAATTTCACACTTTGTGCCGACGTAAGTACAAAGTCCACCAGTTCTAAACTACGAAATGCGTATATTAGCGTTGTAATAGCTACATGCATTGTATAGTCTAAGTGGTTACAAGGAATTAAATATTTAGTTCTGACTTATTAGCATGAAAGGAAACGGTATAGTACACTGCCTGTTTAAAACGGAAAGTGGTAAATAACTATTTGCGCCAAACAGTGAGTGCATGAAGTAATTGCAGCACTGAATGAATAAATATGAACTGCCGACCTATTGGTACAACTCAACTAACAGCACAGTTCTCTGCCTGTTGGAAGTGAAGCAGGGTACATAAGCGCTAAAGCAGCTACATACACCGAATGGCGTAAGTAGTTACAAAGATCTACATATTTAGTAGCGCCATCACATTAGCACAACGAAACTAAATATAAACCTGTTTATGACAATCAGTACAACCGTAATGAGCAAGTCTCGTTGCTCATCCGGGATAGTGAACAATTACCGTATAGCGTGTTTCACTTCATGTAGTTCTCATGGGAGAACTAGTCTTACATCAAGCATATGTTGAAAATATGAGACCAAATATAGAACATGAAAAACCTCAGTCATCAGAAGCATTGATAGCAATTAGAAATCTAATAGTAAACCTCTGATTCTTTATGCAATCGAACTCCCATGTTTTGAACTCACTTGTAAAGCAATCTGAAGTTTAAGCTGTTCTAGTGTGTTAAATATCTGACATTAGGAGTGTAAGCAAGAAAAAAATTGTAAAGAGTTTTTTTAATCATGCTTAGCAACGGCCAACTAACATTGAATATCCTCACTACGTAACACTGAGTAAGTCTGGCTAATTTGCGCGTCGTGAGCTATGCATCCTGGAGAAACATACATAGGTCGCAGGTTTCATACAATAAAACAAGTATAGTAGACAAAATATTAAGATTCTCCCTCTTAATGAGCAGATTATGAGTCATTTGGTTTCCAAACTTATTATCTTTTAAAACAGAATCTTTAAAATTTCAATGCTCCTAGAAGCCATTATACAGGCAAAATGCACCTGGCACTGCGTGTCAAGAACCGAGTTAATAGTGTAGTAATATCTATGTACTTTCTGTGCTGTATCCTTCAACGTCTTTGATTTATACCTATCTACCAGCAGTAGTGAATGGGGGCAGAGTGATATTTGCCTGTCTGACAGATGTTCTGTTGTAATACTGGTGTCATCCGTCAACAGTCAGTAACAACATTTTATAGACAGTTATTAATTGGTTAGCTGGTACCTCCCTTCCTGCGCGCCTAAGAAACTAATTTAACGCAATTTAGATCACGTAACAGAGCCAAAGAAATTCTCAGTGACAATAACGAGCACCATATTCCTGGGCTTTCACAGACTGAAAACTACATTGGGAACGTGCCAGTCTGAATACAAATTTGGCTCACCAGCTTTCGGATCCAGAATGCCCTCTCGTATTAGATACGAAACAGTCACAAAGGCTGATTTTTGGCTTCTGGGTACTCACTGTCACACGGAATTATCTTCTGAGGGAGTTTCTCTCTTGTTCAAAATATTGTCATTGCTTAGTAGAATGATCGGAGTCATATGTAGGTGTACTCCAAGAATGTCCTATCTCAAATTATTGAGCAAGCTGAGAAAATTTACCAGCGGTTCTCTAAACATTTTTTATCTCTTCTGTCGTCACGGTCACCATACTCTTTGCACGTGACTAGTTCCGTGTGACAAAATTAGAATGACTTAACGTAATCTGTCCCTGCTGTAGAGAGACGTTAAGTATGCTGCTGTAGAATTTTACAAACTTCTTCCCATTAGCCTGTAAAATGCATAATATCAAATCTGTTGAAGTCAAATGCACACCAGTTTCTCTTAAATGACTCATTCCATTCTTGTGAGCAACATTGGAGTAGACAGCTTACCGAAGGTAACCGTCAATTGCTAAACTGTTGAGCTGTATCTTTCTGTAAGTATTTCAGGGATCGATGTACCTTCACATCCGTAGGTGACAACCTATACGTGCCCTACAGATGCTGGGGTGCTGCTAAGAAAGCAACGGAACTGACTGCTAGAGAAACTTTTCAGATACATGAGAGGTAACCAACTTTGATTCCATAAGGAATCACTGTGCTCAGTGACATATTAAGGGTAAGGACTCTGAAATCAGAACAGTAATGACTCAGCACATCAGAAGCTCTTTTCCAGAGTCAACCATCTGCAAAAGTGGGATTATATTAAAGTATGTCAATTGAACATTGAGAACATTACCAGAACCAAATGCCAAATCTTACAAGAGATACGTTTTAAACCCATCGTCTACATTCTTGTCCTAAATACTGGGATATGATATAGTCAGTGCAACGTATCACCATGTCTACGGAGCAGTCACGTGTCCCGAGTAAAACTGTGAATGCTCACTTGCTATCCGATTCCATAAACTATATTCGTGAACTCTGAATTGGAATTGGAGAAGTGACCATACATAATATCTACAAACCGCCAAGTTCTCCTTTGCCAATCCATGGTTCTTGAAACATACTGACATCCTGCACCAGATGCAATCGACACACACACTGACGTAAAAGAAACCCAAACACCAAAAACTACAGTAATGAAATTTCAGGAATACATTTGTCTAGGTGACGTATTTAAGTGACACTGCAGAATCACAGGTCAGCGCGAAATAAGCAATTGCAAATGTGAAATGCTGTTACATTAACAACCCGTGTAACTGCCAGAATATTGAATCTAAGTATGCAAACTTGCATGCATTGTGTTTCACACGTGTCTAATGCCAGTGTGTACGACGGAGTTCCACGCCTGTTGCACTTAGTCAGTACAGGGAAGATTAACGCTGGTTGTGGCTGACTAGTTGCCTTCGGATGATGTCCAGTATTTAATCAGCAGTAGACAGTTATGGTGATTCCCAGGGCAAGGCGATGTATCTATACTCTAGAGCATGTTGGATTACAACAGCGGCATATGGCCGAGCATTGTCCTGTCTGAAATCACCCTCTGTAATGCTGTTCGTGAATGGTATTCAACAGGTAGTCGTCCTGCTGTCATACCAAGTTTCCCCCTAGACGAAAACTGCAGGTTTGGGTCCAGTGTGTCTAGCGCACAGGCTGGTCGCCGGCCTTGAACTGACCTCTCAACCACGATGACCATCGCTGGCACCAGTGTAGAAACATTTCTTCAGGGAACGTAACTGACCCCCAGCCTGCCCCATGAGCTCTCCCTTGACACCGCTGAAGTTGCAGACGGCGGTGGTTTGGTATGAGTGGAACACGCTACAGGGCGTCTGGCTCAGCTCAGCTCTTTAAGTAATCAATTTGGACCAGCTCCTCGTGTCAGTGTGGTGCCAACAGCTGCTCCAACTGCTGCTGCACATGCACTACCACGCAGCAAAGCTGTACGTCGAATCCGATGGTCTTTCTTCTCGGTAGCGCTACATGGTCGTCCGAAGCGTGGTCTTGTGACCTTAGATCCCATGACCACCTCTACCAGCAATCATGGACAGTGGTCGCATTCCTTTTAAGTTTTTCTGCAATGTCGCATAAGGAATATCCGTTTTCTTGTAACCCTACTACAGGTGTTCCCTCAACCTCAGTGCGTCTTTATCGCCTGAAAGGCATTCTCTACTAACGTCAGCGTATCACATCCAATCTCGTTACAGCGTCTATTTGAAGCAAACCTGATTTGTATCCTTACAGTGGAGCCACTAGTGGCTGTTACGCGAATGGAGCGATATCTGAACAGATATCTTTCAGATGTTGTAATACAATGGGCGAGTTGTGGCGCCCTGAAAATATTCGAAGTTCGGAGTTGGCTTGGCCGCATGGGCCACTCTGCAAGTAGGGGCTCGTCAGCAGCTGCGTGGTGCCCAACACTAGCCAGAGCAACAGTGCGGGGTCCGGGCCGACCGCGTGGCTGGGAATTCCACGTTGAAGCGGTGTCAAAGAATGGGCTTTGTGGCTAAGCAGATTTGTATGCTGGGAGTGCCAAAGATGGTGGCCTTTGTGAAACCATAATGGCAGACATTTCACAGTTCATGTAGAAACTAATAGCCGGAGGTGCCTTAAAAAGAAACACGTACATTACCATTATTTTCACGACGATTCTGATGGTGTAATCGGATTTTCAATATCTTTATTACTTTAAAGTTCAGTATCTGACTGCAAATTATACAAGTAACAGCCAGCAACTAACTTCCAAAATCTAAACCGTTCATCCGATTTTTTCGATCGACATGTGTTCAGAAAGCTATTGTGTAAACCTAAATTGGTATCAATTACAGGCATGTAACATGAATAGTATAAGAATTATTGAGGTCAAAGCGGCCCCTTACTATTTATCGCGTTACACGATGATTGGTTTGCGCTGCGCTGAACTGCGCGGTTATCAGCGCCCATACAATTTCCCAACCTTTGCTCAGTCCGATCTCACCAATTTCATGAATGACGATGAAATGATGAGGACAACACTAACACCCAGTCATCTCGAGGCAGGTGAAAATCCCTGACCCTGCCGGGAATCTAAACAAGGACCCTGTGCTTGAGAAGTGAGAACGCGACCGCGAGGCCATGAGCTGCGGGCACGGTTACACGAAAAACCGGAAGCATCCTTGTAAATATATTTATCCATCTAGGTCTTTGTTTATATCCGATATATACTTTACATGAAGAAATTGATCAAAAATTTACTGTGTTTTAGAGAGCACAGACATTAGGCTACTGGCCTACTTTTGTTTCTATTCGTTTCATATGTGTTGTTTGATTTGTTTATCTATTTAATAATGTGTGTTGGAGTGTTTATGGTCGAGCCACAGGAATATTTATTTTTAAGGTATTTAAATGTAAATCCAGTATTTTGTAAGTGTTTCAATATGTTTGAGTATGCGTCGGCTTTGAGACATTGCGGAAGCGCTCTAGCCAATCACAGCGCTCGTTACTACGGTAGGCGACTACCGAGGTCAGTGGAGAGACTGTATGGGGTGGGGCAGGAGCATAGGGCCGCACAGGACACGGAGTGCTGGACAGGGGAGTGCTGGGAATACTTTGAGGGTGTTTAGCATTTTGCGAGTGGTCGCGGAAGATAAAAATATTTCGTAGAGCCAACTTGTGGACTTGAGATTTCCGTGGCTTCTGCAGTGAAGACGTAGTATGCGTTTAATAGTGAATATCTTGCAAGCTTTGTTCATAACTGATTACGTGAAGGAGGAATCTATTGTTTCCCTGTTATTCAACTAATATTTTATTTAATTGCTGGACCATCGACAACGAAAGCCGTTTTGCAGTAATGAATTGCATTCTTCAAGGTATTTCTGCTACCGTACTCATCATTTAAAGTCGTTAAAATAGTACCTACAGATTTTATTTAATTCCACTTTTCACTTTTAAATTTCTATGTTACACTAAAAATTCGGAATTGCCGTGTAATAGGAACCTTCGGCCATTCGATTCGTGTGTATTCATATTGTATACGGTAGACTCAGCAGTATTTGGCCTGTAACGCGGCAAGGAAACAAGCCAGAACTTAGCTACGTACCCTCAGACTCAGAGTTGAAATATTAAGGTCGAATTTTGTTTCTTTTGAAAGACCGCAATGTGGATACACGACTACGAGCTTTTGTTTATCTCTAACAGCCCTTGTTGCTGCCACTATTTTTCCTTTAGTGTAGAAAAACTCAATACGAGGAAATAGATGGAAATAACATCCATTTTACTTTCAATTCTGAATATTCCGATTCCTTCAGTTCAGCAGCTTGGAAAAATGATTTTTTGGCCAGACTTACGTTTTATCACTGCTGATGGAAAGAATAGCTTGGTCGCTGCAACTGAAAATATTTCAGATTTCCCACTTCATACTACCTCGCTTTAGAACAAATCAGCACAAGTATTTCATTTATTAGGTTGCAGTTTAAATTTGTAGCATTTTTGTGTAACTTTAACGAACACAACACACAATTTAGACATTCGTAATACATTATCCTTGGCTATTTAAATCTGTTTGCCAACGCTGGATGTAACTTTTCGATTCCGCAGCTGTACGAATAACGTGGTTTTGAGGCGATTAAGTCTCACGAAATGAAATTTCTTGGACGCAGTTTGATAGAGCGGAAAATCTGAACGATCTGCGATCAAGCAAATAGAGTGAGTGTTCAATGACTTCGCAGCGCAATTCCTGTATAGCGTTTTTTGTCAGTCTAACCATGTGGGCGGGCGTTATCATGGAGTATAATCACTTCAGGCAGTCTATGTTATCGTCGTCGTTGGATTGCGTCTCCACCACGTCTCAGTTTTTGCGAAATATCATGGTTGGTGAGACATCGGGGAAGCAATTCGTAGCACACCACATCGTCCCTGTTCTACCAGATGAATAAATTCTTTTTTGGAAGCGCGCAAGTCCTTGTAAGCGGAGTTGCTTCTTTGTTTGGGCTCAACCATTCACCTCTTTCTCATGTCAGCATGAAGAGACGATTTCCCGTGACCACTGACGATACAGGGTAGGAATCTTCGGTGTCTTTCACGAGCAAATTTATCATGAGCATACAGATGCATATATCCTTACACTGGATGCCCCAACAACAGTTTGTAAGAAATTTGTTTTATCTTGGGCCATACGAAAAACTCACTTTTCGAAACTATGTAGGAGGTCCTGATACGTGATTTGTCTTATGTTTTAGGGCGCAAAGGATAAGGTCATATGCTTCCTTGTCATAATCGTGGAACACTAACACGAAAAACAGTAAAAGTGGCTATACGTTCAGGTGTGTTTCTGAGTATGTTTTGTTGTATAAATCATTTTTGATCACATGTTCAAGGAGAGTGTACGTATTTATCTTGAAACAATGCACATGTACCTCTAACTCTAGGAATGGTTGGACAGCAGGGAAGAACATAACAGTGGTACGACGGATCCATGTAGAACGACTGCGTGTTGGTGAGGGAACCTGTGTTGTTAACTAATAGGGCATTCGCATAGCTCTGAGCTGTAACGCAGAGTGCGCGCCATTTCCGATCTTGGTGGCAGATTAAAGCTGTTTCCCGTAATGGAACTCAAAACTAGAACCGTGCCTTTCTTAAGAACAGATCGTACTTATTCTGTTCTCTATTCACGACTCACAGCCCAGTCTTCCCTCACAGCTTTACTTTCGACAGTACTTCGGTCTACCTTCCCGACTTTACACGCTACAGACGTTCCCGTGCGTACATTTCTGGATTAACACCCATGACAAAAAGGGTATCACGGGGAAACCATTTCCAAAATTAATCTCCAGTGCAGGATGGACGTTTCATTGGTTAAGTCTTCATCTGGTTTAAAGCTCACGTTAGTGGTAAAATACGAGCATGTGAACGTTAACACTAATCCTAACCTATCCTTATCCCTCCTCCTAAGACGAACAATCGCTATGTTAGGTATTTACGATTACCATCAATCGCATGTGAAGAAATTTCTAATTACCGCAGGACGATTGGTTTAATTTTGAGCCACACTACACTGGTGAAGTGGGTTTAATTTTTCATTGATGTATACTTTTCTTTTACCTTAGAATTACTTTAAAAACAAACTCCTCATTGAAAAAATTGTGGACGATCGTTTCTTGTACATCCAATGTTAAGATTTGACGTTCTTTTCTCAGCGTATTGTGAATTTTAACTGTACGGTTATGCGGACTATTTCTGGGACTATAGCTGACGCGAAAGTTAAATCCTCAGTCGGCCTGCAGGTTTAGGGGACCGGACACAAGAACCTTTAGCATCGCAGCGCGTCAGCAATCGTTGGTTAATATATTAAAAAAGTTAATAGTTTTGAAGATACTGAAGGTTCTTAAATTCGTACCAGCCGAGGTGTCAGATGCAGCGAGTAGATGTTATTCTGAAAAGAGCAAAGGCAAGCATGGCTATTGATTTTATTAAACAGTGTAGAGTGCTCAACCTCTCCAAGTTTTATTGATGGTTTCATAGGTAAATCCTGCCGTAAAATGCCAGTCTTTAGAAAGAAACTGCGTTACCAAGTATTTAATGCTAAAATCTCCGATTTATATACCAAGGAAGATTTTGAATGAAAGAGCATATATGATGTATTTAGAAATTTCGAAGTACTATTCTGTTCGCTTTAACTTTCAAATAAATGCTTTTTGGTGTAGGGCAAATGAGTGGTTCGCTCTACAAAGAGAAGAGTTTGCCAGCAGACACGACAAAAAAAAATTGCTAACTTAGTTAAGAACGTGCTAACAAAATGACACTAATTTTACAGCTGAACCTAAAAAATTCTTGGACAGGGTCATTAAGAGAGAAATTCTATTTTCTGTCTAAGAGGAGTCTCTCCTCTCTAAAGGATTAAAATTTAATTTCGAGCCTAGCACAGCAAATCCGAAAGTTCGAGAAGACAATAGTTGACTCGAAAATCGGTCTAGATTATGCCAAAATGCCTAACGAGAAACAACCTCGATTGGCTCATGAGGCCTACAAAATTATGAGTAAGGCCGCACACCGTGCGCATAAAGAGGATAACACAAATAAGGTTTTAAGGAGTATTAACCGCAAACTAATACAAAAGGATACTGTTGTCACTAAAGCCGATAAGGGAAACTTCGTAGTTACATCCACAAAGCAAGAATACGTAGACAAGACCGAAGGTTTTTTCAATGACAACGGGATAGTTATGCTTAACAAAGATCCACTGTTACTCTCCAAAACGAAATTAGAACTGGGATCCAAAATACTAAAAATTTGATAGAGTTCCGAAAGAAGTGGCTGATAAACATGAATCCCAAGCCTCTAAATTGAGAAGCCAGTTTAAAGTTCATAAGTTAAATCAACCTATTCGCCCTGTCGTTGACAGTACGGGAAATTCCTATCATAAGCTGGCGAAATACTTGCCTACTAAGATTAAAGAAACTTTCGTTTTTAGTAAAAACTATTCCGTTAAAAATTCCATTCAGTTAGCTACCAGTTTACGCGAGGTATCTTGTTCTGAAGATTCTAAACTAGTACCGTTTGATGTAACAAGTTTGTACACTAATGTACCGGTCGACAATACACTACAAATACTAGAGTGCAATTTACGTCACCATAAAGTTTTGGATAAAGAGGTCAATGAGATGATGCTGCTACGGATCGTTTTAAATCACAACTACTTTACATTTAATGGGAGACTACTTACAACCAGCAGGTTTGGCTATGGGAAGCACCCTAGCTGGTATTTTATCAGAAATTTTTATGAACTACCAGTGATAGATTCTCAGGAGAATAAAATTTTACAAAAGATACGTTGACGACATTCTTTTAGTCACTGATGGTTCTCAAAATGATGTAGACCATATTTTTTCGATTTTCAATGAGCTTCACCACAATATCAGTTTTACAATTGATCAAGAATCCGATACTAGGCCCTTAAATTTTTTGGACCTCACTAACTGTGGTTGTCAACCGCATTGAATTTAATATTTTTCGGAAAACACGTTTTCCGACAATATTATACGTGCAGACTCGGCCCATCCGTACGCCCATAAGATGGCCTTTTTCATTCTAATATCCATCGAGTTACAGCTATCCCTGTTACACCAGATGCGGTAGAAACAGAACTGGTCACACTTGAGAATACTGCTATAAATAATGGCTATAGGCCTCAGTTCATAAGACAGATGTATAACAAGAAAATAAATAATAATAATAATAATAATATTACGTCTTCCAACCCAGGGGATGCGTTAGATGACAAACAGGTGGCAACGATATCTATCCCTTATATAGGCAATATAAGTTACAAATTGAGGCGTTTACTCCGAGCCCATAATTTCAGAGTCGCCTATTCTACTAATAATAGTTTACATAGGACTTCAATTCACTCCTTGCAGAGTAAGAGCGATAAACTTTCCCACGTTTAGTGAAAAAAATACGAGCTTACGGAATATCGGACCAGGTTTGTGATTGGATTCAGGATTTCCTAGAAGAAAGAACACAACATGTCATTCTTAACGGTTCAAAATCTGCAGATGTAGAGGTAATTTCGGGAGTACCGCAGGGAAGCGTGATAGGACCTTTATTGTTTACAATATACATAAATGACTTAGTTGACAACATCGGTAGCTCCGTGAGGCTATTTGCAGATGACACGGTTGTCTACAAGAAAGTAGCAACATCAGAAGACTCGTACGTACTCCAGGAGGACCTGCGGAGGATTAATGCATGGTGCGACAGCTGGCAGCTTTCCCTAAACGTAGATAAATGTAATATAATGCGCATACATAGGGGCAGAAATCCATTCCAGTACGATTATGCCATAGGTGGTAAATCATTGGAAGCGGTAACGACCGTAAAATACTTAGGAGTTACTATCCGGAGTGATCTGAAGTGGAATGATCACATAAAACAAATAGTGGGAAAAGCAGGCGCCAGGTTGAGATTCATAGGAAGAATTCTAAGAAAATGTGACTCATCGACGAAAGAAGTAGCTTACAAAACGCTTGTTCGTCCGATTCTTGAGTATTGCTCATCAGTATGGGACCCTTACCAGGTTGGATTAATAGAAGAGATAGACATGATCCAGCGAAAAGCAGCGCGATTCGTCATGGGGACATTTAGTCAGCACGAGAGCGTTACGGAGATGCTGAACAAGCTCCAGTGGCGGACACTTCAAGAAAGGCGTTACGCAATACGGAGAGGTTTATTATCGAAATTACGAGAGAGTACATTCCGGGGAGAGATGGGCAACATATTACTACCGCCCACATATATCTCGCGTAATGATCACAACGAAAAGATCCGAGAAATTAGAGCAAATACGGAGACTTACAAGCAGTCGTTCTTCCCACGCACAATTCGTGAATGGAACAGGGAAGGGGGGATCAGATAGTGGTACAATAAGTACCCTCCGGCACACACCGTAAGGTGGCTCGCGGAGTATAGATGTAGATGTAGATGTAGATCAGAAGTATATACAATTACGTGCGGGGATTGTCCAAAATTTTACATCGGGCAAACAGGGCGAGCTCTGGGTCTCGGGTATAAAGAGCATACTCCTACTAGAAGCGGTGACGGTACTAAGGGCTCTACTTATGCGGAACACCTTGTGCAAACGACTCATGCGCCGAGCCCACCAGTTACTTGATGCCGAAGTTAAGGGCTTAAAACTGGATGTTTTGGACGACATGCAGATCTTTAAGCATCTGTAACATGTTAAGGACAATATCCTCAATAACCAAAAAAAAATTCTATTTCTTAGTAGGAGTTGAAGGTTTCGCGCCTTTACTTTGTTCTTCATAGTTGTAAATCTGATCTGGGGATTATCATATAATTGGCGAGCGCGGTTGGTCAAGCTGATCATCTTTCATTTTATCCTCATTTTTCTTTAACGATGAAGCTGATTTTAGCCCGTTTAACACCTCACGTTTGATCCCTATGTCTTTATTACCACGTCTTTAGACAACGTCCCTCAGCCCCCCCCCCCCCCCGCCCTCCACGCCAACTACTGGCTTTAGGTAGAGTTTTTAAGAGTTCCTCCTGTTGTCATAGGTAGCTTCATATCTAAATTTCTTTACTAGCATAAGCAATCGTGTGCTGTTATTTTTAGGTTTCATATCCTATTTAGCTCGTCTCTTGTTCTATCCATTTAATTTTCTGATATACGTTGATCCACTGCTGGGAATATATGGGCTATTTAGCCCCGACCCATGTATAAACTTTCTCGTATTCGTATGCGCATGCACAGTCAAGTAACTTCCCTCGTCTTACGCATGTGCATACATAGCGGGTCAGGCTTGTGTGCGACCGTTTCTAGCTGCAGTTTATGGCGAGTCATGGCCCATCAAACAGAGGCCGGTGTGAGGTGGAGCGCACACCATTAAGTGGTTGGTGGGTTTTGGGGTTTGATGGAGGCTAAACATAGAGGTCATCAGTCCCCTGTTCCAAACAGACGTACTTGTAAAAGAACTATATAGTAAAAGCGTAACCTCTGCACACAGAGGGAGAGAACACCAAGGGGTACAGAGCTAAAATGAACACCGCAGTAACACAAAATAGAGGACACTTTAAAGGAGCAGAGCAAATAGTTGACTAGAGTAAAACAGACTAAGTGGTTGATGCATCAGGTAAAAGGTCAACCACTCAACTACAAACGAAGAACCTCCAGCTGGAAAGTGTTGATAGAGGTACCAACACAACTTGTTACCATAAAAGACACTATTTTGGTATCCACGTAACAATAAAAATTCTCTCAAATGGGTGTAGCCTGATAAACCATGCGAGAGCGCCCACACTAGAGCGAGTGATAAAACCCAACTGCACAGATAAAACGTAAAACTGAGTCAGCTATAGTGGCATCGTCACCTAGAATTAAAGGAAGTGCAGCTGGTAAATTAAAGGACTTATGCAAGGGGGCTAAATGGGGCAATCCATCAGAAGATGGACCACTGTCAGCCCCGCATCACAGCGACACTTGGGCGGGTTCTCACGACGAAGGAGATAGCTGTGGGTCAACTGCGTATGTCCAATTCAGAGATGGCAGAGAACTGAGTCCCTACGCGTGCTCCTGAAGGTTGAGTTCCATACGACCGTGGATTACGTGGCCATGCGGAGCTTATTTGGCGTGTTCAAGACAGGCCATCCAGAGCTCCAGACATCGCGGACCTTGCGATGTAGGGCTGACCGGAGGTCTGTTTCCACGAGACCAAGTTCCAGGAATGGTGAAGTGGTGGCCTGCTTGGCCAACAGATCGACACGTTCGTTTCCTGGAATGCCGATGTGGCCCGGGGTCCACACAAACGTCGCTGAACGACCACACTCGGCGAGAGCAAAAACAGCATCTGGAATACAGCGCACCAAAGGGTCCCGAGAAAACCACTGGTCGAGTGCTTGCAATCCACTCAGGGAGTCACTGCATTTGTCAAATGACTCCCCACAACAGGAGGAAAGGTGAGGCAGTGCACGATAAAGAGCAACCAGCTCCACAGTGAAAACACTGCTCCCACAAGGCAGGGAATGCTGCTCAACGTAGTCGCCATGCTTGAAAGCAAACCTAGTGCGTCCATCGACCACATAACCATCGGTGTAAACTACATCTGCATCGCGAAACGAGGCAAGAAGAGCCAGGAATTGTTTAAGACTGGGAGGTGGAATGGAGGACTGAGTGGCACGACAAATCCAAGCAAAGCTGCACGTGAGGGAGGGAACAAGTAGGGGTAGAAGAAGAGGGCCAGAAGGATAGAGGAAGGGGAAAGAACTAATGGCAAGAGAAGGGAACGAACGCGGACCGCGATCGGGAGACCCGACCTAGGCCGCCTCCGTCGTGGGGAGGAGGGTGCAGAAGATGGAAAAAGGAGCCTGCAGTTTGGGTGGTCGGGCGAGGCATGGATGCGGGAGACGTATGACGCAAGCAACTGTCGTCGGCGGAATCGTAGGGGAGGGATTCCAGCTTCTAAAAGAAGGCTAGTCACCGAACTAGTACGGAAGGCACCTGTCGCCATTCTGACGCTACAATGGAAAATTGGGTCGAGGATCTACAAAGTTGAAGGTGCTGCTGAGTGGTACACTACAGTTCCGTAGTCGAGACGGGACTGGACTACGGCCTTATAGAGCTTCAGGAGGGTTGTTCCTGCAGCCCCCAAACTGCGTGGCTGAGTCAGCGAATGCTATTGAGGTGCCGCCAGCACCATTGTTTAAGCTCGCGAAGATGAGGTGTCCAAGTGAGATGAGCATACAACAGCAAGCCAAGGAAGTGACACATCTCCTCAATACGAAGGAGTTCATTGGCAAGGTCGAGCTCTGGATTGAGGTGTACCATTCGACGACGACAGAAATGCTTCACTCGGGTCTAAGAGGCTGAGAACTGAAAACCATGGCTGGATGCCCAAAAATGTGCCTTACGGATACCTCCCTGCAGCCGCCGTTCAGCGACACTGATGGTTGGGGAACTGTAATTAAGACAAAAGTCATTGGCATATAGAGAGGACCAGACCGATGAGCCCACCGCAGCCGCAAGACCATTAATCGCCCCAAAAAAGAGGGGAACACTGAGAACTGAGCCCTCTGGGACATCGTTCTGAACATGAGCAGAGCTAAAACAAGTGCCAACTCTAGCCCGAAAGGAGCGATTGGAGGAAAAATTCCGTAGAAAAGCCCCATTAGTGCAGCGCATCAAGGATATGATGACACCAGGTGGTATCTTACACTTTCCGAAGATCAAAGAAAGCAGCAACTAGATGTTCTCGCCGAGTAAAAGCAGTGCGAACAGCCGACTCTAGTGAGACTAAATTGTCGATCGCTGAGCGGCCCTGACGGAAGCCCCCTGTTGCTGGGCTAGGAGGCCCCGAGCTTCGAGGATCCACATGACCTGCCGACTCCCCATCAGTTCCAGGATATTGCACATAACGTTGGTAAGGCTGATAGGGCGATAGCTATCAACCACCAGCGGATCTGCACCAGGTTTCAGCACTGAGATGGTAACGCTATCCTGCCAACGAGTTGGGAAAATGCCCTCCGTCCAGATGCAGTTAAACAGGGCGAGTAATTCACCCTGACAGTGCGCCGAGAGATGGAGAAGAAACTTGTTGTGAATTCGGTCTGGATCTGGAGAGGTATTGGGGGCAAGCTGTAAGGGCACTTTGGAACTCCCATTCACTAAATGGGGCATTGTATCGTTTCCAATGGCGCGTGCGAAACAACTGCGTACACTCAGCCTGCTCTTCAATGGCTCGGAATTCTGTGCTGTAGCCTGCTGTCGTAGAATTACGAGCGAAGAACTCTGCCAGAAGTTTGGCGATGGCGATTGGGTCAGTACAAAGTGTACGCCAATGAGAAAGGCAAGGGACAGACGCATGATGTGCCAAACCCGCGACCACACCTGAGATGGGTAGGTGTGAGAACCTATGGTGGCAACATATTGTTCCCAGCCGGCCTGCTTGTTCCGCCAGATTAACTTCCGAGCACAGGCCAGCAGCCGTTTAAAGGCAACCAGATTCTGTAGGGAAGGATGACGCCGGTGTCGTTGCAGGGCTCGCCGGCGGTCCCGAATAGCTCCTGCAATCTCTGGTGTCCACCAAGGGAATGACTTACGCCGTAGGGTACTTTAAGAGCAGGGGACAGTTGCCTCAGCAGCAGAAACAATGGCCATAGTGACCTTGTCCACTGCCAACTCAATGTCACCAGCTATCAGAGTAATGGCAATAGTAGCTGAGGTGCAGGCTGCCCAATCAGCTCCATGAAGGGATCAGCTCCATGAAGGGACCATCGTGGCAGCTCATCAGCGGGTTGGGATTGAAGAGAAACCAGGAAAGAAGTCGCTACCACAGAGGTCATCGTGGACCCTCCAACTGAGGTATGGAAGAAGACCTGGGCAACTAAGAGGTCAATGGCCGAGTATGTGCCACGAGTTAAGCTAAAATATGTGGTGCCACCGGTGTTAAGGAGGCAAATGTCCTGCTGTGCCAAGAGAGCCTCAACGTTCCTACCCTGGTCCGAGATATGGGCCCCACCCTGTAAAGGGTGGTGGGCATTAAAGTCCCCCAAGAGGAGGAGTGGCAGGGGGAGCTTGGCGAACAAGGCAGCTAGGGCGCTAGGGAGCCTTTAATCCTCCCTGGTGACGTCCAATGAACATAATTTCCCCAGTTGTGCTGACCAGGTAGAATACCTTACAAATGTTATCTTTACTGCCACAGAACATTCCATTCGTAACACGTCACCTTTACTGTGCCATGTCCCAGTCCCTTCATGGATGAGATAGCACAATGCAGTTTGTATGCGGAAATGTGCTCTCCACATTTTTAACTGTCATCCTACTATGGCGAACTCTGTTGTAAATAGTTGTGTCTGCAGTGCCATCACATTTTTAGAGATAGCAAAGAAGCTAGCTGGACTTTATAATGTCCTTTAACGGTTCCACTCCCTCTTCCATCATGTGGGCAAACCTCAGATAGCTCTCTCGGACCAAGGTCCACTCCTCTGTTTACAGTCGGACCGTAGTAGATGGTATCATCATTGTGGACTCTCGCTATCTCCAGTACCTGGGGCCACTATTTTGCGCAGATTCCAAGCTACTCCCACTATCACTTCTATCAGAAACAAGTGGAGTAGGCCCTGGTGATTCCCTTCTCTCAGAATTGTGACTGCTATAATGCTGCTTTTATTTATGGAAAGGTAGATTATGCTCTCATCCTGGTTTTTCACATTGGGCCACATTAAGTTCACATTCAGATGTTGCAGAACCTTTCTTTTGTGGGCACTTTCTCCTTCATATGTACAATCGCATGTGGACAGATGGGACATTTACCAGACACTGACGTGAAGCCACTGTCATACCCATATGTAAGCCTGATAAGGAGAGAAACCTTCCTTCTAGCTATTTCCGTTTCTCTCTCTCTCACTAGCTGTGTTCACAAGGTGATGGAAAGTTTGTGCAGTGCAGTGGCATAAATCTAAGTGGGTTTAGACCATGCTGTTCTGCAGTTGACCATCTTGACTTCAATCCATTATGTAAACGATTTTTGTGGAAATGAAAGACTGTGGCGGTGTATTTTGATCTGGAGAAAACCAATGACACTTTCTGGGGGGCTGGTATCCTCTGTACTCGCTACACGTGGAGCTTCTGAGGCCGATTGCCCCGTTTCCTTCAAGAATTTCTTAAATACAGAGTTTTGAAGGTATGTGTGGGTTCTTCCCTGTCAGACAGCTTAATCCAGGAAAACGGTGTGCCTCAGAGTTCCGCCCTGAGCGTCATCTTTGTTATCGCCGTTAACCCTACTACGGCTTGTCTCCTGCTTTGCATCTGAACCTCTTTTTGTAAATGATTCTGCAACCTATTGCAGTTCTCCACAGATTTGTCTCTTTGATCAGCATCTTCAGCATTGTCTCAACTATCTTCACTCATGGAGCATTGACAATGGCTTTTGCTTTTCCACTGATAAAGCTGTATGAATTTCTGGCAGCTCATTGGGTCTCTTCCACAAACAGTCTTCACCTCTTTGGCCTGCTGCTCTTCAGTTTGCTGAAACTACAAAATTACTGGGGCTCATGCTTGACAAGACACTTTCTTAATCTTCCCAAGTGTCTTACTTCGCCGCATGCAGTACCTGGTCACTTAATGTCCTGTGTGTGCTCTGCGATACTTTGTAAGGAGTGGATCACACCCGCAGTATAGTTTCAGACGGACAAGGGATTGATACAAACAGATGAGAGTGGTGTTTTATTTATTCCTCCGCATCTCTCTCCGTTTTATGCCACCTAAATGCACTCCACTATCGTAGTACCTGTACCACTTGTGCATTTTACACTAGCCCAGTCTGTACAGAAGCGGTCAAACTACCCCTGTCATACTGATGTGATGCTCTCCTCAGCAGATGGACATGCCATCTCTCTGCAATGCTTGGACACCCATCCTGTGTCGCCTCCTTTGATGACTCCCTCGACTTCCAGTATGGGGTGTGTTATTCATCTGTTACTTCCTGGAGTTCACTTTACAGTTTCACTGTGTCACTATCTGCCACATTCCTAATGGGTGTGAACCCTTAACCACCTTGGTTTCGTGCGGCAGCCCATGTTCACCTTTGACTTAATTCACTTCCTAAGGATACTATAGATTCTATCTATCGCTGTAAATTTCTCGATCTTCACACCGAACTTAGCGACAGTAACTTTCTGTACACCGGTGGCTCTCACACTGGTGCCAATGACAAAAGCATACCCAACACCGTCATTAATGATTTTTGGTATTGTACACTGCTTAGTATTTACAGCACTGCTCTGACCTGTATCAGGCCGTGCGGTACATGTAGTGACACAGGCTTTCTAATTGACTCATCGAATCAGTGTCTTTCGAAGCCTCCCTGTGCTACACACCATCCATCCTTTAGTGAAATGTGTCAAAGAAAGCTCCTCTTCCTCACTCTCGATTGAGCCACTATGACGCTTGTGTGTCTCTCATCACATTTGTCTGATCTGAAACAATACTGCTTATGCTGCTGCTATTTTTGCAGTCCTACCACAGCCCACTATGTCTCCCATTGCTTCCAATCTCTGTGTTGCCCTCTGTCAGCAGATTGCATCCCTTTGGCAACACCACTGATCTTCCTTTCATGGGAATTAAGCCTCTCACAGCTGTTTGGCCAGCCTCCTCTCGACGCTTTCACCCTAGGTCGCATATTGGCCACTGTAATTTTAGCCATATCATATGTTAAGTGGTAATCCCTTACCATTTTGTGTTCATTGTCTTCATTTCCTGACCAAACGCCGATTTTTAACCAATTAGTCCAATTTATGTTCGCTAAAATGGCCAGTAACTCACATAGCATACGACCTGCAGATCGTCAACTGCGTTTCTCTTCTTACCCATCGTAGCAATATGGTGACGGACATTTAATCTTCAGTTCAGGACCTCCGTCCTCTGGAGTATTTTATGGAAGTTTCTAAGTGGGGAAGTCCTTATTTTTAGCCGTCTTTGTTTGTCAATTTGGCTTATTGTGTGGTCATTTTGAACTCCTTCGTCTTTCTGTTCTAAGGTTCTTACATGGGCATATATGACAGATTTTGTGCCACAGAACAAAACAATTAGTATTAAGAATATCTTTGGGAGATTTGCCAAAAACAATTCAAATTGAATTTGAAGAACTTTACAGATGTACAGCTCTTCACAACTTTTACTGGACTGCCTTTATGGCTACTGACAAGAAATGGACTATTGGCTTCTGTAGATATCAAGCAGGGATTCGCCATATATAACTAACTATTGAGCTTTAAGTGTGACATAACATGAAAAATATTAAAATTATGTGTGTAATACAATATAGCAGAATCCTTTAATCCGCTAAATTAAATTTTTTTTCCATTTAAAGTCAAATGAAGTAATTTAATCACCAACTTTTGGTATGTATTTTTAGGACCTTGTCCGTTTGGGGCCATAATTTGTTGCTAGAAATCCTCTATTTATTGTAACCCACTTTTAGGGGCAAATAAAGGAAAAATACATATGACAAAATGTGCTGTATGACATACTTGATTATTTTAGAAAGCCGTTGATAATTTCTATAAAATATTGGTTGCATTGCATCGTGGAGTTAAAATTTGGTAAACTAGAATACATTCTGCAATAAATATTAATCATACCTTCCCCTTTTAACAGACGATATTGCTGAACTGACTACTTTCACAGCAATTCCTCTCGACATGTGCACTGACAAAAAGGTCATTACCCCCATGCGGGTAGGGTGTTAGAATAGGTCTGAGGTATTTGTGCCTGTCGTACGAGGCGACTAAAAGGAGTTTCACACATTTTGGCCTTTATGTCATGGTCCCCTGTAGGGTTTGACCTCCATTCTTCAAAATTTTCCCGAAGAGCAAGCCAAATGGGGAATGGCGCCTTACAAGGTGCATCGTGTACATCGTGCATTGGTATCTTTAGCCCACTTTCTCGTCGTTGCACTGCAGTCCTCTTTGGCAAGGACACCTTCCTAGGTGCATTTTCCACCAGGAACTACGCAGTATATTTTTGCGCTGTCGATGACTGTGGACTTATTTGCACCTGATACAGAAAGTTGTAGCCAACCCATTGTGGTGGGGCCATGTACCCTGATGGTAGTAGCCCCCTGACCACACAGGAATTGCTCTGCTGATGCCTGCACCGTTTACTCCCCATGTATGCCAAGGGTTAGATGTCCATCCCGCTGGGGCATCGGTACTCCCAGCAATGGCCATCCTGCCAGGTGGCCTTTGCTGCAGCTGGGTGGCGCCTGAAGGGAGGGCCCCTTGTCGGGGTGGGTGGCAACAGGGCGGATGACACAAGATGAAGCGTGGTCATGACAATGAAGCCTCAGTTTTTTCTGAGCATTTAGAGGACAAGTTCAGGGAAGTGGAGGGCTTGTCCAAAATGAGATCTGGGTCAGTCTTAATCAAAACATCATCCTCTGCCCACTCACAGGAGTTACACGCTTCTGACAACATGGGGATGTTCCTGTAACCACCACGCCCCGTAAGAGCTTAAATATGGTCCAGGGTACCGTATTTCATCTCTTCTTCTGCAGTCCGACGTGAGCTGCACGCCAATTTAGAGCGGCGAGGTATACATTTCATACAGTGTCCACTGGGGACTGAGGGATAATCTGGTTGTCACTGGTGCCTTCATCTTGGCTTTTGAGCTTGATACATTGCCCTAGAATGTGAATGTGATGGTTTGCCAGTGTAATGAAAAGCCCTATATCCCTCCCTGATGTGGTGCTTTAAGTGGGTGAAGTCAGCCCGATGTTTTCCCGCTGTACTTCTAGCGTCACATACCGAGATTGTGGACGGCCATCACATTCCAATACTCCACGTGCCCCGCCTCCCATCTGTGTGAACTGCACAGAGCACCATTCGCCTTGCTTGCTTGACTGTAGGATTCTCCAGAAAGTAAGGAAAATTATGGCGTGAAAAACCCTGGGCAGACTGACCTACACTGAGACTAAGAGAAAATTTGAACGCCTGCACCCTGTACATATGACATCGCCTTACGCCGCCTCTACAGTTCTGGCACAATCAGCTCTGCCAACCCATGACACCTCTCCGAGCCAGAAGACGACACCTGCCCCTTTGATGGTTGGGGCTTCTAAGCTGGAGAAGCTTAAGCCTTCCTCAGCTTCTCTCGCTAGGAAGGGGTCCCTTGGTCACTCCCTTTCCTGGTTTCTGCTAGTGGGAAAGATGAAACTCGCCAGAGGCTGAAGAGCCCAAAAGCAGCTGGTCGTAGGGCTTCACTCTCATCCGTTGAGACTGAGCCAAGGAAGCTTCCCAGCCAGGGAAACCCAATGGGCAGTGCGATAAAGCCAGACAGAAAACCCTAAGACCAAGGAAATTGCGTTGGCACCCACCACACCGCTATCTTCAAGCTCTGTAGCTGAGAATCGGGTGGAGATTCTGAAGTCTGCTAAGGACCTGATCTCGCCAGATCCTCAGACAATGGATGAAGACTGCTCAGGAAATAAATCAGTGGCAGCAGGTAACAGGCGTGAACAGCCTCATAGAATGTTCCATGCCTTCCCAATCTCATGTCATCCTCCAGTGGAAGTGCAGTGGTTTCTTCCACAACCTAAGACAAATGTTATCCTTTACACCTGCTATCTGCATTGCCCTCCAGGAAACCTGGTTCCCAGCAATGCTGACCCCTGCCCTCCATAGCTGCAAGTGATTTTACAGGAACCATATATACACTATAATCTAGTGTCAGGTGGAGTTTGCGTTTATGTCCTAAACTAGTCTATAATTGATATGTGCTCCTTCAAACCCCTCTTGAAGCTTTGACTGTCAGTAAGTACAACGCAAGAAATAACTGTCAGCAATGTAAATATTCCACCAGATGGTGCAGTACCCCTTAATGTATTTGCTGCTCCGATTGATCAAATCCCTAAACCTTTCCTACTTCTGGGAGATTTTAATGCCCATAACTCCTTGTGGGGTGGTACCAAACTTACTGGACAAGGCAGATGGCGAAACTTCACTGTCGCAATTCGACCTCTGAAATATGTGGCGGTCCCGGTACTCAAGAGGCAGTGTGGCTCTTGGTAGTTACTCTGCCATTGATTTATCAATTTGCAGCCAAGGACTTCTCCCATCCATCCACTGGAGAGCACATGACCTGTGTGGTAGCGACCACTTCCCCATCTTCCTGTCACTGCCCCAGCGTCAGGCACACGGACGCCTGCCCAGATTGGCTTTGAAGAAGGCGGACTGGGCAACTTTCACCTCTGCTGCCACCGCTGAATTTCCCTCACACTGTAACATCGATGTGGTGGTTGAGCAGGTGACTAGCACAGTTGTTTCTGCGGCAGAAAATGCGATCCCTCGCTCTTTAGGGTGACCGAGGAGTAAGGTAGTCCCTTGGTGGTCGCCTGAAGTCGCTGAAGCAATTAAGGAGCGTCGACGAGCTCTACAGCGACGTAAGTGGCACCCTTCCTTGTAGCACCTCAGCGTTTAAACAGCTCCGTGCCCGCATTTCCCAACTTACCGAACGATGGAAGCAGGAGTTACGGGAGAGATGTTGAGACCAGTTGGTGCCATATGTCGCCTTCGCAAGTCTAGGCAAAGATCAAACGTCTTTTCGGGTACTAGGCCCCAACAGCTATCCACAGTGTTACTACAAACGGCGAGCTATGTACCGACGCGAGCACTTTGCCCGAGCCTCTGCGTCGGAGAATTTCCCCCCTCCCAGGCTTTTGCACACTCACAGTTGCTGGAAGGGAACGTCCTCTCATTCACTACACGCTGCAGTGAATCCTACAACGCCCCATTTACAGAGTGGGAGCTCCTCAGTGCTCTAGCATGTTGCCCTGACACAGCTCCTCTGTCTGATCGCATCCACAGCCAGATGATTAAACATCTTTCATCTGACTACAAGCGACATCTTCCCGTCAACTTCAACCAGGTCT
The DNA here is from genome assembly GCF_023864345.2 of Schistocerca serialis cubense. Taxonomy (NCBI): domain Eukaryota; kingdom Metazoa; phylum Arthropoda; class Insecta; order Orthoptera; family Acrididae; genus Schistocerca; species Schistocerca serialis. The sequence continues at coordinate 622,773,330 of NC_064644.1, read as the reverse complement.
GGTGCGAATACGTCTTTCCATTGCAATGGTGGTAGTGCACCATCATTCTGGTGCTCAAACCCAGTAAATACCTGCTTGATGTGGATAGCTATCGGCCCATCAGCCTCACCAACATTCTTTGTAAGCTGCTGGAACGTATGGTATGTTGGCGGTTGGGTTGGGTTCAGGAGTCACGTGGCTTGCTGGCTCCATGTCAGGGCGGCTTCCGCCAGGGTCGCTGTACAATGGATAATTGTGTCCATCAAGTGTACCATCCAAAAAGCTTTTTCCAGATGGCAACACTTGATTGCCATCTTTTTTGACTTGCGTATAGCATACGACACGACTTGGCAACATCATATCCTTGCCACATTGTATGAGTGTGGTCTCTGGGGACCACTCAGTTTTTATCCAAAACTTCCAGTCGCTCCGTACTTTCCGTGTCGAAGTTGATGTCTCCCATAGTTTCACCCATATCCAGGCGAATGTAGTCCTGCAGGGCTCTGTATTGAGTATTTTTAACTGTCAAACGGTCTAGCAGCAAGTATCAGGCCCTCTGTCTCACCTTTGCATGCAGACCACTTCTGCATTTCGTACTGCTGCTCCAGTATTGTTACTGAGCGGCGCCTCCAGGGAGCTACAGCTTCCAGTTCTCAGCCGCAAAGTCGTGTGTCATGCACTTCTGTCTGCGTCATACCATTCATCCGGAATCCACACTTTACCTTATTAAGTCTCCACTACATCATTAACTCCTAGAACTGGTTTTCAACGCTCGATTGACTTTGCTTCCTGCTCTTAGTCAGCTTCAGCAGAAGTGCTGGCAACACCTCAAAGCCCTCCATTGCCTGAGCAACACCAATTGGGGTGTAGATAGCTCTACGCTGCTGCAGCTCTACAGAGCCCTTGTCCAATTCCGAACTGACTATGGGAGTGTGGTTTATGGTTCAGCAGCGCCTTCAGCATTGCATTTACTCGTCTCTTTGCTCCACTGTGGGGTTTCATTAGCGACAGGGCCATTTCGGACGTGTCCGGTTACCAGTGTACTGGTGGAGGCTGGTGTCCCTCCACTGCACATCAGACGTGCACAACTGCTCGCCAGTTACAGCACACATTCGTAGATCCCCTGAGCATCCGAATTACCATATCCTTTTCCAGCCTGCGGCAGTCCGTCTCCCACATCGGTGTCAGAGATCGGGGCTAACGATCGCGGTTCCCGTGTGGTCCCTTCTCTCCAAACTGTAGTCCTTCCCACCTCTACTTGTGGTTCGTTCACATACCCCTCCATGGTGTACGCCTTGGCCGCAGCTTTGTCTGGACCTTTTGCATGGCCCAAAGAACTCCGTTAATTCCGCCGCTCTCCGCTATCACTTCCTCTCGATTCTTGACGTGTTCCCGGGCTCTCAAGTGATTTACACCAACGGCTCAATGGCTGATAGTCATGTAGGCTTTGCACATGTTCATGGAGGACATATTGAGCAGCACTCCTTGCCAATTGGCTGCAGTGTTTTCACTGCTGGCAGCCATCTCGTGCTCTTGAGTACATCCGCTCATGCCCTGGCAAGTAATTTATCCTGTGTACTGACTCATTAGGCAGCCTACAAGCTATTGACCAGTGTAACCTCACCACCCTCTGGTAGCGTCCATTCAGGAGTCTATGTCCTGGACCAGTCCCGCCATTCCGTGTTTGTGTGGACTCCAGGACACGTCAGAATCCCCGGCAACGAACTTACCGACAGGCTGGCCAAACAGGCGCAGCGGAAACTGCTTCTGGAGATTGGCGTCTCCGAAGCTGAGCTGCGTTCTGTCTTACACCGTAGGGTTTTCCTGCTTTGGGAGACGAAATGGCATAACAGTATGCACAACGAACTGCAAGGAGACAATGTGTGAAGTCTTCTATGCAGGCCTCTCGCAGGGAATCGGTTGTCCTCTGCTGACTCCACATTGGCCATACATGGCTAACATGGTTACCTACTCCGTTGTGAGGATCCACCTCAGTGTCGCTGTGGGTCCCAAATGACAGTCTTCCACCTCTTGCTGGACTTCCCACTTTTAGTCGCTCTACGGCAGGCTTTTAACTTTCCTAGCACCCTGCCTTCGGTGTTTGGCGACAATGCCTCAACAGCAGCTTTACTTTTACGTTTTATCTGCGAGAGTGGGTTTTATACTTATACCTAGGTTTTAGAGCATGTCCTTTGTCTCTCTGTCCTCCACCCTAGTAATTTTAGGGTGGAGGTTTTAATGAATTGCAGAGTGGTTGGCTTTCCCCTTTTTATTCTTGTGGTTGGCCAGCCACTAATCTGCATTCATGGTTTACTCTTCTGTTTCTAGCGTCTCTTCTTGTCCTCTTGTTCCTTTTAGTGTTCGTTGCCTTCCCTTCATTCTTGTGGCTTTTCCTTTCTTTGCGTTTTGTGTTATATGTTTCATCCGTTTTATTCTGACACTTGTGGCATTATTTTATTAGGACCAAGGGACCAATGACCTCTATGTTTGATCCCTTCTCCTGCCTCTAAAACAGCCAACCAACGAACCAAAGGTTATTATGATATCAACATAGTACTGTTATTGTTGAATGGCATTAGATTGGTTGCCGTCTGCCTCCTAGCCACACCACCTACAAATTTATAGTGAAACCAGGCAGATTCATGCTTACAGTCCCTCACCACTTGTATCAATGCAATCCATTTTAATGTAGAATGTTGCATTTTTAATGAACCGTGTAAGATTATTTGATTTACTGCCATGAACCATTAATCCTTACTGCACAAGTGCTTTCAGTGTGTGTAGTTTGTTAAGCTTTAATATATTCATTCAATGGTGTAATTTTTAGAAAACTAGGACTCAATATTTTTTGGAAATTAATTCCAATTTTTTGAGTGGGGAGAGGGGTCAGGAAATGCCCTGGCTGTGTCACATATGGAGATTTGCATTGGATGGACTGGTGTGGAGAGCTGCATCAATCCAGTGTTCTGACTGAAGAAGACAACATTTGTAATTTGAGTTGTTGTGCACTGAAAGATAGCAAGTGCCATCATATAAAATCGGTATAATTGACAGGGTTTAGGTATTGTTTCCTGTCGGATTGCACATTCTATAGTTTTTCTTTACTACTTCATTTGGCCTCATGTCTGTTTCCTGGCTTCTAGTTCTGATAGTCAATACCAGTGATGAATTCTGAAAGGTACTACAAAGCTATTTTTAAAGATGGCGCCAGTATTTTATTTAAATATAGTGATTCAGCCTAGCTGGAGAGTGCAGTGTTGTGCTGTTCCCTTACTGACCTCTGAAGTGGGAGGGAGTGCTTTTTTTTTAAAAGGCTGTTCTCACTGTGGTTAGTGTGAGACGATGAACACTATGAACTGAAACACACCTTCCAGAAGCAGGTAAAACTTACTCTTTCCTGCAAGTCATATTGGTGGTTAAGCTAACAGACTGTGCTAAATTGCCATGTGAAATGCGTATAGTTGAATTTTGTCATGCTGAAGAATGAAGCCACCTGGTGCTCCAATGTAACCTTTGAGGAGGACTGTTTCAATCACTCCATTGAAGCTCTGCATTTAGGAACACATAACACGGTAGGATATAAGAGCTCACGTGAAAGAACTGGGTAAGTAGTTCACTATGGCTTTCGATATTTCAATACCGTGTTGCAGATACACCTAAAATTATGTAGCATGTCCACAAGTTGTGCTCACTAAGTGTGCATACTGGTTACATTCTACTGTACTTTAATTACTTCCTTGAAACACCACACATTTTAATGCTGAATATTGGAAGAACTTAGGGCAACAGAGACATTTGATTTGGGAAATACCACTACATATATAATGAATCAGTAAGCATGTATTTTTCATACAGGTGTTTAGCTTTTTGCCAAATAGTACCACGTCTATAACTCTCTTGAATCTTCTGGTACTAATTACTTGCTATGTGCTATGTTTCTTCAGTGACTTCTGTAGTTCTAGTCATGCCTGTCAAACATAAATTACACAAATTTTGAGTTTTACAGCTAAATGATCTTGACAGGTGGCAGCACAGGTGCAGACTAGAGTTTAAAATCACATTCATTCTGGTTTAGACTTTAGAGTGGAGGTACTTCCCATGTTAGTATAGATTAACCGATTGCCTTCCCGTTGCCAATGTACATACATTCATTGTAGTCCATTTGGTGAAAGACATAGATGCCATTCGTCAGAGTTGCTATTTGTTCTGTTTGTGTGTACTCTGACAGCAGCAAATCCTACTCTCAATCACACAATTAACTGCTTTAGCTCTGTCTTAAGCAGATGGCATTGTGGCTGGATTTCCCCACTCTAGTAGAAGTACAAACATTTGTATCAGTTGCTTCCTGTTTTCTTAAGTTATTTCTGTTTGTGATCCCCTATAATTTCTGAGAGACTTTGCAGTTGCACATGTTCCAATTAATTCATATTCAAAAATGAAATATTTGTTTTAAAGCTTAATGCAATAGAAACGGAATAAAATCAAAGTTTGGTTCAGCCTACTAAAGTGTGTGTGTTAAAATAAAGATTGAGGAGTTAGAGTGAGTGTTGAAAGTAATGGATGTCAGCCACAAATAGTGTGGGAGAGGTCATTGTATCATATTTTGTACTGCTTCTAACTGGTGGTAATAGTAGTTGTTCCTTCTAGAATATACAGTGTTGTAACCCAGTCTAACGTAAGTGAATATTAATGAGCACTTATTGCAGATATTTATTTGCTCATAGTTGCCTTCGTATGCTTTGTGTGCGGGCAAAGAGCCGGATCCACTGGATAACCCCTGTCGTCCCACACAGAAACGTGCAACATAAAACTGTATAGGAAGTTGGAGACACTTGCAAAGGACATTTTGGACGTAGAGATTAATCACGATGGATTAGTTTGCAATGACTGCTGCTGCACACTCAACACCATTGACAAGCATGAAAATGAAATAAAGAAGTCCAGAAAAAAAAATACTGCGGCAACTACTCCATCGTGATGCAGTCTTTCGTCCCCATGTACATGATGGCAAACACCCTGCAGGTGAGTAACATTATCTGATTTTTAGTGTATCAGATCATTTTGTTTGATGTTACTTGCTAACATGAAGTCTTTAAACAAATTTTCTGAGATCTCAGGGCAACACGGGGAATGGGGGGAGGATATGGTGTGATCATTCTAGTGGAGAGCTGTTTATGGCTATTTTAATGAACTTGCCATGTTGTAGTTGGAGAGGGAAACTTCTAATGCTCTCTTTCCTGTACCTTATTTTATTTTGTTACGACAGGGGTCCCAAAACTGCTTCCCTGATAGAGCACTCTGATAATTGCACAACTTTGATGGAACACTTCGCTTATTTTAAAAGTTAATAAATGTAAAAGAATGAGGACCTTATTTTATTCAGTGATTACTTTAGCTTTAAATTGGAACTAATAACACTGAAATAAGAACAATGCAAGAAACCCTTTTGTGATTTTCCAAAGGTTTTATTATTTTGAGACCCTGTTTGGAGACTTGAAGAAAATTATGTAGCATGTCCAGTGAAATGTTTAGAACAAAATTTCTGGATGTTAGGAAGATGGCAGTAAATATTATAAATATCGGAGGTAAGGAATACTGTTTTAAAGAGAACCCTATTCACGAGAGACAGCATGCAGCGTGACATCCAAAATGCTCATTTTTCTATAATGTGTAACTAGACCTATTAATCATTGGTGCAATTCTTTGAAATCTTCACCAGAAATGGCATTACGAGGACTCATCTGTGACACGTTGCAACACATTTCCCTGTTACACTATTGTTTATTACTGCCAATATCCCTGAAACAAATATGTCGCTTTAAGTGTGTGGTTCCTGACAGGAAACAGTAATACAAAGCAGCATATGTACGTAGTACACTTACTGTGTTCATCCACTTGGCATGATATTGATTTCTGTTTCTTAGTAATGGCTTCTGACATTAGAGGCTCAGTTCAGCACTGTATGTTAAAATAAGGTGCGTACCTGTCATTGCAACCATTTGGGAATAGGAGGAGGAGCATGTCAATAAAGCAGTACATAGAGTTATTAAAAGTTTTTTCGTGTGTGTGTGTGTGTGTGTGTGTGTGTGTGCGTGCGTGTGTGTGTGTGTGTGTGTGTGTGTGTGTGTGTGTGTGTGTGTGTGTGTGTTGCATTCCTACTCTACACTAGTGAATCAAATGTACCTGGAGACGTATTAGTGAACATTAAGATGGTGTGTGTGTGTCCACCCTTCTCTTTACAATGGCTTGAACTCCTCAGGATGCTTTTAGTGAGATATCGTAATCTTTTAGAAGGAATGACAGCTCATTTTTCCTTGAGAGCTGAAACCAGAGACGGTACAGATGTCGGGTGCTGGGTTTGGAGTGAAATCACCTTTCTACCCCATCCAAACATTCCATTCAGGATGGAACATGGGGCAGGAAAGCTCACTTCAGGAGTACCATCGTCCATAAACCATCACCTCACAATGCTGTGACATGACAGGTGGCATTGTTCAGCTGATTGCATGAATCATTGCCCCTAAATTGTTCTGTTGAATATAGTACACAGTACTGTCAAATATGTACTTATTACGCTTTAGGAAATGTCAAATGCATAAGAATTAGGGGAGAACAAATTAATGAAGAGAAATTGCAAGCTGTAACAGTGCCTTCTGTGCACTTCAGTGTTGGCACCAGATATGATAGCAGGTAATGTTCACATGGGATTCATTAAACCCAAATTCTTCCATTGGATTGCTGTGGCGTATAGTGTGATTCATCACTCCAAGTTCTTTGTTTCCAAACGTCCACTGTACTGTGGTCATCGCTCTTTACACTACCTGTAGCATGGCTTAATGTTGAGAACAAATGTGTGGTTAGAATGGCTAGCCAGCTTCCCAAAGCCAGTCTTTTGTAACTCCCTGTGCACAGACATTTCCTTAGGGGGACTCCTAGCAGCCCATCAAAACTAAAGGAGAGACCACAGCAGCTGTATTTTACCACTACCCACCACAATGCTAGATGCCCTGTTCATCAGCACATTAGGCCTCGGTGGACTTTATTTAGCTTTGGTTGTTCCTTAATAGTTCAATTTCACTGTCACATCACTGACAGCTGACTTAGGCATTGCTAAAGTATGTTAAATATTCAGGAGACAACAAAGACAAGGCCGTGTTAAATGTGCTGAGCCCTCCTGACCCATTCTGACATTACAGAAGGTGGCAGGTAGTACTGCTGTATCAGCAGAGAAGCAGTAATGATAGATGCACTCCTTGCGAAGTTTAGTAGTCAATTCTATGTTACATAATGGCGTCCAGGTACTTCAATCAGATGGTGTAGTCATTTGACCATACTCAAAATATATTGTAATTTGCGGATTCTCATTCATTTATTACAATTATGTTTGTGAGTATTGAGAGGATTGATGTGGGGCAGGTAGATACAGACTTACAAAAATCAAAAGTTTGCGTAGATAGCAGTGGAGAAATGCATGCTGAGAATTATTTATGGAGATAGGGAAACAGTAAATGGTCAGCGAACAGACTTTAGTTAGAGATACGGGTGGAAGGAAGTGGAGGTAGGTGGGCATGTAGTCAGGGGAATGGGTGGCAGATGGGGTGAGAGAATTACGTTCTATAGAGGTGAAGAGGAGAAAAATGGAGGTGATAATCTGATGAGAAATGGGAAGTGGACATGATTGTAGCTCGAGACTGAAATACTGGAAGTCTGGGGGGAGTCTTTGTTCAACAGTGGGGCTCCAATGACTGATGATGTGAGTAGAAAAGAAATGAGGATGATTTGAATTGGAAAACTGAATGTTTATGCACAACCTAATAGGGTAGTAACAGAAATGAAATATTTGGGTGTGAATCTAGTTTATAACAGGCCATAGCTGATAAATTCAGCTCTACCATATGAAGTAGTAGTGTTAGTAGTGTTTGAAATGTATATTCACTGATGCCTTATTCTTGAAGGCAACTGATATTGCCTTAACTACAGTGTTCAGAAAAATTAACATTTTGATAATTTCTTTACATTCAAAACTATGTTCGTTAAAAAATGAAACAAGTGCCTCATTTCTTGCATCTCTTGTTATACTCCTCGCACGATGTGTCGCAAACACATCTGCAGTCTTTGAATTTCCCTAAAAACTCTGTTCTTAAGGTTCCGTCCGCCTCGGACGTCGAAATGTATATTAAAATAGTATTTAATTCCGAGAGATGTGTCAGAACAGGAGTTATACTCATGCGGTTGGCACGATCGCACTACACACGGCAATTTCTTGGGTCGGTTGTCGACTGGTCGGACGCGCCCGACATCCCGACTATGAAAGTTCGTAGGTCGGTCAAAACACTGACACACAGCCAATTTGAGAGACGGTCGCTTGGTGGGGCGCCACGAGAGGCGCTGCTATCGAGTCACGTGATCTGCCTGACGGCTGCAACGGATGATACGAACAGCTGAGGGTTATTCGTCTCACTTGATTAGCATACTGCAGATCGAAGTATTGCAGCATTGTTTTGTTGTTTGCACAGAGTTGGTGAGAGGAGTTTTGTTGTTCGGAAGAAAGAGTTTTTGTTGGCTGGAAGGAGACTTTTGCATAAAGTTAACAGCCATAGCAAGTGAACTCTGATATTTCTTGTTAATTGTATTTTGCTGGGACGTTCAGTTTTAAGAAAATGACAGTGTTCCTGTTTTAGTTGATGTTCTTGTAAACATGTTATGCATGCAAAAAGAAAATGGCCTATATTTAAATATCTCTTTTATTTAAACATCCCTCTGATAAAACTTGTATAATAGCTTGCTCATTGCGAATATTTTTTACAGTAAACAGACATTTAACATTATTATTTTGCCTGTTTCAACTCGATAGATGGTTGATTTTTTTGTCAGCAGTGGCTGCGCTGTTTATTTTCGCATTAGAGCTTTTCCTTCCATCATCTGACTTCAGATTTCTATCTGTTGTCGACATAGTTCCACGTAGTGAGCGTGTACAGAACTTTCCCACTAGAGCGTGCCCCGCTAAGCACAACAGCGCAGGCACAGCGCTCGTCCATCTCCGCATGACGAGATGGCACTGCCTTAGAGATGGGCCAAATTCTGCTTCCGCCGATCTGCGTATTAATATGTAATTCAGCCAATGAGATTGCAGCTAACGTAGAACCTTTTCTCCTCGCGGATCACACTCGCGCAGTGATACCTGAACGCGTGAGGTATTATAACGAGTGTACAGACCTACGATTACTCAGTCTGCATTTGTCTGCACCAGACTGTACCAGTCTACATTAGTCTCTACCAAACTGTAGTCACGTTTCAGTCTGCGCCTAATAAGATTACCATATTCCTGTACATAGCCATGAAGATAAATGAATAGATACTTTGTTAAGTATCAGAGATATGTGAGAATTAGATTAACATACCGAGACCAAAGGAACTTCAGATTGTCAACTGTAAATAGCATCCAGAATCAAGTTATGTAATGTCTATGCTTTTTATTATTTTAATAAATGTGTGTGAAAATTAGTCAACGTCTGTTAAAGTTGGTCACTGTCAATGTGCTACTCTAAGCATGCAAGTGGAATTTCTATCGTCTGACCTAATGGCAGAAGATAAACACGCCACAAGACCAAGAGACATATTGCTGACACTCGTCTACTTCATTAGAGCGGCAAGTCAAATAATCTGTGTGTGTACCGAAGGTCTTACAGTATGCACACCACAGTAGCCATCCAACTCTAAATGCTCTGGTTGAAGGGTGTGAGAAGATAAATTTCGGAACCCACCAAACGTCGCATAATACGTTTTCAGAATTTTCAGGAAGAGGACAGGGAATGCGTATAAAATTAGTTGTCTGTGAGAAGGACATTTATGATCACGTTATTGCTTCCTGCAGTGGGAGAAGTTGTCTGTGAGAAGTTTCCAGCAACGATTTCGACCAATAACGGACGATCCATTCCATTAATTTAGGATGTTTTCTTGTTCGTATTTGGCCGTTGTTAGATAGTGGTTAGTAGGTGTCGTCGACATCGGTTTACCATTGTTGGTCATATATTTTGTACTATGTCTGGAGAGTTTTCGTTTGTTTTACTGTGGCCTTGTTAGCTATGGTAAGTGAAGGTGTACGTAACGGGTTTTTGCGATTTCAGTGTTTTTGTCACTATGGTTTTTCTTTCTTCTGCCGCAATGGAAAAAGTGAAATATGCGGTATCAGTTTTCGGAGATGTGTGTGGTTAACTGGTATCTAGGGTTTCGTTCAAGCGAAGTTACAATGCCACTGGTTTTGGTTTTGCGTATTTGGCTTATGCTTACTATGCAGAATTTCGTGTGCTTGATTTTTGGGTTAATATTGGTCTGGAAAGGTGCTATTCCTACAGTCTTTTGTCCCCACCGAAAATTTCTGCTTCTCGTGGTTGGCCCGTTAGTTTGAGTTTTTAGTTGTCATTATTGTTCGTGTTACTCAAGTTTGACATGGATGCAATGAGTGGCACTATGAGCGACATATTCTTTTTTGTGGCGGCGTTCGTAGCGACAAACAATTCGCTGTAGAAACGGCTTACGAAGTCACCGCCACACTTTTAATAGCGGGCCGACCGGTCCGCTGGAACAGTGAACAGAAAGATGAAAACCCAAACACTCTGATTAAATAAAAGTCGGTACTTATCTTTATTAACGAAGATACAGAAACACAGTAGTGAACTACGTGTCTACAGAAATCTGTCTAGTTCGAGTCGGAGCGGCTAGGTCAACGTCGGCTGACGACAAACAACAACTCTGCTGCGATGAACACACAACTGACTAGCAAGTACACAATTCGGTGGCGAGTATACAACTGAGCGGCGAATACAGAACTGTCCTAGCGCTCGCGACTCCAGCGCTTAAGAAACCAGAAGCCAGCGGTGGCGCGCGCAGACTTGCGGCGATTTCCTGTCTCGCTGGCGCTGCTTATGCGGACGGCGTCCGGACTTTGATGCTGCCAATCTTTTGGCAGCGGGCTCGGGTGGCATTACTGGCTAGGATATAACATTCTTTATGCTTGAAACCCGGATTTACTGTCTAAGCCACATCTGGTGAAGACTTAATATTAATGTGGAATGAGTGGAGATTGTCTCTCGGGAAGACGCCAAGTGAATTTCATCTGCTTTTCTTGAATAGGTAAATATTTGTTATTTTTCGGAGATATGGGGATTACAACATCTCACTATGCCAACCCTGTGTTCACTAATCCCTGAATCGGTTTTGATGGTCGTTATTAGATCAGGATCAGTTGTTGCTAAGAGGTCAAGTGTGTTTTCACAACCGTTTACTATTCGCGTGGGCTCATGACGTAATGGCTCGACATTTCCAGAGAATGCGTTTATCACAATTTCAGATGATATTTTATGCGTACCTCGGAATTAAACATGTATTTCCGCCAATATATCGAGGGTAAATTACAGTCTGACAGGAAAGGACAGCAGAACTTAAGGCTAACAATCAAAATTGTCTCATTAGAAACATATCTTCGAAATTCCTGAAAATCAACATAATAGGAAAGTATTATCCCTAGTTTTTTGTCTCCATAATAAAGTATTCTAGACAGCTTCTCCCAAATACACGGGAAATAGATCTCATTCTTTAAGGAAAGGACTGCACACTACTACGCCTCAATTTCTCAGAGATGAACAACTAACAAATGAACCATAGAGTCAAGGGTATGTTTGTCTACACATACAGTGCGCTCATTTATCTTTGTTCCAGTACAATAAAGGTGAATAATTTACAGTAGCAGGAAATATGAGAAGCTATACACATTTATTACTTTTAGTTCGAGGCATCACGCTCTTAATTAGTTTCCAAGTTTCAGCTATGGTCTTCAAACGGTTGCCAACATTATTAGTGGTTCATGTATCTAATCACTTTGAGTTTTTCATACTGTGTTACGTTTTGGTTACATAAAACCCTAAGTGGGTCCAACAGAAACCTGTCACCGCCGATCTGTGACCTCGACAAGTGTTGCACAGACTGTCTGCTACGTAATCTGATAATGTAACTGATAGCCGGTAGCTGTAGTTCGCCAAGTATCGCCCTACTAAACCGAACTATCGCTGTTCCCTTTCTGACTCGGCTTCAGATGCAACCGTCGTTTACTCCGCACGCGTCCACTGTCCGGCCGCAGTGAGTGACGCGTGCACAGCTCACCTCTTGTGCTGCCACACGGCAGGGAAGGCCTACCTGGTGGTTCCACAGCAACGAGCTCGGAATTTTCGTACCACTTTCTATAGAATCGGTGAGTCGTGTTTTCAGAGGAATTCCATTGAATAATCACGTAGCTTCGTACAGTGTCTGCAAAACTATTAGAGCCGAGTTTTAACCTATTGTGTCATGAGAAGCTATGAAACAAGATAAACTATTTTCTATCGGAAAATTACATGTCCACTCACGCAAGAGGAAAAGTGAAAATGTTAACTGTCCGGCTGAACAAAAATTATTTATAAATCTGAAAATATAGTACCAGTACAAACACAGCAGAAAAATTTAGAACTTCTTGATTTAAAAACGGTAATTGTGTGGCAGCACTTCCGTATTTGTATCAAAATTTATTTTTGGTAAAGGTAGTCAACTTATAATCGCCCAGAGTTCCACAGCCAGTAGGTAACGAAAGCTTTATGGGTGTAGTACCGCGTCATATTCAAAATTACTTCCGCTCATGAAACCAACGTTTCAGCCACGGTTTTAGTGGCCGCCGCTTGGGTGTACTTATTGCTGCCCATAACTGACACGGGCTCTGATTAACCGCGTGCTGCGCCGCAGTGTTTCTCAAAACTAATCAGTTTTGAAAGGTGCGAAGGATATTCTCCGATGGTTACAACCCCCTAAACATCTGCACAGCCATAGTAACGAATGAAAGAACCCGAGGTAGGCAGGACAGGGACGAACTGCAGCCAGCAGCGTGCTTACCTTGTGCGGAGAGCGCCAATGACCGGAATGGTGAACACCTTCGCCTCGTTGGTATGCTGTCAGTCTTCTGCAGCACCTTGAAGACGGATGTGCTACGCTGCACCAAGGATGAGATACATGCTCTGCACACTGGTGGTGTATACCACTTTTCAGTGAGTAGACATGTATATTGTTGAAAGCGGTACGCCAGTAGCAAATGGGCATACGGGATGACGAGCGTTACATCCGCATTGGGCAGTACAACAGACCTACAGAGGCAGGAAACCACAAATACTGCGGCAGTGCAATTAAATGTAATGACACCTAAGACGGCGAAATGCAAGATCAGAGAATCCACCAAAATGCTCGGCACTATTCGCCGATGACTACCAATTATGGACTGCAGCGTATCACCACTCCTTCCACCAGCGAACCCATTACAATGAGCTTTCCCACTCTTCCACTAGCAAACAGAACCTGTTAATTGCAGTTTGACGTCATGCTCAGCAGAGCCATCATGGTAATGTGATTCAGTACGAAAAGACAACACCAGAAGACGCATAAGAAGGCCACTGCAACCGTAGCCCAAGAAATGGTTTATCAATGATACTATTTCACTCGCTACCATACGAACGAAACTCCTCTGACGGAAGTTCAAGGCCTTTCACATATTGTCAATTGTCTGACAAAAGTATTCTTAGCTTGTACACAATTTCACACTGTCCGCAGTTGGCTTCAGTGTGTTGCACGTTTTAAGGGCCCTACCCGATCGAGCTATCGGCTGACGGACCGACAAACTGTACATATGTAGGCGTTTTGACCGACCGACAAACACTACTTGTTGGGATGTCGGGCGAGTAGGCCGCACATCACCCAACAAACTATGCCCTGTGTAGCGCTGTCGTGCTAACCTTCCGAGGAAAGCTGGTCTTGTCACTGTGCGCGGGATTAAATACACACGATAGGGTGCGACGCGGTCGAAACCATAAGGACACTTTGTGGGGAAATTAAAAAACTGAAAGTCTTGCGACACGTCAAACGAATATAGCAATATAGATGCACGAAATGCACTACTTTTAACTAATGCGTAAGGGCTTAGCGTGGCTCCGAGAAAGTTCGTCGAATTTCTGTTTTTAAATCTTGTTTTCAATACTTATGGGTAATTTAAAAACTGGACTATCAACGTATAGTGGTCGTTAATTAGTAAGACACACAGCGCTCTTCAAGATGGAACAGACTTTCAACATTTATTGCTTCCATCATACAAAAACAGTTCCAACGTTCCTGGGAAGAGAACAGTTCAGATTTTTATGCGTTCAACGTGAGCCCCATTTGTTACACAACAAATACCAGAACGATGGCTCACTTCGTGCCTAACACGAAGTAGCTGGTGTGTCATTGTCGAACTCACAGGTTCAACAATGCGATGAGTGTGACGCATGGAGGAGGGGAGGGGGAGGGATGAAAATGCGGTCTTTTACATGACCCCACAAGTAAGTCACAATATGTGACCTCTTGAGACCTGGAAGGCCACCGGCGATAAAGCTCCTCCAAAGTGTCCACACTATCCTGCGACTTACTTGTGGGGTCACGTAAAGGACGTCTTTACCACCTCCCTCCCAATGCCTAACACTCTTTGAAGTGTCGGACACCGCGTTGTTCAAACTTCAGTTCGATAATGAGACACCAGCTGCTTCGTGTGTGGCAGGAAATGAGCTGCCATCTTGGGATTTGTCGTGTAACACATTGTGCTCTCCTTTTACGCATAGAAATTTGAATTTCTCTCTTTCCAGGAACACTGGAGCTGGGTTTAAGTCTTTTCCTTCTTTTTGAATAGCCCTATACTTGCTTCATGCTTATGAACGTTCAAAGTCCAGCCTATATCCAAACTACTACGAAGAGCGAAGGATAGAATAATTTTACAGGTTTTACAAATGCCAAGTACTTCATTTCTGATGTATCTGTATTAATAGTTTATGTACACCACCACACGTGTAGTCTTTCGTGTTCGGATTTAAAATAAGTTTCTTAAACTTTAAAGTCATTTTATGCTACGTACATAATGTTTATGTAAACCGTCTTTTTTGCTTTAGCGTGATTTATTACCTCGCAACTATACCTCAGGTTGCGCGTTTCACGAATTATATTAACTGATAACCATGGGATACAACAGCACTGAATTCGAGGTACTTCTGACTTCTGACAGTCGCTAGAAATCATGAAGTTGTTAACAGCCTCTCCTTTTCGTTAAGAATGGTTTGATGTTCAGCAACTCTGATATGAATAATTCGCCCCTTATCAGGTAATTATGAAAATTATCAAGGCCAAGCTGCTTAAGTAACAGAACGTGGGTGAATTTCTTTGCTCGCATTAGTCACTTTAGTCCATAGCTCTCAGGTTTTTGGCATCATTACCTCAGTTTATACAAACCCCTGTTTCCGTGTGAAACAAATCGGTATCTCTTAAGACAAAATGAACTTTAGTTAAGGTCGGGACGTGTTTTGGCTGCCACGAAATTCGTCGGTTGGCCGACATATTGATGCGTAAGTAGGAGCCCTTAGTGGAAGTCATATCGTATTGCGAAATCAAAGAGTATGTTGAAAATTTTTTCAGAAAAAGCACATCTATGTCATTTACTTTGTTAGACTGATGTACAGGGTGACTAAAAACAGTGTGAATGGCTTTCAAGGGTGTTGCCCGGTAAGTTGTACCGACAATTAACTAAGGAAACAATTCAATACGTTACGGAGTTTCCGAGTTAATTAGCATTAACGTTAGCCTGTCAGTTCAATCCGCTCGGAAATTCAAGCGTCGGAAGGAGACTGTCGCAAACGTGTTCTTCGGTTTTTAATAAAATTAAACAGGAGGTTAAAAAATTTGGAGTGTGACGGTAGTAGGGATCGAACCCGAGCCAAACACTGAGCAACCTGGTGCGACATCATCTACGCTATGAGAACAACTGACAGTTGTATGTGGAGGGCACTAATTTGAGCACGCAACAGCCTGACTTCAATGTTAATTAACACTGAAACAGTGCAAGGTATGTTTTTCCTTGTCTTTTCAACACAACCTACCGTGGCACACCCCCTTACTATCCATTACGATTGTTTCTCACAACCTCTATAGATTAAGTGCATGCCTACCCTACAGATCTACATCGCACCTAAAATTTGGTGATACGTTTCACAGCAAACGAGTTTATGTTAACGAGAGAAACGAGTTGGTGGCTCCATTTCCTCTCACCACTAGACGCGACCAACTGTCCGTTCACGCTGTACGGCACGTTAGTGAACATGGCAGGTAAGTAATGTCAAAGTCGTAAGACGTATGCTGTCGCATTTCCTCCTTTGGCAGAAAACTGAACTACTTCATTTACTACAAGATACTACGCACCAACAGCACCTACTCGTTCGATTTCCGAGTAAATCTATTCTCTAGCATGCGTGAAATTTTCTGGCTGTTATCTGAAACGTTTCGGTTGATTAGAATAATTCTTCGTAAGATATCAGTTCAATAAAATTTCTCATACTTCAGGGGCTAACCTATCATCAAATAAAACCTTAATTTTCTACATGCTACAGATTTAATTGAGGTTTCCGTTAATATACATAATGCGAGACTAAAGGCAAAGTCGCGATAGTGACAAACTGTACTGTAATGGTAAATACGTAGCTCTGAAGCTGAATCTCACCACTGGAACAGAAAACCCGGAAATACGGAAGCGTCCGATCCCACCCGTCTGGTGTGACCCATGACGTCACAAATATGGCGGAAACAAAAACAAACACACACACTTTCCACAAGAAGCCTAATGACACTAACGGGACAAGCGCGGGAAATGGGGTGTTTTGGGTGGGGGGCAAACTAAATATAAACAAATTTAGACGCCTTGCGTAGCTACAACGTGTAATTGAAGACAGCCATGCATGAATACCCACCCACCCCCCCAGGGGTCGTAACCCCTGCAACCCATAGAAGATAAAGATGCTTCATTAGCTGATTAGTGTTTTTTGTCTTTTTAAAAAAAAAATCTCACGGGATAAAACGAACAGATCAGAAAGATAAATACAATAAACTAAAACAGAAATTCGAGGAAACAGATAATTACGAGGGTCGGTCAAAAAGTAATGCCTCCCATTTTTTTTCTACTTAAAGAAATTAAGTTAAGTGAAAAATTTGAATTTGGCGCCATTCCTCAAACCTTCTTCTGCAATCCACTGCAGTAGTAACTTTCTGTGTCAACAGGTGGCAGCACAGCAGAAGTTTGTAAGATGGCCGACATCGATGTTCGTTTGAGACAGCGTTGTGTGATTGAATTCTTGAATGCAGAAGGTGAAACGCCCATACGCATTCATGAAAGACTGAAGAAGGTGTATGGTGTTGTGACAGTGGATGTCAGCACTGTTAGACGATGGGTTCGTCGTTGTAAGGAAGCTGAAGGGCAAACACCGTTGACTGACGAAAAGCGGAGCGGCAGGCCGGTGAGTACAGTGACTCCACACAACATTCAGCAAGTTGATGACATCATTCGTGGTGACCGTTGGGTGACTGCAGATGAAGTGTGTCGCATTATTTCTCTTCAGTGTGATCACGATTATTAAACAATTGGGGTACTCAAAAGTTTGTGCACGGTGGGTTCCAAGAATGTTAACCGATCAGAATAAAGAGGCAAGGAAAACAATAGCCTCCCAACACTTGCAGCGCTTCCGTTTGGAGGGAGATGAGTTTCTGAAAAAAATTGTGACCGGGGACGAAACATGGGTGCATTTTTTTGAACCCGAATCAAAGAGGCAGTCAATGGAGTGGCGTCACACAAGCTCGCCGAGGAAGAAAAAATTCAAAACTGTGCGATCGGCAGGGAAAGTTATGGCAACAGTTTTCTGGGATACAGAGGGTGTGATTCTGGTTGATTTTTTGGAGCAGGGATGCACAATAAATTCTGTTCAATACGTCACAACCCTCAACAAACTTAAATCACGTCTTCAGCGAGTTCGCCCAACAAAATCAATGGCAGATGTTCTTCTTTTGCATGACAATGCAAGACCACACACCAGTCGTCACACCTCTGACGAGATTGTCAAAATTGGGTGGGAAGTTTTGCCTCATCCACCATACAGCCCTGACCTGGCACCATCAGACTTCCATCTGTTCGGGCCACTAAAAGAAGCTCATCGTGGGATTCATTTTGAAGATGAGGAGGCCGTCAAAACATCCGTGCGTCAATGGCTTAGGAAGCAGAGCTGTGATTTTTACCGTGCTGGGATACATGCCCTTGTTCAAAGATGGACCAAAACTGTAGAGATGGGCGGAGATTACATTGAAAAATGACAAAATGATCCTCAATGTTGTGGTTTTCAACCTATGTAATTGCATTTAAATTTCCTGACAATTAAACGTAGAAAAAAAAATAGGAGGCATTACTTTTTGACTGACCCTCGTAAAATAAGTAATAAGTGTTTTTAAATTTTAAAAGATCTCACGAGATAGAACGAACAGATCGGAAAAGTAAATAAAGTAAGATAGAACAGAACTGGAGACAGCCACACTCAAACCAAATTCCACGCCGTCATGACGTCACACACGACAACGCCCTTACGTCACGGGTCAAAGCCGACGCGTGGGATCGGACGCTTCTGTCGACCAGAAAACCCGATACCAATGGCTTTACGCATAGAGCAAATTCTAATGGTAACAGCCTGGAAACGGTGATTGTGGAAACGTTGCCGGCACGCAAGTCAGGTTAAGCAACAGATCTTAGACCGTAAAATCACAGCACCGAGCTACGAACGTTATTTAAGCTATTTGATTCAGTGTGAGGTAAACATTCGCACCGATATGAAATACCACAGTATTTAAGACTGACCCAGTAACAACTTACGTTCTTTTTATTTTGATAAGCTAATGCACAAGCAGTACGTGGAAGGCTTTCATGTCCGGAGTGATTTCCTGTTAAGACTACTATCAAAGAAATGTTTAAATTTCTTAGAATTTCAAGTAATCTAACTTAACGGCACGTAAGGTGACAATTTTCCACAAATTTTTTAGTTTCAAGAAAAATCCAAGCACACACTGTCAGCAGCTTATGTCACTGAAACTTCATAAAGTCAGCGCTAAGATCATATTCGGCTCTTCAGTTACCTTCCATGCCATAGCACCTTCCTAGGTTTTACATGAGAAAAGGTAAGTGATTTTTTTACTGTTGTAACAATTTCTAAATGGTTCATTTCGTATGTACCTGTGGCATTTATTACATAGTGTGCGTAACCGTCATGTTTAGACTGCCTTCGAATTTAGCGTTTTTTAAACTTGTCAGTTTTTGTTACATATATCAAATTTTGCATTACCATGATGTATTTCTGTAGTAAACTATAAATCTTGTTGCATGTTTCACGAATCATTGTAATTAATAATTGTGGGATACAACAGCACTGAATTTGAGTTCCTCTAACTCCTGCTATGGGGCAGAAATCAATGTAGGCAATAGCCTTTCATGACTACCCGTTTTCGTTAAGAATGATTTGATTTCAGCAGGTCCTAAACACACTATTGATCCATTTCTAAACAATTACGAAAACCATCGGCTCCCAGCTGCGTAAGTAGCGGAACTTGCGTGAATTTCTTTCCTTGCATTATTCGCTATTTTGCCTACAGCTTTCTCTGATTTTTTGGCTTTGTTACGTCTAACAGCGAACGAAAACCCTCCTTGTTTCTGTGCAAAACCAAGGAGCAACTGTCAGGACAAACTCAATGAAGTTAAGGTTAGCAAATCACAACACACCGGCGCTTTAATCGCCCAGTGCAGTCTGTCGAGACGTGCCTGGAGACTGCCACGAAATAGGGCGGTCGGTTGGCCCAAATCCTGAAGCGTGAGCAGGGGTCTTTAAACTGTTACAAGTTCTAGTGGCCACCAAACAGTTGTTCCTACAGTCTATGTAGAAACCAGTCGTTCCCAGCCTGGGGGTAAAATTAAATGTTCTGAGGGATAAAATCAGAATCATTCCATTCCGTTTCGGTCACGAAACAATTATTTTCAAAAGATCATTATCCTCACTTTAGTAAGACATTCTAATGATGTAAGCTACCAATAATTACTTTTTCTCAACAGCATCAATGCGATGGAGGTTACAGGTTTCTCAATCCACCCACTACACGTATGTTTTTCGTCCCGCACATTACTAATGATAAAAGCTAAATATGTAACAGACACTAAATATCTCAAACAAATGTCTCCAAGTATTAGATAGTATCTGCAGTTCAAGAAATTGCCTCATTGCTTGCTTCGAAGCAAATGAATTAATGAACAACACGATACAGCAGTAACTGCGTAAGAGGTACTACAGTGCTTCACACAGCATTCGATTACTATTAAAGTGGTCAGTCAAAGTATTAACAGCTTGAAGTGTTTCAATATCTGGCAGGTCAGAAGGGAGTAGTGCAGCAATCAAGTGATTTAAGAACAGTAAGTATAGTGCACACATTAACTGGTTTGGTTTTAATTGGGGCTGCAGTGTGCATTTCAAGTAAGTGCCGTAATAGAGATGATTAATAGAGGGGAAGAACGCGAAACAAGTGTCTACTCTCTCTGTGGATAGTTAACTTTATCTGAGGAAGTTGTGAGTAGCACTTGCGATGCACCACGAGCTCTGTCATTCATTCTAACACACACACACACACACACACACACACACAGTAAATATTCACGTTCCATTTTTTAAAAATATTTTAAAATATTTCGGTCACGTAGCTCGAGACCTTCATCAGGTGCGACCTGAGACTGCTCCTCGAGTGGACCTGGTCCAGTGTTTATGCCTATGGCCTTCCCCCTCCACCAACGGCTGCAGGCGCTTCCTCTGTGGTCCGCGCCCATTCCCTGTGACCTGCTGGAGCGTTGCTGCTCCGTTTTCCGTCCGCTGCGGTTCTAGGTGTTCCCTCTGCGGTCCGCACCCACCAAACTCGCTCCTGGGGGTTTCATCTACGGTCTGGGGTACCAGGCGTTCCCCCTGCGGTCCGCGCCCGCTCACCACGACCTGTTGGAGCGTTGCCGCTCCGTTTTTCGTCTGCTGCGGCTCTGGATGTTCCCTCTGCGGTCCGCGCCCACCAGTCCCACTTCTGGGTGTTCCATCTTCGGTCTGGTGCTCCTGGCAGTCCGTCAGGGGCTCGTTTACCATCTCCATGTCTCTGGTTCTTCTGTTTGTGTAGTGTTGCAGCTGGCCCCGTTGCTCCTTTAACAGTTCCAGAGCCGGATCCCAGGCTCTGCTTAGCTGGTACTCTGTGTCACGATTCATAAGATCGTCAGCCATTTTAATCTCAATCGATTCTCTTATAACACTGTCCCAAAATCTGGGTGTTTGTGCTAGAATCTTGGTATCCTCATACTTCATGGCATGATCTAGTTCTAGACAGTGTTCAGCAATGGCTGACTTAGTCACCTGTCTTAATCTAGTGTGCCTCTGATGTTCTTTGCACCTGATCTCCACAGTTCTTGTCGTCTGGCCAATGTAGGACATGCCACATGTCCTACATTGGCGGACCACAGAGGAAGCGCCTGCAGCCGTTGGTGGAGGGGGAAGGCCATAGGCATAAATACTGGACCAGGTCCACTCGAGGAGCAGTCTCAGTTCGCACCTGATGAAGGTCTCGATCTACGTGACCGAAATATCGTGCAAGTACGACGCTGATATCCGGCAGAACACCCGACAACCCAAGATGTCATTAGATCGCCGGGAAAGCCTGAAGAGTTAATTAATTACTGATAAACCAGTGGTTTCAAACATTCAGACCATAGCTGGCCACGCGCTAAATAACTAAAATCTTATCTACGTTTTCCAGAGTAAAACTAAGGCGCTTGTCTGTCAGTATTTATTTACAAGCCGGAAAAAAGTTCTTCCTCAACAGATGTGACAGGGGTGAGTTTTACTTTCGTCTGATATTGGACACGAATGCTGCAATCAAAGGACGAGGATTTTCCGTTACTTATGTATGCTGTTGTATAGAAGTAATTCAGCCGTTTTTGATCATACTTTTCCTCCCACTTCATTCGGCACTTCATTAACTTTCTTTTTCACTTCCTTCAGTAAGGATATGCTCTCGTAGGTCGGTCTTCCGAGCCTTCTAATCAGGAAATGGTCCTCGCTATTAATATGTAGTGGGCTCTAATATATGCCAAGTCTCGCTGGATTGAAGAATTTTGGAGTACGTGCTTTGCAAAAGTTACAGAGGCGGCATCGTACAGTAGATTTCCAGTTACCTTCTGGGAGGTTCTTATTGTAGTCCACTGATGCTAACCACCTGCTCCAGCGATTAATAACATGTTCATGTGGCTGGGGAAATAATTTCTTTACTATAGAGATTAATTTATTTACGTCAGGGAATTCTAGCCATACTTGCTCTGCTATACGGTTGGTACCATGTACATGCAGTATCAAAGGGTAGAAAATTTGAAGCAACTGAAACGCTACAATCATATATGCAGCGGCATCTGGAAGGCAGAAGCACCTCGTTTCTATCCACGCCTTTTGGATACAGCACATTCAAAGTGTGCAATTGTTTGCTACTTACTCTTTGGGAGCTGTTTTGAACAAATCAGGTAAGTGCTAGAAGTGGCATCTGGGTCCGACGTGCCAACAATCAGATGCCAGGAAGTTTCATATCAGCGCACACTCCGCTGCAGAGTGAAAATCTCATTCTGGAAACATCCCCCAGGCTGTGGCTAAGCCATGTCTCCGCTATATCCTTTCTTTCAGGAATGCTAGTTCTGCAAGGTACGCAGGAGAGCTTCTGTAAAGTTTGGAAGGTAGGAGACGAGATACTGGCAGAAGTAAAGCTGTGAGTACCGGACGTGAGTCGTGCTTCGGTAGCCCAGGTGGTAGAGCACTTGCCCGCGAAAGGCGAAGGTTCCGAGTTCGAGTCTTGGTCGGGCACACAGTTTTAATCTGCCAGGAAGTTTCAATCAGATGTACAGTCTACCGGAATAGACTGTCAGAATTTTGATCATCATAAATCCATGTGCAAGATTCCGTAATATTCTCTCGGGTTCTATGCAGTGCGTGAGTGGAAACTGAATCCACGTAATTTTTACGCAACTTTCCCTTTGCCGGAACAGACTGACCGCAGTTCTTTTCAAGAAAACCTTTGAAATTAGGATTTTCTAAATTTCGAAAAGGGATGTTTAGTGCCACAATAGCATGACACAAGTCACCGCTGAAATGGTTCTTTCTGATGGATTCTTCAGATTTCTTTGTTAAAAGCGATTGCTTTAATTTTGATTTATCGTTCAACATTTACCTTATGTAATGCTCCATCTATATGTTGACAACAGAGGGATATTTCATAAAGCACTTTTTAAAGAAATGTCGATTTGTAAGAATGGTCTAGTTGCTCAAATCACTTTTTATCACGTTCTTTGCAATATCAACACACTTTCAATAATGTATACTACTGACTTCATGACAACCAAAAAAAAATTGGGAAAATGCAAACTTCGTTCATTGTAGTTAACTTTTATTTTCAAGATACTTTTTAAGAAATACTGGTGTATAAATACGGCCCTGAACCACGAACCACCGAATAACACACTTATTGGGGAAAGTGAAAACTTTTACAGAGACTTAAATTTGTAGGTAGTGTTTAACTGGAAATTTTAAAAGATACATGAAGTCTGGCAGAAGAATTTATTAGAAACAACAAACATTTTTCGTTATTTTAAAATAAAAAATTAACTGACTAAATTACAGCTTTTTCGCAAGGCGGGCGTGAAGTACTTACTCCCCCACCCTGGTATTGCGAGGGGTAAGTGGGACTTTTTATGACTCAGAGCCTACTACAAGAAAGAAACAGGAAAGTGTGTATAGAGGTGCGTATAAAAAGTATTTGGTGTTGTTAGAGTACACTGGTACTTAATTTTAGAAAAATAATAAAAGTCAAACAGAAAACATACAATAAAAGTTGACAATTTTAGTTTTCCATCTGTCCTGCCACTGAACAGATTTTCGTTACAACTCAAAACTTTAATTAAATAAATAGCCGGTCCATTATTTTAAGTACATGAATGCTTTTACTTATAGCTATGCCATTTTCACACTGCTGACTTCCCCTTTGTACAAAGATTGAGCTCAGTAACCAATGTGTTCTGGTGTCTCTTAGCATGATATTAAAGCAATATTTGCAAAATAATATGCTTCAGGAATGCTCTGGCGGTGAAAGATGTAAGGAGAAACTTGCACTTCTGACATGACGCGAAAAACTAAGAACATAATTATTCCATCTGTCACATAGTGCGGAAGCTCTAGTAGCCACAGACTAATAGGACTGACTTTGAGTAGAGGGAAAACATGTGTTCTGAGACAATTTTGTAGGGCAGGTTGCAAACATTCAGGGAAAAACTTGATTGATTTATGACCCCTCCACTTGCACTTAACACATTGTTGTGTTAATTGATGTATGACCTCCTGGAGACAATACGTCCTTCTGAGAAAGCCCCCTCAACCCTCCACCTCCCCCTCTCCTGTCGCTCCGGGAAACCCCTCGCTGATACAAGTACTCTTTTAATATCAAATTAATTGACTAATATATTAATTAACCTCTCCCCCTCTGGCAAATCTCCCCGGGCCCTCCCCTCCCACACCTGGAAGTTGATGAGTCCATGCTGGAGAGGAAGGATGTCATAGCAAGAAATTCAATTACAAAGCAGAGGATAAGCTGTTTATTTATAAAATTCAATTTGGAGGGGTTGTATTTCTGTTGCTCATTACTCTCTGCCACATTGGAAGATGCAGGTCTTGTAAAATAAATCGTAAAGACGTGATTGAATAGATCGCTTTTTTTTGCAATCACACAAGGGATACCATAAACATAACTCACCGTAAGTAATTACACTGTTAAATGTCTTTCGCACTGACTGCAAGGCATTGTGCGCCTGTATGCCAACCGATTCGCTGGACTGCACCATGCACTGATGTCCAAGAGATGGCACTATGCTCTCTCAGACCCGTTGGTCATGTGATGCTGGACACGAATTTTGAGCATTGTTATAAAACTTTGACTGCTAGCTTGGCTGTTCGCTTACGTGAAATTTCGAAAGAATGAGCCTGAATAGTTATTCATTTTTATTCTATTAATCAAATGGCCCACCCAATGGTGTAGATATTTCCTGACATCTTCGATGTAGTGTGTGTTTGTGTGTGTATATGCTTAAACCCCACCCTTAAATAGTGCAAGTTGCTGTCTTCTCTGGAGTTGACCTAAGCTGAGCGTCTGTTTGGTTTAACCTTCCGTCTGTTAGCCACCTCTTTGAGTTGTTCTGGGTGTCTGTAACGTCTCTCTTGCGACTTCGTTCAATGTGGCCACGTGGCGTTGCCGGCCTTGATTTCTGTGTATTGCATTTTGCGCCTCTGTTACCTCAGTGCTTCCATATTGACTCTGGTTTCACAAAGGCACTGTTCTATTTTGTACTGGACTTGTATTCCCTTCCGGGGTGTATTTATTAAAACTATTTCTGGACAAGTGGTATGGAACCGACCGTTAACGCATGTCTTAGTGAGTTGTAGTTTGGCAGCGTGAGGGCCTCGCCTTGCGGAAGACGACGCCGGCCTGGTGGGGTGGAAGGACGCTCGGACCTGTGACAACCGACGGACGACAGTTCTGCAAACGGCTCACTGAATCAACAGTTACGTAAGCTGCGTCAAAAGCACATTTTGGGGATGTGTCTCAAATGGTTGTATTTTCTCCTGGAATAGTTGATGGCTTAAGAATTTTACGGAAAGTAATTGTAACATTTTATCATGGTAACGCACAGAGACTTTAACATTTTCAAAGCAAGTTACACAAATTTGGGAAGTTGGTTTGAAAGCTCATTTTGGGATGTGTCTTAATTTTTTTAAATGGTTAAGACTTCTCTTAAGAATTGGAGGATTGCAAATTTTCCTAAAGCACTTGAGTAGGTCTGTAGTTTGCGCTACATGTTTCTTTTATTTATTGATGACGTAATTAAGCAGGTCAGCGAGTCGAGTTTTGTTTCTTCTTGAAATGTGTGTGAATCCCTAGACTTACACACTACTGAAACTAACTTAGGCTAAGGACAATACACACATCCATGGTCGAGAGAGGACTCGAACCTCCGGCCGGCCGCGAAATCTGTGACATGGCGCCTCAAACCGAGCGGCCGCTTAGAGCGGCTTTTGTTTCTTGTTGTTAAAGTGCACAGGCTTAACAGTACTTTCTTTCAATGTTGCTCGTTGCCTCAATTTATACATGATTCCTGTGCGCATGTCGTATTCTTACAAGGACTTCAGTTCACTATTTCTCTTCTCCCTCCTTTTTTCCTCTGCGTTTCACGTGGCTCCCGGATGTTCAACGGCACTGCCTATTTTGTTATGGAGGAGCTTCCCATTGAAGGGGTCGAAGTCCTTGGTAATGATAGAGAAATAGGGTATACCTTTTTTCTGCGCCAGACCTTGATCTATTTGTGCACCGTCCAGTTCCGGACGGACTTTGGAACGTTCCCGATTTTATAAAAAAGATTTGCGTTATCTCTTGTGGAAAATTCCGCAGCATATTTCGCTACGTGCTGATTTTAACTGTATGTTGTGTCTTGTGGATCAGTTTCCCTGTCCTCAATTCTGTCGGAAATTGCTAGATTTAGCTCATTTATTTAAACTGCAAGACGATTAGATCTGTGAATATCTGACTCGTCAAATTTACTTATTTTACTGCTACTTCTAACTGTAGTCTGGACAGATTCTATTCATCTGATTGACTGCGTGATTGGTTCTTGGCTGTCGATGTTATTCCCACCAGTATGTTGTCGGTGCATAGGGACAGTGCAGCTAAGTAAGTGATGATCACATAAAGTATGGGACTTCTGGTCACCCTACCCCGGTCAGTCCGACGAAGAATCAGCAACGCTGGTGCGCGGTCCCTGGACTATAGTGAAGACTTCTGGATCCACCCATGTGCAACAGTGGCAGGTTGTGGTGTTACACTCCGAGGCTGGTAATTACGACGAGGTAGCCGTCTCAACCAATAACGGCTGCCGTTGCTCAGTACCGTGTGCCAGACGTCGCTTTACTGTAAACAGGCAATCGAGTGCGAACGTCATGTACGTCATCGATCCGTCTGACCGCCTGCCTTAGGAGCTACAATGCTGCGGTACTAATAGAGCGAAGTGATGGCCAACGTTTACCTGACGACACACCCCATACGTCTTGCCGCTACGAAGGCATCAGCGGATCTCACTGTGCCGTGCTGGGTTAAAGAGATTTTTCTAGTATGTGACGTGATCCTGTCCTGCGGCTTTGCCGCACTAAATTTCTGCTGAGGTCTGCTGTCTGGCCATCCAGAAGCGCTGGTGTCGTGTTTTCCCCTGACCCGCTCTCGGTGCTGAAATGTTATTCTTCGCGCCTGCCTCGTGTCGACTCTAGCGTAATGCGAGCGAGATGGCTTCGCTCTGGGGCTTTAAAAATTCTAACCGTTTACTGCCTTGTTGCCGTATAGCAGCAGGTGAGGTTGACCAGCTATCTGGCCAGTGCTGGCCA
Organism: Schistocerca serialis cubense; assembly: GCF_023864345.2. Taxonomy (NCBI): domain Eukaryota; kingdom Metazoa; phylum Arthropoda; class Insecta; order Orthoptera; family Acrididae; genus Schistocerca; species Schistocerca serialis. The sequence continues at coordinate 622,745,923 of NC_064644.1, read as the reverse complement.
AGTTAAATGCGCCGGTACAGCTGTTTGAACGTATGATTCCTGCCGATGTGCGCGTAACGTACAGAATAAACTTTTTACTATTATTGTACTCGAGACATGTTGGCTTCCGCTCCATGTGAAACGAAATCCAGTGAGATTCCAGTACACGCGGAAGAATACGTGGTGTAATGTTTACATCAGTTTTATTCTTGTCAATAGCACAGTATACTATCTCTGACAGTGGCTCTTGCGGAAGAATGGATTGTCATTTCTTCCGAAATTCACATATCAGACTGACAGTGTTCCCAGCGGAGTTCAATTCGTTATAAAGAGGGATACACACACTCCCGTATTAACGTCCAATAATAATTGTGGAGATATTTCCCATCAGAAAATATATTATTATAATTCCAGTTCATCCAGTTTCCTAGGGTAACTGACATTTAGAGAATGGCTAACGCAGATCGTCGCAGGCGGTAGCTGCCATGGCGGCCATGTCCCACGGACGTGCAGGACTGCGACGGCGGCTTGCTGCTCGTGGTTGGGGCCGGCGTCGTGGCCCTCTGCGTCTCTGAGCTCGCAGTGTGTTGCGTGGCGTGCGGCCGTGTTTGGCGTTTGTGGTGAGAAGAAGTTGTCGGAGTGCAGTGCAAGTTTCCGCGTGGATAACTAAAGGTGTATTTTGTCACGTTAAGCATTAAAGAGTAGTTCTGAGACTGTAGTTCGGCCCTGAGAGGTCTTCTTTTCGTGATAGTGAATGTATTCTTGCGTGCCGTGTGGCGAGTTCCGTTGGCGGAGCGTCAGGCCATTCTCTTCCCTGCCGGCCGCGGCGCGTTACGCTTTCTGCCGACGGCGCGGAGTGCAGCGGGCTGGCTACGAGAGCCACAGCTGTTCGTTGCGTCAGGAGTCCCGGACAGCAGCGGCCGACTCATTCAACGCCGCCTACGGAAGCTGCCTGCAGGTATCGCCAACTGGCCTGTGGCTCCTGTTTCCTTGCGCTACCGAGTAACAGCGCGGCGAACTGCGGAACAAATTACACGGCATACTGCGCTTCACGGAACTGGTCGCATTCGGTTAAGAGACGAACTACGTGCGCAACGGATCCATAAGTTGGGAATCGACTGCCGTACGGAAAATTTCGTCAGGTGCGCGTTCTGTTTGCCTCACTTTTTTGAAGCATTTTGGACGTGTGCATCGGCTTTTGACTAAGTTAAGCTCCACGTCCGCGAGTATACGCGGACACTGGAGCATACAATCTGTAGACGAAAGAAAGATAATAGAAAAAAACATTACAGCTTAAGGACATTAGGTGTGAAGAACCCAAGAAGTTCAGACCCCTGCTGCCAGTGCACCATGTGTCAACATATTTAACTGACCAGGAATTCTTAGAAGAGCTCTATGAAATAAACCTGAGTGAACACATTACTAAAGACGAGTTCGATATCGAGGTTAAAATAAAATTTAAACAGGACCAAAGGGCAAAAGGACAGTAAACAATATTGTAGAAGTGTCGCTAACAATACGGTTACTGCTGCTTCAAAATGAAAGGGTTTTCATTCAATTTGAATCCTTGTTCATCAATGACTTTGTTGCTGTAAAAAAATATTTTAACTGTTGCGTGATTGTTCGGTCACCGATCGAAGCGTTGCGACAAGGACCAATATGCGGGAGATGTGAAAAACCGGGACACAAAGTGTCGGAATGCAAGCAGGAGAATCCTGTAAGCTGTATACCTATCAAACCCAGAAATAGAACGTGCGATAAGGCAGGGGGCTGGACTGTCCTACATACAAACAGCCCTACGAAAGACAAATAGAGCGCACCGAGTACGATGTTCTGGACCACGTCCATTAACAAGGAGTGCCACCATAACTGTCAGGAACCCACCCCCCTAACACACGCAGAGACACACGTAACTAGTAACATAAACAGGCAAAGGTACAAATCGCCGTCAACTAGAATGAGGGGCTGGCGGCGGGCCGTTGCCTTGCGGCAAAACATGGGCTTTCTACAACACCCAAATGCCAATACTAATAATCATGTAGGACCTCAGTTCTGGGAGAGAATACAATTTAGGTACTTCAGCATTACCGACTACATAGGAGATATTTTCATGCGGGGTACAATTGAATATGAAGTTGCCAGGCACCTGAAACATCATATGTTTGATTGAGCCGTCTTCCAGGCCGGCCTCCTTTTGCGAGTTGACGAACTGGAAGACGAAATGCACACGAGATAGTTAAGAGAAATGCATCGACGTCCCTGAACATCTTTAGGATGAAGATGTCACAGAGTTCACAAGAAATACAATACCACAGGCAAACACACACAAAGACAACCGTACACTCCCCGCACAACAAGGAGAGTGCAATACAACCAAATGTAGACCCTATATTACACTCGTTCGTTTTGCCTATGGGGGTAGCACACACAGTCACTACGAAAAATAAAACACTGAGGTAGCTGAACAGAAAGACACAGCCTTCACCGCACAACACGAGACACAACCACCCCAGAAATGGACATACAAGGGTCACCTTTGACAAACAAGTCGCCGGAAGACATCAGAAACAACAAGTCACTATCAGGAAAAATGCTCAGCAAAAACACATCAAATTCCACACCACTAGAAACCATAAATCAGGAAGAACATGCTGCACTGGAAAATTACTCGAAACCGGAGCAACAAACAAACAGTCAAGAACACCAACCAGACTCAACCAAGAACCCCAAGCTGAATAGTGTTTTCGTGAGAGCACATGGACATGTGTTTCTGGATTTTAAAGAAACCACATCTAAGTGTTTTTCCTTGACTAGACATCCCTTATGAAGGTAATACAACTAAACTGCCACGGCAGTACCCTAGTAAACATGTAACTAGGTAGGCTCTTGGAAGAAACAAAAGCAGACATCGCCTGGGTTCAGGAACCCTTTCTGGGAAGCAGGAATATTTCAGGGCTCCCCTTACATTACAGCACAATAGTAGGTACACCGAACTCGAAAGCCACGATAATAGTAGTTAATAAAAACCTCATAGTAACACACATCACCCACTTTTGCTCTGAACTCATCGCCACAGGATGTATGCCTCATGTCGTCCATTTACGTACAGTACTCGTATGATATAGAACCTTTATTAGACAAAATAAAAGACATTGCACGGCACTCAGAAAGAAAAAGGCTGCTCATTCTAACCGATATCAACGCAAAATCCCCCTTATGGAACTCAGAACTGATGACGGAGGATAAATAGTAGTTGACGTGGTAAATGACTGCAACCTCTTTATACTGTGTAGGGAGGGTCAGCCGCCTACCTACTGCGGAGAGGTGGTGTAAGTAACGTAGACCATTCTCTAGGGAACGCAAACTCTCTTCCTCTAGTCAACAAATGGAAGGTATGGGAGAGAGCCACACACAGGACCAGAACGCAATCACCGTAAGCACAGATATGTCATTACACATAAAATGGACCACGAACAGCTGCATTTACTCAAGAATAGCCGACTGGCAAAAAGCTAGAGATATTGTTGAGGCGTCGTCACTACACACAGTTCAAGACAGTATAGATTACAAAACGCATATACTGAAAGAGGACCAAGAAAGAGCAAAGAAAGCAGATATACCACGGGAAAAACTGTGTGGGGACAGAAACAACCATGGTCGACTGAACTGGCAAGATTAAGGAAGGATTCACGGGAAAAAAGAAAGTACTACCAACAAGCAAAGACAGCTCCTGACAGACAGATAAGACTTGACCTGTATTGTGACGCTAAAGAGAAATATCAGAACAACTAAAGACAACAGGGCAAGACTACGGGACCAATTTCGTCAAAACCCAGCAACAGAACGACATTTGGGGACAACCTTTCACGATAGAAACAGAACACCGACAGTTCTGTCAACACTAAAACAAGCTGACGGCACAATGATCAGAGGATGGAGAAGCAAGCTGAATATCTTCTGAACAGGCTACTCCCACATGTCGACCCCACACAAGACGAGCGACACCGCGCTGTCCTAAGAGGGAGCATGAGGCAAGCAGACTTAAGAAACCGAAAAGCAACCGGCCCTGACAAAATACTTTCAGAAACGTTAAAACAAACGGTAACACAAATCACACATTTTTTTAGTAACGAGGCACTACTAACAGGCAGAATTCCCAACTTTTAGGAAACTACTAATGTAGTAATAATCAGGAAATCACAAAACAAAAAGCAAGAGACCCCAAAACGTACGGACCGATCTGCCTCTTAAACACTCTCTCCAAGGAACTGGGAAGGCTCCTGTCTGACGGCTTAGATCCTCACAGACACCTCCTCGGGCTAACGCCCCTTCAATTCGGCTTCAAGGAAGCTACATCAATAGAAGACGCCGTGAACCAAGCACTGAGAGTTGCAAATAGCATTAGTGACAAGTACGTGGCCGCCATAAAAATCGACATAGCCGGGGCTCTGACAACCTGTGGTGGCCATCTCTCTTCGCCAGGTTAAGGGAAATGAGGCTATCAGCTTCTCTCGTCAGTGGGCTCCTCGACTACTGCAGAGGCAGAGTGGCGAAGTGGAGGGCTGGTACACACAAGGTTGTCAAGAGAATAACGGAGGGATGTCTATAGGGCTCGATCTGTGGACCAATATTGTAGGATATTGTAATCGAGCCCGTGCTGAACATGCTGGATGGTGACGACAGGGTAAGAGGTGTGGTGGCACATGCAGATGACCTACTCGTAGTGGTGTCAGCCAAGTCAAGAGTAGCAATGGAGACAACAGTCATGCAACTGCTTCAGAAAATTAACACTTGGTGCAAAGAAAATAAATTAAAAGTGGCTCCCATAAAAACTGTACATTTATTGCTCAGAGGGAAATTACAGAGGAATCCAAGTCTATAATTAGGCAATACAAGCAAAAAGAGGAAGCAAGCCACACGTTATCTAGGGCTGCCAATGGGCTAAATACAGAGTTTCAACTATCATATCAAAGGTGCAACTGACAAAGCCTCCAAAATCATCCACAAACTAGTAAGACTCAACACAAGTCAGTACATATTACCTATGAAGCCGGTAAGGACCTACCACATTGCAATATTTGACTCTATCGCACACTTTGCCGCAAGTGTGTGGGCTCACAGGCTGAACGCAGACTAACGAGACAATTGCAAAACAAGAGTAGTAGGGCAACAAGGAGTCACGCCACTCTGCATTGTTACCAAATGTGTCCAAGATGGCGGGTTCAATGTGACAGAGATAGATATGGCAACATCGCGATGATGTCACTCCGGGAAGTTCAAATTTTGGCGGTAAAGTAGGTCAGTTGCGCTATCTGTCCAAACATATGGAGAGAGACAGACACTGTGTCACGGACATGTGAGGGCTTCCCAGCGAAACTTCTGCAACGCAATCGGAACAGCAGGCACGCTAGCTGTGGGAAACTCACGATGACCTTTTCCTTCGACAGCAGGGGCCCGCTGCTCACTGAGTTTGTGGGACACGACGCCACAATTAATGGCCACAGACATGTAGATGTTTTGCAAAAATTGAAGCGTTCCATCAAGTCCAAAAACCCAGGAATGTTGACGCACGACGTAATTCTGTTGCAGAATAATGGCCGACCACAGGTCGCCAATGTTGTTTCGATTACCCTTCAGAAGTGTCACAGGAAGGCCCTACTCATGCTTTGGTGGCTGACTGTGTAACAGCAACCCTAAGGCCTGATCTGGCACCCTATGGTGGCCACCTCTTCAGTAAACTGCTAAACAGTGGGTCAAAGGCGGTGGTCCTGTCTTCAGTCGTGCCTTAGTTTCAAGGTGGCACTAGGTGACTGAAACGGACGGAGACTATGTCACAAAATTACATTATGTCTCTCATGAGTGCGTCAAGATATGTAAAAGTTTTAAAGGTATGGAAAGTGAAATGCATGACCGAAAAATACATTATGCAATCCTTTCGGAGTGATCCTTGTAAAAATACGGCCACCCAAGGCTACACGGTAAGGCAAGCACGAGATATTTGCACAATTTTGTACGAGATGGTTGCCGACGGGCAGTTCGTAGAAGCGTGCACACTGCACAATTGTTTCTACATATGTGCCTGACGTAGCAAGCGAATCCGCATGGAGGTGTGCGGCCAGCTTGTTCGACGCTCGCGGGTCAGCGTGCCGATAAATCCCGCTCTCTCATCGACAGACGCCATCCGTCGCTGAACGAACGTCTTTTCGCCGCCCGATTTCCGTTAAACGCGATCAGCCATCAGTAACAGTCGCCTGCAGCGAGCGCACGCTGGCGGCGACACGGAACGGCAGCCGCTGCAAAGCTGCTGCCCAGAATGACACCAGCACTGGATGTGTAGCTCGTCATGTTTTTCTGTCTTGTACATAGATAACCGCTGAACTACGCACCAAACACACTGACGTGAATGGAAAGTCTAGCTCCGTGGAGCAACAGTCGATATGAATCACACTTCTTGGAGATGTTCGTCACATAACAGCCATTGAATCAGTAAACTTTCACTCCGTTTGGAGGTGATGTCCGTCATCAGCAACGGTATTATGTGTGGCCATAACAGGTAGAAGAAGACTGAGAAGTGTCGTTAGGTTGTTTGTTTAATAGATATGTTGTATTTTCCATGTGTTGAAATGGTTGAAATGGCTCTGAGCACTATGGGACTCAACTGCTGAGGTCATTAGTCCCCTAGAACTTAGAACTAGTTAAACCTAACTAACCTAAGGACATCACAAACATCCATGCCCGAGGCAGGATTCGAACCTGCGACCGTAGCGGTCTGGCGGTTCCAGACTGCAGCGCCTTTAACCGCACGGCCACTTCGGCCGGCTTTCCATGTGTTTTGCTAATACATAGCAATTTCTCGTTCGTCTTCCACACAACATTTGCTACTTGATAGTTCCCAGTTAAGTTGTTCGTAGCTATAATCCTAGGTATTTAGTTGCACTGACAGTTCCTAGATTTGTGTTGTTTATCAAGTAACCGAAATTTAACGAACTCTTTAGTATGCATGTGGATGACCCCCACACTTTGTATCATTCAGATGGAATTGCTAACTTTAGCGTAATACAGATACCATGTATAAATAGTTTGGCAATTAGATTTGAAATTCTGATGACGTTACTAGACGGTTATCATCTTCTGTTTTAATTGATGACTTTCCTAATTACTTCGAACTATCACCTCGCTGACAGGAAATTCTCTCCAGCTACAAGTGCTATTTATATTCGTTACTTGTAGGATAGAAATGTGAAAGCAGTAACATAATTATACAGATAATTTGTTTGTTTGTGATATTACATTCGACTATTCCTCATTTACAAACAAACTAGAAATGCGTAACCTCCTGGCATATACCCTGGTCTAATTCCAGCCCCACCCCAACCTGTGCGATATCGGCTATCGTTGTGTAGTCAGAAACCCATCACAAACACAGTTCTCGCAATACCTGACTGAAAGATCTACTACTTCAACCCACGCTCCCAGTCCAGCTGTGCACCTCTGAGAGGAATACAACTTGTACACGATCTTTTCCTATGGATTATTCCCTTTCCATCGGAATTTCTTAGCTCGAGCTTGTCATTGATCTCCAGTCGACGTACAGCAGCTTCAGTGTCAGTAACATCATCAACATCACGCCTCTAAATTACCATCAGCATCACATTCATACATCGTCACACCAACGTATCTCGTTCCAGTTCATCAAACTTGCGATTTTTATCATCCTTTTTCTTTAAGATTGTTGTAGTCATTACCTTTACGAATGAAGAACAGATACATCAGTACAGCCAGCTCGCCCCAAATTGCAACGAAATTGTGAAAATGAAAAAAGGGTATTTGTGATTTTTAATTGTTGTCATTAAGAATACTCAGTTAAAATGCAAATAAAAAATTTCTGAAGTAAGTGATAGTTAGCATAACCGTATTAAATAATTACATAAAGGCAATTCACATCAAGCCATCAGCAACTATCTGAGGTGAACTTATCATGCACTGTCTGCTTCGTATTTCGTTCGCTGGGCTTCTTTGTCTAAGAATCATGATGTACTTACAAACTGGGAGAATATCAGTTTGTCACATAGTCAACAGTAACTCTGCAGGCATTCATTGGCGGCTTGCGTGTAGGCACTGTGGAAATGTAGCACCTACTATTTTTTTCCACTTCATATTATCAATAGTGTCTAATACAATGAATTCTTTATTTATACTTGTACAATGTACATAGACTGCAAAAATCGTTACAGCAAGAAGGAGTTGTCCGATGTAAACGAAAGTTGGGGGCGTGTTCGTGCATCTACTAACAATCCTATCACAACAAAGGTAAAATTTAATTATGATTGTAGTGTTGCTCACGTTGCTAAATATTGCATTTTCGGGCAACAACAAAGTTACGTTATGTGGCAGGTCTCATTAGAGCACAGTTAATAAAGCCATTTCATGAAACAATGGATAAACTAGGCACTCATCTTGTCGTGTTTCCCACGCTGGTCTCGTTGTGAACTCATGGCTCAATCGTCGAAAATCTAGGTAGTGATGATTCCAAGCTCGGATGCAAAGAGGCCTAGGTGTTATTCTGCAATACTCAGAAGTTTAATACATGTGTTTCATAAACCATTCTTGAAGATTAAACTTTTGCAAGTTAGCACAATGGTGGTGTAAAAAAGTAATCAGCACTCCGAATTTAAGTTACACTTCTTTTTTATTACTTTTGTTGCAATATCACGTAATTCACAAAACATCACTTCGCAGTATACAACATACTTGAAAATATCTTCCTCACTGTTAAAGTTCACATTTTATAAACTGACTACAATTTGCGTCTATTCAACATGACGACCAAGACGTTATAATGAATTCTACTCTGCTTTTGTAAATGATGAAAGTCTATGTGAATGCAGCTTGCCGCTAACTTGGTGTAATGTTTTGTCTGTACAGAAGTGTATCTGTCGCCTTTATCGCTCTTTCCCTCTCACACATAAATCGGTACAATAAAGTCAGGGCTTCGTGTTTTCTAGTTAGGCTGATCCGTGAAAAGACAGAGAAACAATTATGCTAATGGAGGATTCTCTCACTCTCTCTCTCTCTCTCTCTCTCTCTCTCTCTCTCTCTCTTTGTCCTTTATCTGTGTACAGTTTAAATATATTATTTACGTGAAATCAGCCTAGTAGAATCTCTGGTGGAGCCCTTTGTCTTAATATTCAGCGGCTGGCTTGCTAGAAACGATCTTTACATTTGTTTTTATTATTAAGCGCTGCATTCAGTTGGGAAAATCGATCGTTTGAACAATTCGTTCAGTTTACGACAGATCTAAAATTTCAGATGTGGACGAAGCCTTTTTGGACGATTTCAAAAAACTCAGAGATTGCAGGCTCTCTTCGTCACAGCTGAAACTTCCCAATTAATTACAGGGCCCAGACAATCATCAATGGTTCAGACAGAGAACTCATTCGTCATTCACTCTAGAATAAAATGGTCACAAACCTTATTTCTGAGGAAAATTGTATATTGAATCCATTTCCGTACATGTTCCGTTTTCTGTTGGTTCCAAGTCTCATGTAATTTTCTTTTACAGGTTTTTCTTTCTCTTTATCTATCACGCTAGCGGCACAAACTTTCCTAGCTCGCTTTAGCGCGAAGAAGAGTAAATAAATCTCCTTTAGCAATCCGACAATCTTCCAACCGATACTTCCGAAGCTGTTCCTCTCTCTCTCTATAATAACCATGGAGCATACATTTCTGTACCTCTGTTGTTCCAAAGAATAAACGTACTAGAAAAATACCTTGGCGTCGACGAGCTGTCGGCGCATATATTACTAGAAAATCTGATCAGATACTTTTCAAACGTAAATACATGTGAATGATTTGGTTGACCATTATTAATTATTGCGTGGTAGAGGGTAATTTTCCGTGGAGAGATTACAACGTGACTCTCTAATAATCGGTTACGCGCCCAAAAATCAGAGTTACAAGTACGTCAAAGATCACAGTGACAAAAGAAAGAATTCACATAAGAATAATATCATTGCAATATAAACATATCGATGTATCAAAGTACCTCTACATTAATGAAATCAAATCTGAATGTTGTCTCACAAATATGTTAACTACTTTACAGAAACAAAGTAGAATATTGTTGGTATCGAGAGGTAGAGGTGAGGTGCCGTAATGGTTACGTATTTGAAGTACCATTACAATTTGGAAGATTGCGTCCGCTCTGACGTCGCGAAGGTCGCAGAAGAGTGCCGCTAGTAGCGCCACTGTGAGGATGCAAATCAGTTTTGCTTTAAATACTCGATGTAACGGCCGTGAGCGATAATTATCTTTGAGACTGGACGTGGTGAGCTCATGTTAGTCGAGAATGCCTTTAAGGCGACAAAGGCACTGAGTTTGAACGAGGCCCTGTAATACGGCTACGAGAAGCAGGATGTTCCTTCTACAGTACTGCACAAGGACTGCGGCCACTGAAGACGACTGCTGGCAGCGGTGGTCACGAGAATGTACGGACCCCGGACGACCGCGTGGCAGTGCCGAGAGGAGAGACCGTCGTTTCCGGCGTATCGTTCTGGAGCGTTGAACTGCGTCTGCAGCAGCAGACTGAGCAGCAGTTGGCTCCACAGCGACACAGCCAACTGTAACGAGTCAGTTACATCGAGGACAGCAAAGAGCCAAAAGCCCTGCAGCGCCCTTCCTGCTGACCCCAAACCACCGCCATTTGCGACTTCAGTGGTGTCAAGCGAGAGCTCACTGGAGAGCAGCTGGAGGTCTGTTGTGATTTCTAATGAAAGCTGGTTCTGTCTCGGAAGCACTGTCGGTCAACTGTTGGCTGCCGCGCTCGTGGTCGTGCGGTAGCGTTCTCGCTTCCCACGCCCGGGTTCCCGGGTTCGATTCCCTGCGGGGTCAGGGATTTTCTCTGCCTCGTGATGGCTGGGTGTTGTGTGATGTCCGTAGGTTAGGTAGGTTTAAGTAGTTCTAAGTTCTAGGGGACTGATGACCATAGATGTTCAGTCCCATAGTGCTCAGAGCCATTTGAACCATTTTTTGTTGGTTATAGGGAAGCCAGTTGGTGGCCTGCAGCGAACCATTTTGCGTGCTGGACACACCTGACCTACACCTGGAGCTGTGGTCTGGGGCGCGGTTTCGTGTGACAGCAGGATCACTCTTGTGGTGATCCCGTGCGCCCTGACTGCAAATTCATATGTCAGTACTGTGACAACGAGTCGTTGTTGTACCGCCATTCATGTACAGCATTCCAGTGGTGGTTTCCAACAGGATAACGCTAGCCCACAACCGCTGCTGTAACCCAACATACTGCACACAGTCTCGACACGTTGCTTTGACCTTCTCGATCACCAGATCTGTCTCCAATCCAGCACACGTGGGACGTCATCGGACGACAACTCCAGCGTCATCCACAAACAGTATTAACCGCTCCTGTACTGACCGACCAAGAGCAACAGGCGTGGAACTCCAACCCACAAACTGATATCCGGGACCTGTACAACACAATGCATGCACGTTTGCACGCTTGCATTCTACACTGTGGGGGTTACACCGTTCATTACTGTACCAACATTTCAAAATTACATTAATCTGTGATCTTGCAATGTCGATCACTTAAAAGTCTTCCCTAGACAAAAACATCTCCGAAATTTCATTTCTCTACATTAATTACTTTTTGGTGTTGCGATATTTTCTCCTTCAGATTGTAATCATTATGCTTAATGTCAGAAGACATCCATCAATTTATGAAAAAGATACAAAAAACCTCGCGTGGAATTCCGCTTCACACTTCGAGCAGTGTGGTTTTCGGTTGTTGAGCGCATGCGCGCACAGGAAGCTGTCACAGTGGGTGCCGCGAGGGAGAGGGAGACACAACACTGTCTCTCCCGCAGTGCCGAATCTGACGAGGCGACTGCTGCTGGGAGACGGACAGTCTTCTTTTTTAATCCAGCTGTGTTGTGCTTAAAAACGGTGATTCATTTTATTGAATGTGATAAATTGTTGAATCAGATTATAACTCTGTTTCCAGCTGTTCTTTCCGATTACTTTTCTTTCAATTCTTTTGCGAGAAAGAAAACTTTAACCATGGCCCTGTATCCCCAAGAAATAAAGTCTGTGACCATAAAACACAGGGTTCATGAAAATATGTGACCTTTAAAAAGTCATTCACTCAATAACAAATTCAGATCAAACCACTGTAGAGGCAACAGTAATTTAAAATACCTGAACGATGTTAATTTCAAGTTTTGGTTATTCTAATGAAATTATACCTCATGCTGAAATAATTTGCAACCAAATGCACTCTCAAGAAATTAGTGTATTTAAAGGTAAAGCACATATAACAATTTTCATAAGTGTTTTTTTTTTTTTTAGGATTTGACGACTGCCTTGCCGCAGAGGTAACGCCGGTTCCTGCCACACCACCGAAGTTAAGCGCTGTTGGGCTGGGCTAGCACTTGGATGGGTGACCATCCGATCTGCCTGACGCTGTTGGCAAGCGGGGTGCACTCTGCCATGAGGAGCTACTTGATTGAGAAATAGCGGCTCCGGTCTCGTGAAGTGACATACGTTCGGGAGAGCGGTGTGCTGACCCAGTGCCCCTCCATATCCGCATCCAGTGACGCCTGTGGGCTGAGGATGACACGGCGACTGGTCGGGACGGTTGGACCTTCACGGCCTGCTGGGGCGGAGTTTAGTTTAGTTTCATTTGAGGATTAATAAAGTCGAAGTTCTGTGAGAATCCTTCAAATACACCCATGCCAAAAGCAAGGGAAGTGTGTGATAATGCGCAAATACTCTTCCAATGAGCACACAGTAGATGCTAAATTGTTCAACAAGGAATGCTTCATCAGATTCAAGAATGAACAACGTATAGAAGACGTAGCACTGACCGCTGCAGCTTACTCTAGAATCACAAAGAAAAGCTTGAAATTGAGCAAAAAGTATTCTATTGTGAGTCTGATATTCGCAAATATTGCAGATTAACTGAGCTGCTGATATTTACCTTGAAAAACAATCTGGCAGATGTTGTTTGTGAAATTACGAAACAGTTCCCATAACTACATGAGAGGCAGAATGCTGATTTTCAACGCTGATAAAACAGTAATTTTACGAAAAATCGCTATGAATTCGAAAAGACTAAATGCGCTTAAAGCGCTTTCAATGGAGAAAAACGTTCTCAGCCGTCATCATTCAGAGAATAAGGAACAAATTTTTCATATTTTCGCACAAATTAAAAAAAGAAGAAATGGTTTAATTTTTAAACGCTTAGATCAGGCTCGCACTGTAGCAATTTAGGTTCAAGTGAGTAAAAATGTTTGATTCTGTAATTTTAGGATTCTATCAAGTTTCTGAAAATTCTGTTTTTATACACGTTCGTTTCTGTTTACATCACATCTAAACTGAGGCTAAAAATTTTCTGGAGCAGCTCCCTCACTATTTTAGCTACGAACCGACAGTGCAAACATAGTTCAGCAAACCTGCTCTGCCGTACTCATGTCAGGTGTCCGGTCTTGTCCATAAATACCGTGAAATCTGGACACTGTAACGGATCGGGCGGGTCTGGTCCAGCGGTACAGTGTCACTGAATTGCCTACTGCAGCAGCAAAGCGATATAAATAACAGTAAATGGTGTCACTTCTGTTATATCCTAGCCAGTAATGCCACCCGAGCCCGCTGCCAAAAGGTTGGCAGCATCAAAGTCCGGACGCCGTCCGCATAAGCAGCGCCAGCGATACAGGAAATCGCCGCAAGTCTGCGCGCGCCACCGCTGGCTTCTGGCTTCTTAAGCGCTGGAGTCGCGAGCGCTAGGACAGTTCTGTATTCGCCGCTCAGTTGTATACTCGCCACCGAACTGTGTACTTGCTAGTCAGTTGTGTGTTCATCGCAGCAGAGTTGTTGTTTGTCGTCAGCCGACGCTGACCTAGCCGCTCCGACTCGAACTAGACAGATCTCTGTAGACACGGAGTTCACTACTGTGTTTCTGTATCTTCGTTAATAAAGATAAGTACCGACTTTTATTTAATCAGAGTGTTTGGGTTTTCATCTTTCTGTTCACTGTTCCAGCGGACCGGTCGGCCCGCTATTAAAAGTGTGGCGGTGACTTCGTAAGCCGTTTCTACAGCGAATTGCTTGTCGCTACGAACGCCGCCACAAAACTGGCGACGAGGACTTCCGAACTCGTGTGCAGGGCTGGTTCAACTTGTTTCTGGTTATACTAATTATAGCGATAAAATTTTGGGGGCTGGTTTAATTTGTGTTCACTATGTCTGCCGACTTACAACAGTTGATCTTGTTACAGAGTCAGCAAATACAAAGTCTGGTGGAAGCAATCGCCAAACAAGCGGCTAATCCTCCAACACAAAAGGAACAAGCACAGGCAGCACCACCTTTCCGTGCTTTTGATGCATCACGAGAAGAATGGCGAGAATATTTCGCGCAGTTGCAGGCGCACATGACAGTCTACAAAATCACAGGTACTGAGCGGCAGCTTTATTTAATTTCCACTGCAGGCGTGGAAGTCTATCGACTACTTTGTAAGTTGTTCCCGGAATCCCAGCCAGAAGCTTTAGACTAAGATGTTGTTGTTAACAAGCTTGCTGAGTATTTCGAGTCGCGAGTTCATGTGGCAGCAGCCAGATTCAAGTTCTTCAGATTAAAGAAACTGCCACATCAATCTAATAAACAGTGGTTAACAGATTTACGGGGCCTCACCCGTCAGTGCCGATTTAATTGTGTGTGTGGAGCTTCCTACAGTGATGTCATGTTACGAGACGCTATTACTCAAAACATTGCAGATTCTCGTATTCGTGCTGCTATCTTAACGTTGCCTGACCCGTCATTAGAGACTGTGATGAACATCATTGAAGCCCAAGATACTTTTGACTATGCTGAGTGTGAGTTAGATCAGCCATGTATTTCTCAAATTGCCTGTGCTAAGCAAGTTATGTCATGCCCGCGGCCCCACCGGCAGAGTCAGACTGTAAACACTAGCCGGCCGCGTCATGTTAAACACATTCGTGAGCCGTGTGTGCAAAATGATAGAGTTAAGTCTTGCCCTAAGTGTGTTCTTGCTCATCCTCGTGAACGTTGCCCGTTAAGAAACGCGGTTTGTCACTTTTGTCAAAGGAAAGGACACATCCAGACTGTTTGTTTGCGTCAACGCAAGAACAATTCTAGTGCTGCCCAGTCCATGGATATATTGATGTTCTTCAAAGCCAGCCCGCCCAGAAGGTCGCGTTTAAAGACTCTTCCACGGTTCGTGTGGGTAATAAATTTGTTCGCAATAAGCCACCCACCCAGCCCTCTGCTATGCGACCCAAGCGTAATTCAGCCGCTGTAAAACGTAATGTACAGACTGCAAGTGAAGCGGGAGTTGTTGTTCCACCCGCCCAACCCACGAGTTGTCGTAAGCAGCGAACACGCGCTAAACGCGCTGATTTTGTGTCTTCCGCCTCCACTGCACCGATCCAGAGACAGTGTAATAAACTGTTTGTGAAGCTACGCATCCAGGATAAGACCTTCAATTTTCAATTAGACACTGGTGCGTCTGTGACTCTCATAAATAGTGCTGCGTATGCGGCTATCGGCCGCCCTAAACTTTCAGCGGCAAAACATTCTTTGGCTACTTATAGTGGCGAACACATTCCTGTGTTAGGTGTATGTAGCGTGCCAGCCACATTCCGTGGCAATACAAAAACAGTTTCATTCACAGTGCTCCGCGCTACAGACAGTGTAAACATTTTCGGATTAGACTGTTTTGACTTGTTTGGCCTGTCTATCCAAGACAACGTGTTGCAAATTAATTCTGTTGTTGTTCCGCAAGACAGCATAACCGATTTGTGTAAACGATACAGTGACATATTTAAAGACGAACTAGGTTGTGCTGCGAACTTTGCCGCTCATATTACGTTAAAAGATAATGCTCAGCCTCGATTTTTTCGTGCTCGTCCAGTGCCTCACGCCCTCCGGGCACCTGTAGCAGATGAACTTCGTCGTTGGCAAAACAACGGTGTTATTCAACCCGTTTCAGCGAGCCAGTGGGCTTCTCCCTTAGTTGTTATAAAGAAACCGTCTGGCAAGTTACGTTTGTGTGCTGATTTTAAGTCGACAGTTAATCCTCAGACTGTCATTGATTCTTTTCCTTTGCATAGACCGGACGAGCTGATGGATAAGTTAGGGGAAGCTCGTTTCTTTTCCAAAATTGATCTCCGTGAAGCATATTTGCAATTGCCCCTCGACGAGCAATCACAACAGTATTTTGTCATAAACACGTCGTTGGGGTTGTTCCGTTTTCTGCGTTTGCCTTTTGGTTGTGCGTCAGCTCCAGCTGTTTTTCAGCGTTTTTTGTCACAACTTCTGGCTAATGTGCCACCGTGTTGCAACTATTTAGACGATATTGTTGTGTCCGGTCGGACGCCTGCTGAACATTTCCGTAATTTGGAGTGTTTGTTTACAGTGTTGTCTCAGGCAGGCCTACGTTGCAACATCGATAAATGTTCATTTTTCCTTACGGAGATGGAGTATCTTGGACATGTTATTAATGCTCAAGGCATTCATCCCTCCCAGTCACATTTAGCAGCTATTCGTGATTTGCCCGCCCCTCGCAATCTGCATGAATTGCAAGCAGTTCTTGGCAAATTGACATATTATATTAGGTTTATACCTAATGCATCACAGATTGCTGCACCGTTGCATCGTCTCCGCCGTAAGAATGTTCCGTTTGTGTGGTCAGCTGATTGCCAATCAGCCTTTCAGCAGCTTAAAGAGCCTTTATTGAATGATCGTTGTCTGGTCCATTACTACCCTAACAATCCTCTGGTGTTAGCTTGTGATGCCTCTTCTTTCAGCCTCGGTGCTGTGTTGTCTCACCGAGTCGGTAACACCGAACGTCCTATTGCGTTCGCATCTAAATTGCTAAACAAAGCTCAGTGTAATTATAGCCAATTGGACAAGGAAGCGTTGGCTATTGTGTTCGGTGTGACAAAATTCCATCCCTACCTCTATGGTAGACCATTCTATTTAGTAACAGATCACAAGCCCCTGACGTCACTGTTTCATCCGTCTAAACCAGTTCCTCAGCGGACAGCTCAGAGACTACAACGTTGGGCTCTTTTGTTATCACAATACCAGTATGAGATACTGTATCGCCCTACAGCTCAGCTTGCCGATTGCTGCGGATGATGTCTTCGATTCCTCTGACGACTCTTGCCATCAGATTGACGCCGATGAGCATCAGTCCCTCCGGGATTTTCCGATTTATTATCGTCAGGTGGCACGTGAGACAGCTACGGATCCTCATCTGAGTTTACTATTACGTTTTGTTCAACGTGGTTGGCCGTCCAAGGCAAAGGACATATCGGATCCTGTGGTTCGTCGCTATTATCCGCAACGTCATCTGTTGTCTGTTTCGCACGGAGTTTTGCTGTTACGCACCGAGAATGACCAGCTTCGTGTAGTGGTTCCCCAAGTGCTCCAATCCAAGGTCCTCGACTTGTTGCATCAAGGTCATTGGGGAGTGGTCCGCACCAAGCAGCTTGCCCGCCGTCATTGTACATGGATCGGCATTGATAAGCAGATTACGCAGATGTCTACAGATTGTTCGACGTGTGCCGAACACCAAGCTGCTCCGCCTCAACGCTATTTTGAGTGGGCACGCCCTGCCGGTCCCTGGCAGCGAGTACATATTGATTTCGCTGGTCCATATTGGAATTCTCGTTGGCTCATCGTGATAGATGCATTTAGTGATTTTCCGTTTGTTGTGCCCATGCAGTCGACAACGTCTGCACAAACTATACAGGCGTTGACTTCAATTTTTTGTATTGAGGGTCTTCCAGAAGTTTTAGTGTCTGACAATGGTCCACAATTTACCTCTGCTGAATTTGAAAGTTTTTGTTCTGCCAATGGCATTCGCCATGTTCTCACTCCGCCGTTCCACCCTCAATCGAATGGTGCAGCGGAACGTTTTGTACGCACATTCAAGGATCATATGGACCACCTTCGTGCTACGCACTCTCGTCAGCAGGCCCTCATCACGTTCCTGTCGTCGTACCGGACCACGCCACGCGACGGCCCTTCGCCGGCGGAGCTTCTTCACGGCCGTCGTCATCGCACCCCACTACGGTTGTTGCACCCCCCGGATCGACCCGCCGCTTCTGAGCATCGCACGCGTTTTCAGCGCAACGACGTAGTTTTTTTCAGAGTTTATCACGGTCGCCGTCGTTGGGAACGTGGTACCGTGATAAGTGTCCAGGGTCGCGGTTTTTATACTGTTCAAGGTGCTACTGGGGTGCACAGGAGGCATCAGAACCAGTTGCGCCGCGCTGGCCGCCCGGATTCTGCCGCTCGTTCTTTGTCCACAGATTTGGTCCGCGGCGGGTTCCAGCCGCGCCTTCCGACTTCGCTGCCGCCCCCAGGGCAGCAGCAGCGGCCGTCGCCGCTACCACGCCGACAGCCCGTCCCGTTGAGGCCTCCCGCGCAGCTTCATCCGGGAGCGCCCCAGGTGGTCGCTCCGGCGCCTGCGGTCCCTCTTCAGTCGCCACCGCCTTCGGAGCTGATGGACGTCGACCCCTAAGCCGGGCCGCCTTCCCAAGCGGTGACTGTGCAGCCTGTCCTGCAGCCACTTTCCTTGGGCACCCCCAAGGAGTCTGACACCGCAGCGCCTTGTCCGGTGCCCACTCAGCAGCCGTCGACGCAGCGTTAGGAGACGCTGCCTCTCTTCGTGGGTCCCGACGCCCCGTTGCGTCCTGTACCAGAAGCTGCGCCCGTGGTCACAGGCGTGCACCCTGACCTCGGTTTTCAGTCGGTGTTTCCCGAGGCCCCGCGCAGCCGATGCTGGGGTGCGGACCCGGGACTGCCACCGACAACAGTCTCCGCCCCGGTCTCTTCTGCTACGCCTGCGGCCAGACCCCTTCCCCGCCGTCGACGCTCGCCACGTCATTATTCAACGACGGTGCGGCGATTTGGGGGGGAGGAGTGTTATATCCTAGCCAGTAATGCCACCCGAGCCCGCTGCCAAAAGGTTGGCAGCATCAAAGTCCGGACGCCGTCCGCATAAGCAGCGCCAGCGATACAGGAAGTCGCCGCAAGTCTGCGCGCGCCACCGCTGGCTTCTGGCTTCTTAAGCGCTGGAGTCGCGAGCGCTAGGACAGTTCTGTATTCGCCGCTCAGTTGTATACTCGCCACCGAACTGTGTACTTGCTAGTCAGTTGTGTGTTCATCGCAGCAGAGTTGTTGTTTGTCGTCAGCCGACGCTGACCTAGCCGCTCCGACTCGAACTAGACAGATCTCTGTAGACACGGAGTTCACTACTGTGTTACTGTATATTCGTTAATAAAGATAAGTACCGACTTTTATTTAATCAGAGTGTTTGGGTTTTCATTTTTCTGTTCAGTGTTCCAGCGGACCGGTCGGCCCGCTATTAAAAGTGTGGCGGTGACTTCGTAAGCCGTTTCTACAGGGAACTGCTTGTCGCTACGAACGCCGCCACAAAAACTTCTACAGTATTGGTTACTTTAGCTGGCACAGAACTGAGCGTCAGCGCTGGTAGTTAGGTTATTCATTCCTTGGCGTCAGACTTCTGAAAGCAAATCAACAACGATTATGGGTTGCGAGCAGACCATGTGAAGGAAAAGCGAGTCTAGACGAGCCATTTATAGTAAAATCTTAGTTGACCGAAACCTCTGCAAACTACCGAAAAATTTCAAATAATAAGGAAAAAAGGAACATGTACTGGACGGAGGTTCGAGGCGAGGGTGTGCTGGGCCGCCGCGGTTAGCGGGGAGAGGTGGACGCTGACTTGGAGTTGTCTTCCCACCCACAGACTCACCTGTCTAAGCAAAGCTACAATGCCAAAAATAGTGCATCCGAGTGGCTGTTTCTTTCCATTGAGTATGCATTTCTTTGCTATGGCGACTAAACGGGAGCATGTTGTGATTACTTTCGCTGACCATCTAGCTACTACCCATGAAGCTGAGAAAGGAATTTTACTGAAAACGTTGCAGCTAATTACAGAGTTGGTGCTTCTGTCGATTCAGAATGGGTCAAGTCGTGATCTAAATTTGTAGAGTAAACTGTGGAAAATCCAACAGGAAAAACAGTGAACACTTCCGAGCAAAAGAGAGCCTTTTCCGGCTTGAAACTGCAAAAAGAAGCTAAAATATTGGCTGTTGCTAGGCGAGGAAAGAAAAGATTTTTATTCGAGCGGTGGGTGGTTAATCGGGTTTAGAAACAGATATGGCATTCCGCAATAGAATGTGTGTGGACTAAAGTTATTTGCAGACCCGGACGCGATATGTTTTCAAAACAGAATTTGGAGATTTCACCCAAGGCTATACTAAGCATCGATTTTAGATTTTACAATGGCCTGAAACGGGAGTTAATTTCAAGATGTTGTCTCGAAAACCTTTCAGCTCCCTCAAATGAAACGTCTGCTTCATGATACAAAATGAAAAAAGAAACGCTTCCGGCACACGTAGACTGCCCCTAATGTGTTTCGGGAAGGTATTCTTGATCAACGGTATTTTTGGATAACTTGTGAACTCATTGCTAGATGGTTTAGTGATCAGTTCGTAGAGAAAGTTGAAAAGTTATAACTAAAAAGGTCTGCTTAACAAAGACATCGCATGAATTCTAAATGTGCCTACATGTCGTTGCGAGTTAAAAAGTTGCGATATTGTTTTGCATTTTCTTCCCCCAAGTGTTACGTCTGTATCTGTCACTGGCTCAAGACATAACAGCATTTAAATGGCGCTACCTGGGGCTGTTTGTGAGAACGATCCTACAAAACAGTGACATGCAAAACAACAATGCGAATGATGCGATGGGGGAAGTAAATATGAAATACGTAATATATTGGTGAATGCAGGCCTACTAATGTCAAAGCAGAAATTCTTCATAGGTGCTGTAGAAAGTTGTATGATTGGCATGAAGAAAATGATTCGTAAAATTTTGAGAACTTGACACACATTGTAAGGAGAATTCGCGGGTAAGGAGACATGGATACTTGCGATGTAGATGAATGGATAGTGGCGGACGATTCACAAGAAATAACGGACCAAGAAATTGTGGAAACAGTGTTCCAGTGAAACAACTGACACGATCGAAGAGGCGAAGTAGATAATGTGAAAGTCAGAGTGACACTGGCGATGGTTTTCGAGTACTGGTGGTAGGTCTGTATTAATAATTTATCTTTCAAAAACCTGCTTGGTGTAGTATAACACAAAAATCACAGTATATGTTTTGCTTTTATAGTAGGTCTCTCCAAGATTTTTTGAGCAATGCATTCTGTCAACGGCTGCTGTTGTCCTTCTAATGAAACGATGGCGGGACATTGCTGCTCGAAAACGTGGCAGAGACACAAGAAACAAACAAAAATTACCGACTTTTTTGAATGAGTAATTCGCATGCAACAAACTACTGTATTACGAACAGCGCATTCTATACGAATGTAATGTAATCCTTAAAAGGTAATTCTTACTTTCATAAAGAACATCCTACAAAGAGATTTTTGAATTCGTTTGATCTTCTAAGCTTTTTAAAAGTACTTACTGTAATTACAATACAAAGTACTGCAGCACATCTTAGAGATTCATGGGCTAACCAAAGAAACTGTTACCCAAGACGTCTTCCCCTCCTTTAATTCGGTTTTACTGTATAACACCAATCGACAAACCCGGGGCACGGTAAACCGGCACCAGTTGCAAGTATCCTATTTAACGAAACTTCCTGGCAGATTAAAACTGTGTGCCCGACCGAGACTCGCGTACAGGGTCCCGAGTTCGAGTCTCGGTCGGGCACACAGTTTTAATCTGCCAGGAAGTTTCATATCAGCGCACACTCCGCTGCAGAGTGAAAATCTCATTCTGGATCCTATTTAACGGTTTCCATGGCCAACAAAAATTTGATTTTCAATGTTTCATACAATTATTGACGGGAATTAAAATTTTTAAATGTTGTCACAATTTGTCGTTAAGACGGATAATCTTACGTTGCAGGTCAAACACAGTAAGACAAGAACACTCATGCTCATAAATTAAGGATAATTGCAGAATATCGTGACACACAACGTGGCACTCCAAAAAACTGGCGCTAATAGCATAGGCACATAGGCAACACACACGACACAGATTTGTAAGTCCACAATATTGGTGATAAGTTGAGAAAACCGTCCCGGAACACATGTGCTACAAAGCGCCACTGTTTCCTGCGCATGTACCCCGACATCAGTATGGGATATGATTGCCATGCACACGTACACAGGCCGCACAACGGGTTGGCATAAGCTGGATCAGGTGAGCGAGCAGCTGCTGGGTTATAGCCTCCCATTCTTGCACCAGTGCCTGTCGGAGCTCCTCGAGTGTCGTGGGGGTTTGAAGACGTGAAGCGATACATCGACCAGGAGTATCCCAGACGTGCTCGATGGGGTTTAGGTCTGGAGAACAGGCAGACCTCTCCATTTGTCTGATACCTTTTGTTTCAAGGTACTCTTCCACGATGGGAGCTAGGTGGGGTCGTGCGTTATCATCCATCAGGAGGAAGGTGGGACCCACTGCACCCCTGAAAAGGCAGACATACTGGTGCAAAATGTCCAGATACACCTGACCTGCTACAGTTCCTGTGTCAAAGACATGCAGGGGTGTATGTGCACCAATCATAATCCCACCCCACACCATAAAATCACGACCTCCATATAGGTCCCTTTCAAGGACATTAATGGGTTGGTATCTGGTTCCTGGTTCACACCAGATGAAAACCTGGTGAGAGTCACTTTTCAGACTATACCTGGACTCGTCCATGAACATAACCTGGGACCACTGTTCCAGTGACCATGTCACTGTGTTCTTGACACCAGGCTTTACGGGCTCTCCTGTGACCAGGGGTCAGTGGAATGCACCTTGCAGGTCTCCAGGTGTCTGTTCAGTCGTCTGTAGACTGTGTGTCTGGAGACAACTGTTCCAGTGCCTGCAGTAAGATCCATAGCAAGGCTAGCTGCAGTACTCGGTCGCCGTCTGCGAGTACTGGTGGTGATATATCGGTCTTCTTGTGGTGTAGTAAACTGTGGACATCCTGTACTGTAGCGCCTGGAAACGTTTCCTGTCTGCTGGAATCGTTGCCATAATCTTGAGATCACACTTTGTGGCACACGGAGGGCCCGTGCTATGACCTGCTGTGTTTGACCAGCCTCCAGTCGCCCTAGTATTCTACCCCTCATAACGTCATCAATATGTGTTCTTTGAGCCATTTTCAACACACAGCCACCATGAGCATGTCTGAAAACTTCTCCACACTTACTCGCTGCACCGTACTCTGACATGCAGCAGCACACCTCAGCGTATGTCGACTGCTGCCAGTGCCACTGTGCGACTGTGCGACGACCTGCAGAGAATCAGTCTACCCATGCCACATAGAACTCATATGCTTTCCATTGTGTGCCAGCCTAGTCCGCTGTAACTAGCTATGATGGCAAAAATGTTGTGCAATACCTTAAAAGTAAAATAAATAATCTGAATAGTTAATAGCATGTCAGAAGTGATGCTAAAATGATGTGTTAAGTTTGTTTAGTAACAGATTTCGAAATTTGGATGTTTTATGTTAAAAACATCAGTGCAACAGGAAGGAGCTAGAAACTTCTAAATTTATATTAGGATTCCTTTTTCATTGTAATTTAATGGAAATACCATACTGGATCTCACAGAATAATATTTTGGTTGAAATTCATGATTATCTGTTTTTGTGTCCTAAAAGTACAGAAGCAAGATAGATTAAGTAAGTGATTAGACAAAGCTAGAATGTTTAGATTTAGGTTGGATATAGATACGCTATAATAACAAAGATATGAGAAGTTACGAAAAGGTAGCTATAAAATTATAGCTGTAGCGTCTCTCCAAAGGGAACGCTCAGAGCTCATCTATTGCATGCAGTGCTACTAAAAAAATTCTCTCGCCAAAAGTATTTAACCTAGTCGCATCAGAATTTTATTATAGATACGTACCTGTGTGCTGATTGCACAATTAAATTGAGAGATTCATCGGTCTTCAGCGAATGAGGCAATTGATTATTTAGTAACTTGAAGTGGTGCTCCACTAGCCCCAGCGGCTAGTCAGGAAGGCAAATTTTGTCGGCTATGCCTTCGGCGGTCCGCACCGTGGCTGTATAAATAAGAGCGCTGCGAGCTCGAGTCAGGCCCCAGTTCTCTTCTAGATTCGTACCAACGCGCACTCTATGTTGGAAGCCACGTCGCGTCCGTGCAGTTGCAAGGAACAGCCTTGGATGCTGTATTACGTTAACTCGGTATGCACATAACAATGAGTTCGCATTGTGGTAAAGTGTTAATTGTGGAACGGCCTCGGAACAGTTTCATTACCTAGGAATAATAGGATCCGCGCAATAGACTCTGAACAGCTCTGATACTATAAGAGCTGACAGTAGCATTGCTTGGGTAAACTTCTGTCTGGAACTTTATGCTTTATCGTTTTCTGAATATAGTGAAAATTCTTATAGTAAACTGCATTTTCTATGAATCCCAGACATCATCCTCAATCCTCAGCGTAATAAACTTCAGTGATCAAATAACTCTATTTCTCCATCAGAGTGGGCACAGTGAACTTTAATTATAGGCATCACGTTTTTGCTAATCAATTTTCTCGTTGTTAACATTGTCGTTAGAAAGCCTATGTTGTGAACGGCAACAACAGAAAAATTTCCACCCACCTCCCCGCAGACCGCAGGTCAAATGCACCGCATGGTCATTCTGCGAGGTGATTTAAACCCGCAAACTGCCCACCAGAGTGTTGTTTCAGCATGTATCAGCATTATCCTTAATTTATGAACATGAGTGTATTACTGTTAGAAACTGTGTATTCTTCTTGGGATGGCATAACAGATCGTAAGCAAATACCAAGAATAGATTCATTCAGTATATGAGCATGAACGCACTTGGCACGTTGCAATAAAATTACCACAGCACTTAAAACATTTACGGAATTCTTTTTGGCTGAGCCCACCACAAATAACGGCAGGAGAAAAATTTATCACTCATTGCATTTTTGCTGTTCACGTAGTAAGACTGACACATCAGGCATGACGTTTTAGTTCATTACGTATTTACCACAAACTCTATTCACAGACAGTATCCACATATACGACTGAATGTAGCTCCATAATTATGTCACTGTACGGCGCACAGCTCAGGAGAAATCACGCGAGAAACACTGAGATGTGAGGAAAACTGGTTTATCCTTCAAATGAAGCTCAAATCGCCCAGACTATACTCTTGCAGTGTCTGATAATGAGAGCACTTAGCGACACCCAACCATCTTTAAACATAATTCCAAACATTTTCTAAACTTTCTCTCGCTTTATGCTTAAAGTCTAATAATGAGCACATCAACTCACTTGTAAAGAAATTAAAAACGTTGATGCTCTTTTATACGTGGGAGTTCTACCCTTTAAAAAATCTGTTTTTTACAGATATACAGTAAAAGTAACTAAACCATTGTTTTCGTAAGCAGCTGTCCCGAGACTGCTTTCACGTTACACTGTAACCTAGTCTACGTTCTGCAGTTCATTTCTTATCTACTTCAACATTAATTTGAACAATTTTACTGTACTCAATTCGCGGTGTTGGTCTACTATTTCCAACCTCCATCTCTACGTTCCATTATCAGATGAACTGTTTACCCGATGTCACAGATCTGACGCTGCAGCCCTGTCCTCACAATTAGATTCATAAACACGTTAATAAGTAACTCCTCTAAACTTCTGTAATCTGTACCAGCATGTTACAGGGTCATCTGTTCTCCCAGCTCGCCTACATGGATTGAGTCGCTTATGCACTCCTGTGCGGTCGTGTTCAACCTTGGATGGTAACCATTTATTTATTTACTTACACGTCAAGTTCCGTAGGACCAAATAGAGGAGCAAATCTCCAAGGTCATGAAACGTATCAGTACATGAAATTACAACATAAAAGTAATAACAGACAAAAATAGATCTTTATGAACGCAAAAAAGTCAGACAGTAAGTTTAAGTAAACGCAATCAGCAATACAATAAGGATCAGCTAACTTTTTCAAGAAACTCCTCGACAGAATAGGAGTGACCCATGGCAAACTCTTCAGTTTCTATTTGAAAGTGCGTGGATTACTGCTAAGATTTTTTAATTCAAGTGGTAGCTAATTGAAAATGGATGCAGCAGTATTCTGCACACCTTTTTGCACAAGAGCTAAGGAAGGCCGATCGAAATGCAGGTTTGATCTCTGTCGAGTATTAACCGAGTGAAAGCTGCATATTCTTTGAAATAAGCTAATATTGTTAATAAGAAATGACAGTAACGAATATATATATATATATATATATATATATATATATATATATATATTGAGAGGCCAAAGTCAAAATACCCAGACTAATGAAAGGGTCGACAAGAGGCTCGTGAACTTACGTCACTTATTGCCTGAACTGCCTCTTTCTGAGCCCAAAATATCCTTCTAGAATGGGAAGAGTGTCCCCAAAATATAATACCATACGACATAAGCAAATGGAAATAAGCAACATAGACTAATTTTCGTGTCGAACGATCACTCATTTCTGATACCATTCGAATAGTAAAAATGGTAGTATTAAGTCTTTGCACAAGATCCTGAATTTGGGCTTTTCACGACAGCTGAACACCTAGAAATTTTAACTGTTGAGTTTCACTAATCATATGCACGTTCTGTGAAATTAAAACATCATGTTTTGTTGAATTGTGTGTCAGAAATTGTAAAAACTGAGTCTTACTGTGACTTAGCGCTAGTTTATTTTCTACAAGCCATGAACTTAGGTCATGTACTGCACTATTTGAAACCGAGCTAATGTTGCACACAACATCCTTTACTACCAACCTGGTGTCATCAGCAAACAGAAATATTTTAGAGTTACCTGTAATACTAGAGGTCATATCATTTATATAAATAAGGAACAGGAGTGGCTCCAACACTGATCCATGGGGTAACCCCAACTTGACAGTATCCCGCTCAGACTCCACATCACAGCTGTTATCAACATTGTGAATAATGACCTTTTGCTGCCTGTTGCTAAAGTAAGAGGTGAACCAATTGTGAGCTACTCCCTGTATTCCATAATGGTCCAACTTCTGGAGCAGTATTTTGTGACAGACAATCAAATGCCTTAGTTAAATCAAAAAATATGCCAAGCATTCGAAACCTTTTGTTTAGTCCATCCAGTACCTCACAGAGAAAAGAGGATATAGAATTTTCGGTTGTTAAACGACTTCTGAAGCCGAACTGAACATCTGATAGCAAATCCTGTGATCTAAAATGATCAATTATCCTTACATACACAGCCTTTTCAATAACTTTTGCAAACACTGGTGGCATAGAAATAGGTCTAAAATTATCTACATTATCTCTTTGTCCCTTTTTATAAAGCAGCTTTACTACTGAATACTTAAATCACTCAGGAAACTGATCCTTCCTAAAGGAAAAATTACAAATATGACTAAATATAGGGCTAACATGTGCAGCACAGTACTTTAATATTCTGCTAGACACCTCACCATAACCATGCGAGTCCTTAGCCTTCAGTGGTTTAATTATTGACTCAATCTCCCTCTTGTGTGTATCGCAGAGGACTATTTCAGACCTCAAACTCGGAAAGGCATTTTCCAAGTAAGTTATATGATTTCCTGTAGAAACAAAATTTTTATTTAATTCACCAACAATTCTCAGAAAACGATTCTTAATACTGTACATATATCTGATTTATCAGTAACAGAAATATTTTTACTGCAAACTGACTTTATATCGTCGACCTTGTGCTGCTGACCAGACACTTCTTTCACAACTGACCATATGGTTTTAATTTTATCCCGTGAATTAGCTAATCTATTTGCATACCACACACTCTTTGCCTTCCTAATAACATTTTTAAGTACCTTACAATACTGTTTGTAATGGGCTACTTTAGCTTGATTGTGAGTCCTTCTAACATTATGATATAATTCCTGCTTTGTTCAAGATATCCTTATTCCACTAGTCAGCCACCCAGGCTTCCTATTACTGCTAGTACCCCACTTAGAACGTTCTAATGGAAAGCAACTCTCAAAAAGCATGAGAAATGTGGTAAGGAAAGCATTGTTTTTACCATCTATGTTATCGGCACTGTAAACATTCTGCCATTCTTGTTCTTTGACAAGGTTTAAAAAACTCTCTATTGCTGTTGGATTAACTTTCCTACATAGTTTGTAATTAAATATGACATTGGTTTAAGTACAAAAGCCTTTTAGTGTTAAAATTTGTGCATCACAGTCTGAAAGGCCATTCACGCTTTTACTAACAAAATGCCCATCTAATAATGAATAATTAATAAAAATATTGTCTATAACTGTGCTATTGTTCCCCTGCACCCCAGCTATAAAAAACACAGTCTGCATCGGATCATATGAATTTAGGAGATCTACCAACATCCTTCTTCTTGCAACCATTATGTACAAAATTTAGGCAGAAGGAGTTTTCAATGGCACAGAGAGGACCGGTGTTGTACAGTTCTTGAGCACCAGGTTTTTCGCCAGCGTTGTGAATTAAATTCCAAACCTCTTTCCAGTGTCTCATGAAGTAAGGGCACGTGACACTCTTCATGGGGATCTGTGTGTCTCATGGGGACATTGTGTGTGTGTGAATTCCTAAGGGACCAAACTGCTGAGGTCATCGGTCCCCAGACTTACACACTACTTAAGCATACTAAGAACAACACACACACCCATGCCCGACGGATGACTCAAACCTCCAGTAGGAGGGGCTGCCCAACCCGTGACATGGCCCCTCAAACCGCGCGGAACCTCCGCGCGTTATAGGGACATAGATGCAGCGTGTATGGTAGGCTTTCTCATGTCGTCGTACAACACAAATATGATCCAATGCTACATAGACACATATTTTAAAACCACACCACCTATATTCGAGAGACACACTTAACACACAAGTTCCACACTTCGCAAAGGAAAGTTGCCAATGCATGTGAAGGAAGCAAAGGCTTCCCAATTAGGCAGCTCAGCCTACCCCACGGTGTCTCCCAGACAGTCATGCTTTACAGTTTTACTCTTGTCTATTCCCTGTTTCTAATGTTTCTCATCCACGTTGTAACACCATGTAAAACGATACTCTGTAAGATTCAATTTATATTCGATGTTAAATAATTCTCTCTTTCTTCTGGAAATTTTTACCGCTATTGCCAGCCTACATTTCATATCCACAAACACCATGCTACGGTAAGAAATGGATGGAGCTGAAAGTCTTGAAACCAGATGTTGGTAGCAAAAGCCGATCAATGGTAAGTAACAGACGGGATTTAAACTCTTGAAACCAAGTTAAAGCTAACTGCACATGCACTGTTCTACAGCACATAATGGGTGGGATCAAAACTCCTCGCCAGTGACATGTGCAGCAAGCTCAAATCTAGTTTCAAGAGACTGAATCCCATTCGTTACATACCTATGGTGTCTGCGACAAATGATGACATGAGGCTTAGGCCGTGTCCTACATGAGCGACAGGAGCGAGCGACAGTGAGCGACTTCTGGATACGCGACACTCCACCGACATGTAGGAGCATGGGGCGAAAAGCTTGCACGTCCTGCATGCGAACGACCATGTGGTGCTACAAGATGGCTGCTTTGAGCCAACCACTTGTTTCTATAAAACGGCGTCCCTAACCTGTAGAATACTGTAGTTGGAGAGTAAGACGACAAAATTAGGTTTACTTAAGAAAATAAAGCAAAAAGGAATGCAGTGCATGAAATTTACAAAGGGAGGAATCTCCATGGAGAATTTCATAAATATCATCAATTACGAAGATCACCAGACAAATTCTTCGAATACACATGAATGAGCAGAGGAGCATTCGACTATCTCATCAAATTAAATACAAATGTTTTTTAGATGATCAACAACTTTTAACAGCCAATAAATGCAGAGAAATGACTACTACATGGCTAAGAACGCTAAATACAACCGTAAGTACACAGACTGATACCTCTGGGCAAAAGCTAGCTGTGATGTAGGGGTAGCATATGCAGTTGATGATTAAGTATCAGCCAGAGGTCCTTGGTTCGATTTCGAGGCGTTCTCATATTTTTACTGACTCTGTTACAATTCTGTATACTAAGTTTTCGTATACTGTTTACACTGCATGGGTAAGTATATTTTTAAGGTCTCGTCAAAGAACTTGATCTTCACACCTATCCCAGTATGTCACACACAATTGATTCCTAATAAATTAAAATTAATCATGAAATGTTACTGATATTTGAGGTTGCGTACGTAATTCATCAGCAGCCAATGTGAAGGCCAAGCATTTCAATTACTGTAAATGGTTTGTAATACTAAAGCTTAGAAAATTTTTGAAAATAAAGTCAAACGTTTTTTGTAATGATTTGTCTAAAAATATTAGGGAAACGTTTGGTGTACCTCATTTTCTGTTCATGATTTAGAGCCTTTGAAGGCACATAGACCGTTTCTCTGACCTACTTATTTCTTTTACACAAGTCATTTCATAAAATATTTGACTCATTTCTTTCATTTTTTAATTTTAAGCATGATCTTACTGACTCCTCGTTTACCTTCCTAACGTATTTGATTCGAAGGAAGCCTTTTCGACATTTAAATACCGCACCAATGTATCTTTTTAAGTGCAAAATAGGTAGGTCTTGAACAGATGAAAATTTTGACACTTTATTTACAGCAGCTTTCCGTCAAATATTCCAATTTTTCCTCTGCTTCTTTATTAAGTTTTCGTTAATTACCTTGATTACTTTCAAGCAGTTAAATATTTTAATGCAATACTAGACCTCATGCTGGTCACTTTGATACACCGTTTACCTGTTTCCCTCCCTTTGTTTGGCTGTGAAAATTTGGACAAAACCTCATGGTGTCAGATATAGGAAGTCTTGTTTTCGCTCTGCTCACGCGTTTACAAAAACGTATCGAGTGTTAATCATATGATAAAGTAGTCCTTTCTGCGTGCTGACACTTCCGAAATTCGTCGTTTCGTTATCTTGAACCGCTTATGAGATACCACGATTTTTACGACCACTTGATTCCCTAAGCGCAGGAAAGGTTCGGACGCGCCGCGAGCGACCCGTCGGCGGATATAACAACCAATATCTCAAGAATGAAAAGAGATATCATTCCGGTCTCAATTTTAAATACAATTTAGGTATATTGGTTACATTTCACGCGCAATAATGTATGCCCTTAAATGAACTATACGGAAAGCCTAAAGAATGTGATTTGCAAATTCTTAAGAATTTCGTGCAGCCACGTACTCAATTTCGTGCAGCACAGTAACTATGACGAATAACGAAAATAAATCAGACCTTTATCGTTTAAAGATATGAAGCTATAGGTTGCGGAAGAATCAAATTTCTCACGGAATAGATTCCTTAAAATCGGATGTTAACTAATTCATAGCTGCCGTCGCGTCCGCTCCACTGCTTTGCCGAGAAGACACGTGGCTGTCGCTCTGTGTCGCGCGTGCTGCAGCGAAAAGATTCAAACACATTTGAATTCAAACGTCGCCAGTTGCAGCGGGAGACAGGCAGCGGTACAAATGTCGCTCACGTAGGACCCTTCCGTAACTACATCTGCGGTTGTGTTTTGCCACCTGCAGCTGTAGCGCGCTGTCGCTCGCTCGTATCGCTCACGTAGGACAAGGTCTTAAATTCACAGCTTTTCACTCGTTTTATTAATGCTGGCTACTGCTGTGTCTTCAGCACCTTTATCTACTTGAATATAAGATGGAAATTGCAATCGTGGAAAATGAAATAAACAATACAGTGAATATGATGTTATTTAAAAAATTCAATGAGACTGTGTTCTTACAACTGTAACAGCAGAAAATGTCATTCTTCAGTTTGTCAATTGGGAAGCACTGACTGTTTCTGTCCACTTGCATTAGTGGAATACTGCAGCGAGTATTCTGTTTCCTCAAAAAGGAGACGCCTGTTCAGCGATCAAGATACTGAAACGGCAATGTATACAGTTCTACGCAGCTCCTGCTTTCTTTAAAACTGGAGTTCTTACATGCAACTAGAATTCTGAGAATATTCCTCCTGTCTTACAGGTCTTGTAAATCATGTAGAACATTTCTCTTGTGTTTTGTTCTCCGAAGGAGCTTAATAATTCTGGAAGAATTTCGTTTATTCCAGCTGCGTGGTTTATACTTATATACTAAAGTTCTTGCTTAAATTCTTCTTCCGCGCAGGATTAGCCGAGCGGTCTCGAGCGGTGCAGTCATGGACTGTGCGGCTGGTCCCGGTGGAGGTTCGAGTCCTCCCTCGGGCATGGGTGTTTGTGTTTGTCCTTATGATAATTTAGGTTACGTAGTGTGAATGCTTAAGGACTGATGACCTTAGCAGTTAAGTCCCATAAGATTTCACACACTTTTTTTAAAATTCTTATAGCGGTATTGCGCCGACAATCTCAATTTCACCTTCTCACTTTTCTCGTTTCGTAATGTAGTTATATGTCCTTTATAAAACCCTTCTACGTATTCCTTTCACCCTTCAGCCATCGTTTCTTTTGAAACTTCCTGGCAGATTAAAACTGTATGCCCGATCGAGACTCGAACTCGGGACCTTTGCCTTTCGCGGGCAAGTGCTCTACCATCTGAGCTACCGAAGCACGACTCACAGCCGGTCTCACAGCTTTACTTCTGCCAGTGTCTCGTCTCCTACCTTCCAAACTTTACAGAAGCTCTCCTGCGAACCTTGCAGAACTAGCACTCCTGAAAGAAAGGATACTGTGGAGACATGGCTTAGCCACAGCCTGGGGGACGTTTCCAGAATGAGATTTTCACTCTGCAGCGGAGTGGGCGCTGATATGAAACTTCCTGGCAGATTAAAACTGTGTGCCCGACCGAGACTCGAACTCGGGACCTTTGCCTTTCGCGGGCAAGTGCTCTACCATCTGAGCTACCGAAGCACGACTCACGCCCGGTCTCACAGCTTTACTTCTGCCAGTGTCTCGTCTCCTACCTTCCAAACTTTACAGAAGGTCTCCTGCGAACCTTGTAGAACTAGCACTCCTGAAAGAAAGGATACTGTGGAGACATGGCCTAGCCACAGCCTGGTCCCGAGTTCGAGTCTCGGTCGGGCACACAGTTTTAATCTGCCAGGAAGTTTCATATCAGCGCACACTCCGCTGCAGAGTGAAAATCTCATTCTGGAAACGTCCCCCAGGTTGTGGCTAAGCCATGTCTCCACAGTATCCTCTCTTTCAGGAGTGCTAGTTCTGCAAGGTTCGCAGGAGAGCTTCTGTAAAGTTTGGAAGGTAGGAGACGAGACACTGCCAGAAGTAAAGCTGTGAGACCGGCCGTGAGTCGTGCTTCGGTAGCTCAGATGGTAGAGCACTTGCCCGCGAAAGGCAAAGGTCCCGAGTTCGAGTCTCGGTCGGGCACACAGTTTTAATCTGCCAGGAAGTTTCATATCAGCGCACACTCCGCTGCAGAGTGAAAATCTCATTCTGGAATCGTTTCTTTTGTTTTACTGCCTTGTCATCTCACTGCGCGATCGGTCTGCAGCTGCTTGTCTTTTGTTCAATGGTTTCTATAATTTCCCCTAAGCGGCAATTATGATTCCTGTTGTCCACTAGCCATAGCAGCTTTATTTTTTCGGTGTTTTTAGGCACTTGCACTTTACTCTCTCTTTCTAAGTTCACGATTTTTTTATTGTCTCCTTCCATCATTCAATTTGGCAACTGTGTTACAAGGATTTTTGACGGGGCTTGTCTAAATGCTTAATTTTTTTCCTCGCAACCTTCACTAATCCATCTTTGAAAGTACCAGTTCTTCACTTATTATAAACGTTTCTGCTCCGGCGTGACGTCAAGCGCCGGCACGTGGGCCAGGAACGTTACAGCAGAAGGGCTGCGAGGCGACGCCAGCCAACAGGACGCTGACCGACCCCTCTGTAGGACTACAGCGAGAGGGTGGCGCCATCTACACCAAGAGGAGACACGCGCAGCGGCCCGAGTCGGAGTCCAGGTGGCCTACGACTTCTACAGCAGTGAGTTGAAAACAGTATTCCTTCTCTTTTGCTACGAATTGTATCTACTGAAGAGAGTGCTTAAGTCTCATGCCGCTCTTTGCTTGCGGCGTCTCACTGAACATTTATGAAAGCTAAGTATTGTCATTTATCTTACTGTAATAAACTTCAGTAATACGATTTGCTTGAATTGTTGTCTAGCGATCCGAGAAGGCAGCCTTCCTAGGCACCGTATAACCGACGAGTGGGCAGGGCACAACACTCTCCACTGTTTCATTTTATTACTTCATAATGCTCCTTTGGAACTCACAAGTAATGATTGTTTGAACTTCTCCATCTCCTGTATTATCTAAATCATTTTAATTTCTTCAACTTTATTGTATATTTGACGACTAATAAACTGTGGTTGAAGACTAAATCTGTTAACTGAAAAATTTTGCGGTTTAAAATCTAGTTTCTTAAAATCTATCCTAAAATTATGTGAGCTACCAATAGATTCGGTGACTCGTGGGATTTTCCTCATGCAAAGTCTTATTTCGTGATGGTTAAATTGATATCAGTGCCAAATTCCATCAGATTCCTCTCGTTTCCTTTCGCCCTAGTCCATGTTTCCCTATTATTTTGTCCGTCCCTTTCGTTTCCTACTATCGAAATAAAGTCCTCCATTGCCGACCGGAGTGGCCGAGCGGTTCTGGGCTCTACAGTCTGGAACCGCGCGACCGCTACGGTCGCAGGTTCGAATCCTGCCTCGGGCATGAATGTGGGTGATGTCCTTAGGTTAGTTAGGTTTAAGTAGTTCTGAGTTCTAGGGGACTGATGACCTCAGAAGTTATGTCCCATAGTTCTCAGAGCCATTTCAACCATTTTGAAAGTCCTCCGTTTCAAATTCTTGTCTCACACTAGATACTGAATAATTTGGTTTCTCAGTCTACGGAGCTACTGGACTAGTATTTCTGTATTGCCGTAGTGAGTAGTGGCTTTGGGTCTATCTTGGCTACTATAATGCGTTCACTGTGCTGTTGGTAATAATTCACACTCATTTCTAGTTTCTTATTCATTGTTAGATATTCTCCTTCATTATCCTACCTTGCCCGATTTTGGTTTTCTTATGGATGTGATAATCATTCCCAAAAAGTGATGAAAACATAAGAGTTTGTCACATAAACTGCAACAAATGAATGCAGCAGTTTCACAGTCGCACAGTTTTCCCTGTGCTCTGTCAAGACATATGTTTTTAACGTTTTCAAATTTTTCCGTGTGTAGATCGTCAAATCCTGCATATGTCCAAGCAAATCTGAACATGTCCTGGAATTTTGGAGAGCGGAGTTGATTATGTGTGAGTGCCTGAACTTCGATAATTATCTGAAAATAAAAAATTAAACTTTTCACTCGAGGGAAGACTTAAACCAAGGGCCTCTCATTCCGCAGCTGCTCACGCTAACCACGGGACCACGGCGCTCCTGAGCTTCCGCCATCCTTGATGGCGCCTATCTTGCGCATAGACTATTCAGTTTGTATATTTTGCTTTTTTTTTATAGTTCCACACAACTTCTTTCTGTTTTCTCGATTGATCGGTGTTCAGTTTTCCAAGATCTATCCACTGTGCCAACTTATAACTAAATCTGAGGAGGGTGCGATGGGGAGGTTCCCTTGTCAGCAGAATACCGTAACTGAGCGGTGCAGGAGAGCTGCGAGGCCTTGAGAAGTATAACGCCTGCAGTTTAGGACTGCTTTCAGCTCTTCGCAGTACCGGTGTAGCAGGCGAGTTTTAAAATTATATAAAGCTGGATCAGTCAGTTTTTCGTAGTTTTGTCTACATAAGTACTGAAAAGTACTGCTGCCCCTCTTCGGGTATTTTATGTCAGCCTGGCTTATCCACGAATACGCTTAGGAGCTAGTTGCAGAAAAAAATTACATCTTTTAATTTTAAACAAAATGAGAAAATTTGAAGACCGTCGACTAAATTTCAAATTTGTTTGCATTGGTGGAAAGTTAACTTTTACTTACACCATATGTGCCACTGCATGGAGTTGGGTGGTAAATTATCCTTCGAGCTCCTGAGTGATGAGCAGTCCTTAGTCCAACCTTGTTTACTTTAGACAACTGTCTGATAACTAGCATTTATTATTTCACCAATGCTACCAACACTGCCACTTTACCGACGACAGTTTGCTCTGAAGATTGTTATGCTGTTAAATTCGGTCACCAAAAACAAATAATAATCTTTCTTGACTGTTTCAACTTCATTCTTCGATAGATAGTGAAGCTACGTCCGAAACTCTTGGTCGCGTCGTTTCCTGGATATCTGCGATCTCTTACCTTACCAACATGAGTACGGTTCTTTCAATACTTGCAACGCAGTCGGTGTGAAGCGAGTGTTTAGCAGCTCGGCTCAAGATTTTTCTGAGTGCAAATGATAAATGTTTTCTTCTTTCTTTTCATTCTCTTCTTTTGACGCTATACTTAATACATCTTTGATGGTTTCGAATTATTTTTGTGTTCTGCAGTATGAAATGTAACCGAGTTTTACTTTATTTGTTTTGCTACATGAATCAATTATTAATGGAGAATGCAAACATTTGAACTTCTTTCTGATATTACTTGTAATGCTTCTGTTATATGGAGCATGTAAAACTAAAAACAATATCCAGAGCTGTTATACGAACTGTTATGCATGAGAAATATCGATAGCAGTTGTCAAGCAGAGAGAGTCAATGTGTGTGTTCTGTGACGTGTACACACGGGTGTGCTGCGTAACGTGATAGTATCGCTTCAGGTAGAAGCACACGCAAAACTTATGGATGAGTTCTTGTGTTTCAAACACATTTCGGCTGGACATTAATGTGAACATTATGAAAGAAGATGTTAAAGTGTTTGAATACTGCGAGCTTCGTGGGGTGCTATAAAATGCAGTGAGCACGCATACACGAGTGTACAGAGGTCATCGCCATTGGAACCAAATCGTTTACTTCTAATGGAGTTACACAACTTAAATTCCTGTTATACACTACTGGCCATTAAAATTGCTACACCAAGAAGGACTGCAGGTGATAAACGGGTATTCATTGGACAAATATATTATACTAGAACTGACATGCGATTACATTTTCACGCAATTTGGGTGCATAGATCCTGAGAAAACGGTACCCAGAACTACCACCTCTGGCCGTAATAATGACCTTGATACGCCTGGGCACTAAGTCAAGCAGAGGTTGGATGGCGTGTACAGGTACAGCTGCCCATGCAGCTTCAAGACGATACGACAGTTCATCAAGAATAGTCACCGGTACATTGTGACGAGCCAGTTGCTCGGCCACTATTGACCAGACGTTTTCAATTGGTGACAGATCTGGAGAATGTGCTGGCCAGGGCAGCAGTCGAACATTTTCTGTATCCATAAAGGCTCGTACAGGACCTGCAACATGCGGTCGTGCATTATCCTGCTAAAATGTAGGGTTTCGCAGGGATCGAATGAAGGGTAAAGTCACGGGTCGTAACACATCTGAAATGTAACGTCCACTCTTCAAAGTGCCGTCAATGCGAACAAGAGGTGACCGAGACGTGTAACCAATGGCTCCCCATACCATCACGCCAGGTGATACGTCAGCACGGCGATGGCGAATACACTCTTCCAATGTGCGCTCACCGCGATGCCGCCAAACACGGATGCGACCATCATGATGCTGTAAACAGAACCCAGATTCATCCGAAAAAAATGACGTTTTGCCATTCGTGCATCCAGGTTCGTCGTTGAGTATACCATCGCAGGCACTTTTGTCTGTGATGCAGCGTCAAGGGTAACCGCAGCCATGGTCTCCTAGCTGATAGTCCATACTGCTGCATATGTCGTCGAACTGTTCGTGCAGATGGTTGTTGTCTTGCAAACGTCCCCATCTGTTGACTCACGGATCGAGACGTAGCTGCACGATCCGTTACAGCCATGCAGATAAGATGCCTGTCATCTCGACTGCTAGTGATACGAGGCCGTTGGGATCCAGCACGGCGTTCCGTATTACCCTCCTGAACCAACCGATGCCATATTCTGCTAACAGTCATTGGATCGCGGCCAACGCGAGCAGCAATGTCGCAATACGATAAGCCCCAATCGCGACAGGGTACAATCTGACCTTTATCAAAGTCGGAAACGTGATGGTACGCGTTTCTCCTCCTTACACGAGGCATCACAACAACGTTTCACCAGGCAACGCCGGTCAACTTCTGTTTGTGTATGAGAAATCGGTTGGAAACTTTCCTCGTGTCAGCTTGTTGTAGGTGTCGCCACCGGCGCCCACCTTTTGTGAATGCTCTGAAAAGCTAATCATTTGCATATCACAGCATCGTCTTCCTGTCGGTTAAATTTCGCGTCTGTAGCACGTCATCTTTGTGGTGTAGCAATTTTAATGGCCAGTAGTGTATTTACAATTTAATGAAGTCCTGCACATGTTAAAACATTAACGGTCTTTTTGGAAACATTTGAAGTGTTTCATATATGTGAAACTGGCTAGTTAAATTGTGAACTTACAAATATGGTATGCATGTTAGAAACAGACTGACTGTAACTTAGGAAATGGTGAGTTAAAGTGAATTTTACACCACATCAAAACTGTGTACAGAACAATAATAAAAGTAGGATCATGTGTGTAATGAACGTTATGGTCGCACACATTCGATCGTGGATCTATGCAGCAACAATTAGTCCTGGAAGACTGTAAGCAAAGGAATACGGCAGAGGATAACAATACTGTCAGGAGAGTCACATGATAACCAAGAGGATGTAACCACTGCAGTACACAACTGGTGGCAGTGCTTTAACTACACCGCGACAGCCAACGAGCTGCAGTTGATGTAGCAACCCACCGGCCTCGTACAGATAAGCTGCAACAGAAAGCGCCGTCTCTCTCCATGTTATCAAATTGTAATTTTGTATTCTTGTAATGAATTTTCGCCACCTTTGCTCATTCTTTAAATACACGTAGTTTCGGTTAAGATTGTTTGCAATCAGTGGTGACATTTCTGATACCAACATTACTGCTAGTCATTGTCATTTACCAGCTCTAGCTTGCTCTTCTATTTTGTTATAGTTATTATTGCATTTGTTTTGACGTACCTTTTGGAGGGGTGTGTTTACTTATATGTGCTCAGTGGTTCCATTAAACAGATTTACGTATTTGATTGTGGTATGTGATAAAATATGGCCTCCGTCGTTAGCTCCTGGGGTCTGACCAATAGAAGCAAGGCTACTCGCTCACTATCGGTGCAACGCACAAACTTTAAGTTCGATAGCTGTCTAACTACACCAAATATGTTTACATTCTGTAGACCATCAAAGCCATGGGTGACGTTACATGTTTTTGCATCAGCAACTGAGCATGTCTACAATTTCTTCGATCATTATTTTAAAAATTATTTATGAGATTTGTAACTTATATTCTAGCTATTCCACTTCTTTTGCTACTAAAATGATACGTCCCGTACGTGCAGTATCGACTGACTAGTATTCATTTTTCACTTTCTCCTTAATAAAATTATCAACAGATAAATCTTTTCCTACGGGTGAAAGGCATTCTTTATGTGGTGTCACCGCCAGACACCACACTTGCTAGATGGTAGCTTAAATCGGCCGCGGTCCATTTAGTACATGTCGGACCCGCGTGTCGCCACTATGTGATCGCAGACCTAGCGCCACCACAAGGCAGGTCTCGAGAGACGATATAGCACTCGCCCCAGTTGTACGAGGAGATTGCTAGC
This sequence comes from Schistocerca serialis cubense, assembly GCF_023864345.2. Classification (NCBI taxonomy): domain Eukaryota; kingdom Metazoa; phylum Arthropoda; class Insecta; order Orthoptera; family Acrididae; genus Schistocerca; species Schistocerca serialis. The sequence continues at coordinate 622,706,169 of NC_064644.1, read as the reverse complement.
GACCATACGGACGAAGCCTTCCTCTCATTTGCCGAGAGCCAGTTAGAATAGCCTTCTGCTAAGTCCATGGCTACGACCTAGCAAGGCGCCATTAGCCTTACCTACTTTGAGAGTTATAGTATAAATGTCTCAAGAAGAATGCTGTAGTCATCAAATAATAAAGTTAAGTATAAAGCAGCTACGTACTTTTCTTGCTACCATTCAATAGTTATCCTGTTCCAGAATTGACGCCCGTCGGCGTGAGTGTGTACGCGTGCCTTTCTATCGGCTACCCGTCACTGTGGACTGGCTGCCTTGTCAGTCCACTTCACTTTACATATAAACTGTGTAGAAACGATGTGATGTAAAACATTACAACAAGTAGCTAAATACATTAGATTTCATTTACACTTAAATAAAAAATAAAGAACAGAATTAAAGATGTAGTAAATACGTAGACTTATCATTAGACATGTACGTATGCATAAGGAAAGAGCACATTGAAGGTCTCTGTGAAGAAGGGGACTTATCGGTTACTGTGATAGAAGAAGAAACTGGAGTCCATGGGGAAGACATAGAGGGTCCAGCATCACAGTCAGGATTTGAAATGTCTCTATAAGTGAGATCAAATAAGGCAGAAGGGATATTTAACATTCTACCGGAAACTGTTTCTGTTTGCCTTATTGGGTATTTATTTCAGTTGCCTTAATCACTACACTGTAGCAGTAATATCTACTTATGGTCCAAGTTTCATGGAGGTATGTTTCTTCGCAATGACACATAATGCAAAAGTTATTTCGTCCTCGCGGTTTATACACCAGTGTAATAGGTCTGACAAAAACATTAGAACAGTTGAAGGAAACGGGCCTTCATTTCTAGTATGACGAAGTAGGGTATAGTGTTTTACGGATATGTTAAGCGAGATGGGGTGACAGTAATCGAAACAAAAGCGTTTCTGGTTGTGGCCAGATATTTTCTCAATGTCCCTGAAAAAAACAACATCAACATCTGGACCGTGAGGCATCCGTGCACATCGAACCCGCCGTCAGGGGCTGCGCATCAAAGCCAGTGTTGGTGCCTCACTGCCAGACCTATTTGCTGGGCCGTACAGACCAGAAGCCATGCTAACTCGCTGGACAAAACTTCAGGCCGCGGAAACCCTCTGATATGAGACTCAATTTCCGTTACACACCACTGCTGGGAAATTCCAAATCTCTCCCTCTCTGTCTGCCTGTCTCTCTCTCTTAAGTGAACCTAGTGAACGTATCAACTGTTGCGTGACACATTAAACTCTCTTTTGTCCTGGCAAATGTAGTCGGTGCTAGGGAAACTCTCAGGCCTTCCGAAAATACTGGGCTCTGTATGTCTTGGAAATACGCCCTACACTCTATCACATTGATTCACTAATTAATTAAGTCAATACCCTCAGTGTGCACAGTTACCTCTCACTACAATACAAAATGCACACGTGCTTAAAATACTCTATATTACAGGAACAAACTGAATACAGAACTTCAATTATATCCAATCTGAAGTTCCGTGGTTCACAGCAATCAAATAACATGTACTAATTCATGGATTTTGTCAGTGTCCGTGACACAACTATATACACTACTGGCCATTAAAATTGCTACACGACGAAGATGACGTGCTACAGACGCGAAATTTAACCGACAGCAAGAAGATGCTGTGATATGCAAATGATTAGCTTTTCAGAGCATTCACACAAGGTTGGCGCCGGGGGCGACACCTACAACGTACTGACATGAGGAAAGTTTCCAACCGATTTCTCATACACAAATAGCAGTTGACCGGCGTTGCCTGGTGAAACGTTGTTGTGATGCCTCGTGTAAGGAGGAGAAATGCGTACCATCACGTTTCCGATTTTGATAAAGATCGAATTGTAGTCTATCGCGATTGCGGTTTATCGTATCGCGATATTGCTACTCGCGTTAGTCGAGATCTAATGACTGTGAGCAGAATATGAAATCGGTGGGTTCAGGAGGGTAATACGGAACGGCGTGCTGGATCCCAACGGCCACGTATCACTAGCAGTCGAGATGACAGGTATCTTATCCGCATGGCTGTAACGGATGGTGCAGCCACGTCTCGATGGGGACGTTTGCAAGACAACAACCGTCTGCACGAACAGTTCGACGACGTTTGCAGCAGCATGGACTATCAGCTCGGAGCCCATGGCTGCGGTTACCCTTGACGGTGCATCACAGACAGGAGCGCCTGCGATGCACGAATGGCAAAACGCCATTTTTTTCGGATGAATCCAGGTTCTGTTTACAGCATCATGATGGTCACATAAATGTGTGGCGACACTGCGGTGAACGCACATTGGAAGCGTGTATTCGTCATCGCCATACTGGCGTATCATCAGGAGTGGTGGTATGGGGTGCATTGACGGCACTTTGAACAATGGACGTTACATTTCAGATGTGTTACGACCCGTGGCTCTACCCTTCATTCGTCGACGAGGTGGAGGACGGCATGGCGCCTCTGGTCCGTCCCAGAAGAAGCCGCCGCCCCTGCCGCATATGGTCGTCCAGCGGGACGGCGTGTAGAAGGACTTCCAACACAAGCTAGTGGCCACGTCCACTACTGTCAAGAATGCCGGCCGTGACCTCTAAAAGGTCACGGCCGCGACACACGAGGAGTACCGGGCGGTGATGGACCCCGTCTGCAAGGACGGCCTCCATTGCTACACCCACCCCTCCGAGCCGCTCAAACTTCTGAAGGTGGTATTCCGCCACCTTCCCCTCAAGTTTGGCGCGGACTACATCCGTGAGGAACTGGAGGATATGGACTTCGGCGTCAGGTCCACGTGCTCGATGAAGTCGCCCCGTACCCACCGCGACGTGCCGCTGTACCAGATTGTCCTCGTCGACAACATGGAAAATCGGAAGATTTTCCAGGTGCAGCGGGTCAGCCGCGTCAAGGTTGAGGTCGAACCACTCCGAGCCAGAGGCAAAAGGGCTCAGTGTTTCTCCTGCCAGCGGCTGGACCACGTCTCTAGACACTGCTACATGCCTCCCCGCTGCGTCAAGTGCGCGGAGCAGCACGAGAGCAAATCTTGCGGCCTTGCCCGCGAGGACAAGCCGACTTCCTGCAACCGCGGCGAACCGCATGTTGCCTGTTGTAGAGGCTGTTAGGCTTTGAAGACGGGCCGGAACCAGCAGCGAGGCCTTCTCGTTAGGTGCACTCTTCCGCCATCTTCGCTGCCGCCACCGAAAGCTGGTTACTTGCCCCCTCCCAGCGCTCTGACAACCCGTCGGAGAGAGACAGCAGCCGACCGCGCCGTCCACGGCTTCGCCCGAGAGTTCGGCTACCCAAGCGGCCGCGCCTGACGCGCGGGTTGCCCGCCCGCGCAGGCCTCGCCGCTGTGCAACAGACTGCCACCCACACTCCCCCGCGGCAGCGGCAAACAGCTCGCGCTGCGGCGCAGTTGCGGCCGGAAACTGTCGCTCCACGGCAGTCGACACCTCCAGAGCGGCCCCAGTCAGCCGCCCCTGTGGCGGAGGCCGCATCAGCGGCTCCCGCCACCTCCACTGCATCAGAAGCACGGACCAGCAGCTCATCCCTGAGGAGCAGTTCGGGTTCCGGAGCGGCCATTCGACCAGCCAGCAACTGTTGCGCCTAGTGGAGCAGGCGATGCGAGCGCTGGAGACGCGGGAGTACCTATGGGCAGTGCTTCTCGACGTCTCCGAGGCCTTCGACTGCGGGTGGCACGACGGCCTCGTGTATAAACTCTTTGTACACGGGGTACCGCCGTCACACGCAGTACTGCTGCGCTCCTATCTCTCAGTACGAACATTCCACGTCCGAGCAGACGGAGGCATCTCCACCGACCGGCAGATTCGCGCGGGAGTACCACAGGGGTCGGTTCTCGGCCCCCTGTTGTACTCCCTCTACACCGCCGACGCACCGCGGGTGGCACGCGTGGAGTTAGCGCTTTATGCTGACGACACTGCGTTGTTCACCCGTAGCATGAACGCGGGCGAGATGCGCCGCCGCCTCCAGCTGGGATGTGACGTCCCGGGTGCCTGGTCCACTAAACGGCGTTTAAAATTTAACGCTGCGAAGAGCCAGGCCATCGTCTTCAGCAGAAAGAGGCTGCCTCCGGACCTACAGGCGGTCACGATCGTGGGAGGCCCCATCCCACGGTTGCGGACTGACAGATAGCTCGGGGTGGCGCTCGGCGGCACTTGACGTCGCTGCCTCACGTCCGTGACGTCAGGGGGCGAGCAGTGTGGCGCCTTCGTGCGCTGTACCCACTGCTCAACCCTTCCTCCACACTCCGTCCACGACACGGCCTCACTCTGTACCTGGCCCTGGTTCGGCCGATACTAGAGTACGCTGCCGTGGTGTGGGGCAACGCTGCCAACAGGCACATCGCGACGCTCCGGCGCGTCCAAAACTGGGCGCTGCGCCTTGCCCTTCACAAGCCGCCTCGCTACCCAACGAGGCTGCTTCACAAGGAAGCAGTCGCCCCGCTACTGCGGGATCGCTTCCGGCACATCGACAGAATGTTCTGCAACACTGCAGAACACTCTGGCAGTCGCCTCATTCGTGGGCTGGGCCGCCAGGTCCACCACAGGCCGACAACACTTTGTTCCGACCTCCTGAGGGAGTAACCAAACTCCCGCGGTGTCGATGACGCTCCATAGTCAGAGGGTAGCTCACAAAGATAGTCAACTCAGCTCAACGCTGAGGTCAGTGCACGAACAGCACACTACGCTGCCTACACTGCCCCCACACATGGCAGATGTCACCAGTGTTTCACAGCAGCAGCCTCGGCCGCTCAGTATTCGGACAGCAACAGCACGGCCCAGTAGAGAGTGCCACGGTAGCAGTGACGTGTGATCCGCATCAATTGCTTTCATTAACACTGTATATAGCAAGGGACACTCATTTGCATTTCGCCCATCGCTTGCGACCACTTATTGTAAATATGAGTTAGGTTTCGTCATTCTTCTTATTTGGAATAAAAACCATTAATGCGATTTTGCTTGAATTGTTGCATAGCATTCCGAAAACGCAGCATCCTTTAGGCACCCTATGCGAGGCGAGTGGACGGAATCCCACGTCTTTCGTTCTCTGACACCCACAGCGCCTAACTGGCTGAAGTCACACGATATTGAATTTGGTCCTAATTTAATTTTTTATTAAAGCCTGCAATGGGAATTCTAACTCAAACTTCAGAACGGCCGATGACGGGATACAATTTAAACATGTCTTCTCATAGATTTTAATTACAAGTCAGTTGGTGTTAATGAGCACAGGAATATTGTATTGTGTGCTGGAATGTACATTAGGGTGAAGTTTGGCTTACTAGTTGATTCCCAGCTATATTTATTCACGAAATGGAATGAAATACTCAACTCCTGTAAACACTTATAATGTACAAAGTCCTTTCACTACGGATCCTTGAGGGGTGTTTGCTTTAACAATTTTAGGCAACAGTATTCCGTAAGGATTACGTTAAGTCAAAAATTCAAAATGGACACTAAAGTGATACAAAAATCCAGACACTTAAAGAGAGCAGAAGACAAAGTTACCAACTCTAGGGCAGACGAGCTGCGAAAACTGACATGCAGTCGACAATGGAAAGACATCAAGAAGCGTAATAAGGATCGCAATGCAAAAAGTAAATCAAGACTGGATGAGGAACAAGGCGTTCCCTAACTGAATTTTGTAAAACGACCAGATATTTATCACTAGCGAAGTGCTCATAAAATGCTTCCGACAAATGAATTAACAATCGTAGATACTTCCTAACACGGAAATACTTACTATCTCACAACTAAAATCTGATTTCAAGTGAGCACGGCAGTGGCAGTCACACTCAACAGACCCCGAACAGCGTTTGCTGACTTTGAACAAGTTTCAGTCTGTAGCAACTCCGAGGACAGAGACAGGCAAAACCTGGGAGGTGGCGAACTGACCAGTCGACGAGACGACTCTGCAGTGGCACCGAGCGTCTCCTGCAATCAGCAGACAGCAGGCACAGCACATGGTTTCTCTTTTCAGTATTTCCTAAGCGTCAAAAATTGAAACAGTCGTTTTTATTGTGCAACGATCTTCAAGGAACCAATTGCGAAGTCACTCTTTAAGAATGAACAAGCAGACAGAGCTCCTCCCCTCTGCTCCCACCCGCTAGACTGCCGCCACAAGGCAGCCTCTGAAAAATTCCCAACGGCCATTCCAAGACCCAAAGGTGAAACCGAAGAGGACCATCTAAATTTATCGATGTGCGTGCGTTCGTATTTACACAGACATACACACAATCTAGCAATCATACACGTTTAGGAAATGTGGGTAAAGGTACGTAATATGTTGAATACCGAGCGTAATTAAAATGAGAATAAAATTCAGATCCGTTCCCACTGTGAACTTTGCCCCTGACGTGATAAAAAAATCCAAGAAAACGCAAGCAGAAATAAGATATTCTCCAGAACATAACAAAGTTACTGCTCCCTTCCAACGTAAAAAATTTGTCTTCCCGAGATACAACAATAATTATAAACGTCAACGTAATTCTCAAATCGTTATTTCTGATTCTCACCTTTCATAAATTAAATTAAGTACAAACATTGTAAGTTAAGTAGAAGCGAACAACGCTGAGAGTAATGAAACAACATATTGTCATTGTAGTATGTACTTAAATACTTTTCGTATAACTGATGCACAAAGGTAACGATTAGCGTCCGGTGTGGCAGAGCGCTTCTAGGCGCTTCAGTCTGGAACCGCGCGACCGCTACGGTCGCAGGTTCGAATCCTGCCTCGGGCATGGATGTGTGTGATGTCCTTAGGTTAGTTAGGTTTAAGTAGTTCTAAGTTCTAGGGGACTGATGACCTCAGCTGTTAAGTCCCGTAGTGCTCAGAGCCATTTGAACCATTCTCTGACAGTGTGGACAATCTTGATTCGTTAATGGTCTCACATACTGAGACTTTGTAATTAATCTTATAATTCTCTAAATATTAGCCCATGAACAATATTTTCTTACGGCATTAGCTAAGTAACTGCATATGCTACTTGCGACAATCTTTTGTGTATGACTAGAACATACTGGAAGCCACTTCACAATCTTTTGCAATAATGTCGCTGGTGCGATAGGTAATCGCGTCTCGAGTATTACGATTTGTTCGACCTTTTGTATCTAGATGGTCTCCATCGACATAGTGACTTTACGCATGTAATGTGTCCTTCATGCGACCATGATGAAGTTGCTAAAACAGTAATCTTCTGTTTTTTGGTACGTACAATTCTACGTCAAAGAAGAGCATGAATGAGATATGTGTTCAGATTTACAAAATAGTTAAGGTAGTAAACGCAAATTACATACCTGTAAGATAGTTATTGAGAGTAAACTTAAGCTTGAGCTTTTTAGAATAACTCTAATAACTATGAATGTTTCATTTACATCATATCCACAGCGAGGCCATATTTTGAGTTAACATTTTACACTGTTTAATATCATATTTTTGAATTATTTTTGTATTTTTGTAATTTGAATTACTTTCACGTATTAGTTGTTGCTGTTCTCTTACATCACGACCGCAGTGAGGCCATAGCTTTGGCTAAATCATGTACACTTTCATTTTTGTGAGGATTTACATTTGTCTCTTATGCAAGAGTTTTCTCAATATAAGGAGTTTGCACAACTTCTATTATTAATTGGAAATAGTTTAAATCATATTACAGTCATGTCTTCGATATGAGTAACAGCCTTCAAGTATTATTCCTAGAAACTTCTCACATTTTACTAGATTAGTGTTACATGTGTTAAATTATTACTAATGTTATTACTCAAGAGCATAGAATACAATTATTACTCTCACAGACGTTGTGATAATTTCAGGAGGAACATGTTCAAATTTATCGAGACTATTTAACAAAGAAATTTTCTAATATTTAATGGATACCAAATTTTTAATTCTGTTTGTACTTGCTGAATAAGTACGACTTCCTAGCAGTATACGTTGTGAAAAGCTATCAGCTTGGAATGTGTTCTTCTGTTTACTGCTCTCCAGTTTTAAGAGAGTCTGATGAAAGTTGCTGATTATATTTGGATATTTGACAAATTGTACAGATTCCGTTTGTTTCATCTCAGTTATCTGCAAGGGACTTTTTCTCTCACCTTTGAACCCGCTGATTGACTTTCGTTACGTGGTGTGATGTGATAGTGTACATGATAAGTTTAATATGCGCAATAGTGCCCCAGCCAACGAAGTTATTAGTACCAAAATCATTGGCCATATAAAAGCAGAGCAGTAATGAAGGCTTCTTATTCATCTGTCCATGAGTATGGTATGGATAAGATGTTCGTCTTATAGCGTGAAATAATGTGTTGTTGAAAGTGCCTGCATTTACACGTGCTGAGGAATATTGCTGCTTTCACATGCACACACAAACAGGTGTGTGCTTCTGTTCACACACACACGTGTGCGTGTACGCGCGCGAGCGCTTGTGTGTGTGTGTGTGTGTGTGTGTGTGTGTGTGTGAGAGAGAGAGAGAGAGAGAGAGAGAGAGAGAGAGAGAGAGAGAGGGAGAGAGAGAATCAGCAATAGTTTGTAGGTGTCAGACACTTTATTGAGAACAAACCTCCCCTCGTGCCATGAATCTGGGCAAATCTAACAGTTATGCATTACGAAAAGCTGGCAGTGGGCGAGCCATGTTGGCTAGTGCGAATCTGTCTAGCTCAGGCTAGAGTGACTATTATGAATACTATTCTTTGAAATAGCTTGCGCTCTGTTTATGGAATGGCTTTGTCTTGCAGTCGGCTTTAGCAAGTCGGTATTTCATTCACCGAATAAGCTGTACCTGACACGACCTCCTAATATCCGTTGAAAAACTGATTTTTGAAGGTCTGTGCTAAGGACAACATGTGATTCTTGTTACTTCAGTCGATGTCCTTATGCGGATTTTTTTATATATGAGGCACAATAATAGCCCAAGTAATAAATCCTTTATGTTTTATTTCAAATCCATGCCAATGACGGATTCAGTTAAAGGAAGCACAGTTTTTGTGAGGTAATATCCGTTAGTTACTAAACAAGCCTTTTTCGAAGCATTTATTGGAGGTAACAAGTTAAATACTCTCGTGGCCAATTCAATTTATATTTCATTCAGAATTAGTTGCCCATGATGAACATTCAGAAATACGATACTTTTGTGTTATTAAGCTACTTACTTTGAGAGGGCTGTTCCATCAATGTAATTACACGTTTTGTAGTATTACAAGATCGCCACCGAGAAAAGATCATATTCTGTATTAATGCACAACTACTATCCATATCTTACTAATCAGAAGAAAGCTAGATCCTAGGAACATTCAAACTGATTTCAGTAAAAGGAAAGTTAACTAGCGGTAAATATTTTTAATTGCTCCAGTTGTCAGAAAAGTTCTAGGACAAGGTTTTTTGTTTCTGAGTTTGGAATACGAAAAAGGAAGAAATGTTGTTTTATGTTACCCGGTATGTCTGCATTCTAGAAATGACCTCGGCCATGTTTCCGTGCTAACTAACGATGTGACATTGGTGTGCTTAGCAACACACTTGGCACATTACTTAAGCTGACACAATGGATGCTTATCGTGAACAAAGAGTGAATATAAAGCTCTGTATTAAGTTCGGGAAAACCTCTAGTGAAACTTGGGCAATAAATGCAAGCGAGGCACTTTCAAGAACACAAAGGGCTTCGTGAAGACAGAGATTCGGACCAAGACGAACACGACATGGTCGCCCGTCTACAGCACATACCGATGCAAACGTGGAGCGTGTGACGCTTTTATTGCAAGCGACTTGCAACTGTTCGTGTGATATCTGAAGAACTCAATTTGAATCTTGATGTGTGTCTTACGATTTTATGCGAAGATTTAGGCAAACGAAAAATTACTGCAATGCTCGTCCCTCACACACTAACATGCGAACAGAAAGAGGAAAGACGAAGAGTTTCTGCTAAACTATTGGATAGAGTCATTACACATTTCTGTCAAAGATTATTGTTAGTGCTTAGCGTTGGTGCTACCGTTAACATCCTCACATGAAGCGTCAAGTGCTGGATGGAGGAGTTCTGGATCATGAGCCTTCAAAATAGTCAAACGACAATCTTCGAGAACAAAGAGAATGTTGAACGCATTCTTTGATGCTAAAGGATTAGTTCGCCACAAATATGTTCCTCCAGGTCAAACAGCGAACTTAACTGCTTACATCGAAGTCTTGAAAATTTTGCAACAAGCAATTCGACATCGCCGCCCAAATTTGCAGCATTCACAAGACTGCTTCTTACCGCAGGACAAAGCAAGACCGCTTACTGCTTTACCTGTTATCGAGTATCTGGTCAGACATTCTATCATTGACATCCCGCATCCATCATATTCGCCCGATCTCTTGCTTTACGATTTTTTCCTTGTTTCAGCGAGTGAAGAGGTGACTGAATGGAGAGTTGCATCAAGATATCGCAGATATCCAATAGGCTGTGAGAAATAAACTTACAAGAACCACATTTGAAAATTTCCCTGCTTGCTTGTTGTTAAGACCTCCAGCAACAACGTTGGCAACTGTTTGTAGGATTGTAACTGTGAATCGGGGCTAGGATCATGACTTGGTAAGCACAGTTTTCTATTCTTTAAAATACCCTGTCCTGAAGCTTTTCTGACAAATGGACTATTTCAAACATCAATTATAAATTCCATTGCACATTTTTAGTGTCAGGGTCTGAGAATCGTCACTGGGAGTAGCCCGACACATTATAACAACTGAGAATTATCCATTTTCACAGGGAAGGCAAACTTTATGCAGGACTTAACCACCACCAACTGTTGCACTTTAAAGTACAAGAAAAATATTGACTATACAGTGATCATACACTCTCTAATAGTTTGAAAACAACATCTAAGCCGGCCGCGGTGGCCGAGCGGTTCTACGCGCTTCAGTCACGAACCGCGCGAGTGCTACGGTCGCAGGTTCGAATCCGGCCTCGGGCATGGATGTGTGTGATGACCTTAGGTTCGTTAGGTTTAAATAGTTCTACCTTCTAGGGAACTGATGACCTACGATGTTAAGTCTCATAGTGCTCAGAGCCATTTGATCCATTTGAACAACATATAATTGCAAAACAAATCTTCGTTTCATTGAAAATAAAAATATATCAGCCCGACAATTGTTCTGGATATCATTCATTAATCTTCATTCTAAATGTCTCTAATTATAATTAACGTCTGAACAAAATATGTGTTGAGAAACTCTTTTCAAATAAAGTGTGTCTTGGTACTCATTACAGGTAATTTTTTAATAGACAGTCAATTCTCAGACCAAATTCTACAACCATGGTAGGCCGCTAAACAGTCACTTTTCACAACACCATCCACATTACTGTTGACGTTCATAGTCTTCCCTCAATCAAAGTAAAGCTGATAAGTACTCAGTGAACCCAGCCTCAGCAGTTCACTGTACGCTAGCGTTTTGTGATTACTGCGTTTCTCCTGCACTGATTCACTGTCAAATTTGCAGTCTTCAACCGTCTTTTTTGCTATTTTTTCTTGCCATCTTTCTGCTTGAAATCTTCTTGTCTTGCATCGCTTCTTCTTCGTTGATAACATGAAGATCTGTGTCTATTCTTAAAACTCTGCTTTTCTCTGCATGGTCAAATTGCATTATTCTACACGTTATGATGATTCCAAGCTCTACGTAAAATCTTGTGACTTTCGTCACAGAGAAACTCCCTAACTTTCCCCGAAATTATCACTCTTTCAATGAAACGACTTGCCCTGTTTGTTCGTCATTAGGTTATCGAGCCCCATCATCGATTGACTCCTATCATTTGTCGATTCCTCCTTAACAAAATATTGCACAGATAAAAGTTTTCCTGCTAGACGAAAGCGACCTCTATACGTATAAACGGCATACAATCCAAAGTGCTTGTAACGTTAGAATATCTAAAATATTTCATCTCTCATTTACATTTAAATACACTCCTGGAAATTGAAATAAGAACACCGTGAATTCATTGTCCCAGGAAGGGGAAACTTTATTGACACATTCCTGGGGTCAGATACATCACATGATCACACTGACAGAACCACAGGCACATAGACACAGGCAACAGAGCATGCACAATGTCGGCACTAGTACAGTGTATATCCACCTTTCGCAGCAATGCAGGCTGCTATTCTCCCATGGAGACGATCGTAGAGATGCTGGATGTAGTCCTGTGGAACGGCTTGCCATGCCATTTCCACCTGGCGCCTCAGTTGGACCAGCGTTCGTGCTGGACGTGCAGACCGCGTGAGACGACGCTTCATCCAGTCCCAAACATGCTCAATGGGGGACAGATCCGGAGATCTTGCTGGCCAGGGTAGTTGACTTACACCTTCTAGAGCACGTTGGGTGGCACGGGATACATGCGGACGTGCATTGTCCTGTTGGAACAGCAAGTTCCCTTGCCGGTCTAGGAATGGTAGAACGATGGGTTCGGTGACGGTTTGGATGTACCGTGCACTATTCAGTGTCCCCTCGACGATCACCAGTGGTGTACGGCCAGTGTAGGAGATCGCTCCCCACACCATGATGCCGGGTGTTGGCCCTGTGTGCCTCGGTCGTATGCAGTCCTGATTGTGGCGCTCACCTGCACGGCGCCAAACACGCATACGACCATCATTGGTACCAAGGCAGAAGCGACTCTCATCGCTGAAGACGACACGTCTCCATTCGTCCCTCCATTCACGCCTGTCGCGACACCACTGGAGGCGGGCTGCACGATGTTGGGGCGTGAGCGGAAGACGGCCTAACGGTGTGCGGGACCGTAGCCCAGCTTCATGGAGACGGTTGCGAATGGTCCTCGCCGATACGCCAGAAGCAACAGTGTCCCTAATTTGCTGGGAAGTGGCGGTGCGGTCCCCTACGGCACTGCGTAGGATCCTACGGTCTTGGCGTGCATCCGTGCGCCGCTGCGGTCCGGTCCCAGGTCGACGGGCACGTGCACCTTCCGCCGACCACTGGCGACAACATCGATGTACTGTGGAGACCTCACGCCCCACGTGTTGAGCAATTCGGCGGTACGTCCACCCGGCCTCCCACATGCCCACTATACGCCCTCGCTCAAAGTCCGTCAACTGCACATACGGTTCACGTCCACGCTGTCGCGGCATGCTACCAGTGTTAAAGACTGCGATGGAGCTCCGTATGCCACGGCAAACTGGCTGACACTGTCGGCGGCGGTGCACAAATGCTGCGCAGCTAGCGCCATTCGACGGCCAACACCGCGGTTCCTGGTGTGTCCGCTGTGCCGTGCGTGTGATCATTGCTTGTACAGCCCTCTCGCAGTGTCCGGAGCAAGTATGGTGGGTCTGACACACCGCTGTCAATGTGTTCTTTTTTCCATTTCCAGGAGTGTATAAAATAACAAAAAACTAATGGTAAAACTTATATCACATTATCATTACATATTTAATCAATCACTGAAAGTGCAGGAGAAAGTGTCCATTACAGTATCACCACGGAATAAGGAAAGAAGCAATCAGCGGGCATTTGCAGTTAACAGAGGAGAGATAAAGCAAACAGAAAAAAATACGTTCCCAATTAACGGGCAAATATTTCTTTACGCACTGACTTGCTTCTTGATTGTCTTTTGCAGAATTGATTTCTGTAATGGACGTCTGCCATGATAACTGTTTGCTGCCTTACTATACTCACATTCACTATCAGAGTTTCACGTGAATCTTTCAGTTTGTTCCTGTAAACATCATACGCATCACCAAGTATTGGAATCTACTGATTTTTTGATACTTTACGTCTCATTAAAATTTCGCACATACAACAACCAGGATATGCTTGTAATGTTTGTAAAATTGTGTCATTCACTTTGCATGGCTGTCTGAACATAAGATGTTTATCTCAGTTTTATTATGATTCAGAACAGAAGGTTTTGTTTTGGTTCGGATATTACGGCTAATTGTAGGCACCTTTTCTTTAGTTGGTTGCTGAAGCACAGTTCACTGTAAGACAGTTCCATGATATACTGCTGCTATTGGGATTTTGTATGAAGTAGGACATTAATATTTACCGTGGGATAGAGACTTCTTTCTTCTGATATTTGTTCTTTTATTTTGTTACTGCGGTTAGTTAAACATTTCGAAGTCTCAGAAGCGCTTGTTATTCGTTGAGTTACTCAAGAATGGCATTCTACTTGAATCGATGAATGACTTACAAAAGCATATGACTACCGTACTTTTTCTTGTGCCTTCAAACACTTGCGGACCGACGAAACGGACGGCTTCTTACAGTGTTATCTTATCTAGCGTATTTATTTCTGTCTTCAATTCGACGTGGAAAATAATTCTTACAGCATGTAGCTATGTAGTCGGTGTTCTTGCTAGCTTAGTAGTATGTCTGATGGATTAGTTTCGCATCAGGAAGATGTTGGTGCTATAATTTTAATTAATATTGTGTTTATACTGGTTGCTGGTGAGGAGGAAAGTTAGTTATTAGTACTTTATTAATGATCTCATTCATAATCATCCATATTACAGTCGTCACAGTCGCTCAAGAAAGTTATAATTGAGCCCAAATACAGTCTGTTAAAGAATGTAGCTATCTGTACAGAGTACGGTCTAAAACAGATATAACACACATACAACCCGTTAAAGGACGCAGCAATCTATGCAGAGTTCAGTCCCAAACACATATAACACACATACAATCCATTAAAGGATGCAGAAATCTGTGCAGAGTGCGGTCCAAAACAGGTGTGCACACATACATTCCGTTAAAGGATGCAGCAATCTGTGTTGAGAGCGGTCCAAAACAGATATAACACACATAGAATGCGTTAAAGGATGCAGCAGTCTGTGTAGAGAGCGGTCCAAAACAGACGTAACACACATACAATCCGTTAAAGGACTCAGCAGTCTGTGGACTGTGGCTCAAACCGATATTTGAACACTGAAAAAGTACTTACCAGGTAATTGATCTTCATCTCCTCAGAGGCACTTGTCACTGCTGCTGCCGCTGTCGCTGCTGCTGGTGCTGCCCGTACGCTCCATGATGCACACGAAAGTACAGTGATTGAACACTCAACGAAGAGCAGAGGCAGACTGAGGGTGTGTTCGGTTGTGCTTCGGCTTATATAGTTTCTATGACGTCGAGTCACGTCACTAATGCAGTAGCCAATATGAGTGCAGCATTCTAGGGCTGGAGGGTGCTACGTCATGAATGAATGATCAGTGCACTCCTGGTGGGAAAACCTCAGATTTCCCATTTGATCATTGAATTTCCAAGTGGTACATTCAGTTATCGAATATCATTAAAATTCGATTGGAATAAAGGACTTAGGTTATTCCTATGATAGATGCGCCACATGTGTTCAGTTGATAGGGTTTGCATATTTCTCCAAGACGATCTATGGCACCAGTATGAACGTGCGGGCTAGAGGCTATGATGCCAGTATTCGCATCCTCGTGGGCTATACATGTGGCGCATGCCCAGGTATAAACACCTGAGAGAGAAAGCATTGCTGCATCTCTCTTTCTCAGCACCTGACTACAGGTGTGACATGTGTCTCACGTACTGCGAGCAATGATCATGGATTACATAATGGGATCGTGCTGCGGCTATCTCCTAGATCACATGGCGAACACACTGTCTGCCGCCATCTGGGATCATGTCACAGATGAGTGCGCCCTCTGTTGGTGGCGATGTGTACTAAGTCAGTTGGAGTCCTGACCTCGTAGTGAACACACCAGATGGCCCTACTGCATGATAATGATTAAACAAAGACTTATGTCCAAGTCCTTTTCTGATGAATCCTTAGGAGGAGGTGGCAGTGGGATGAATAAGGTTAGTCCAAGTGCCCTTTCTTTAAGGCCATTTCCTTAGCTTAGTAGAGATATGCGAATTGACCTTTGTTTACCACCAAAATTCAAACTTAGCTCCAGTTCGCAGGAAGAAGTGGCAGTTGGGTGACTTAGGTTAGCGGAGTTAGGCCAAGTGAGCTATGTTCCTGCGATTTTCTTAGTTTAGTAGAGATGACTGCGGTGTGATGTATTATCCTGCTGGAATTTGAACTTGCCGCCATTTTTCTGGGGGAAAGGTGCATGGCACTTTTCCGTCAAAATTCAAACCTCCCGCCAAAAGCAGCCATCTTGAATGACGCCATGGCCACCATCTTAGATGATGTCATGCCCTGTTGCTAAGTCTATACGCCACCATCTTGGATGACGTCATCGCCTCCATCTTGGACACATCTGACAACAATCCAGAGTGGCCCTGTACCTTCTTTGTCCCAATACTCACAGCAAATTAGTGTTATATGCTCTTAGAGGACAAATTCGCATGTACGAAAAGAGGTGATAACAAAAAATAAAGTTAACTATGGGCCAGAGATGACTGGACAGAACACATATAGAAAGACCGTACCTGATGCCTGGAAAACCTTCTAGGAAAAGTATGCTTTCAGAATCACAATGGAAGGTCTTTGAAAAGAATAAAAAATATTGTCGCTCTGTTTCTTTTTTTTTTTGAAACAGGCAACAGGCCATATTGGAAAGAACCGCTGTTGTTAACAAATACTCGCGTGTCACGTGATAAGGGCGTGCAGAACATGAAGTTTCACATGGACAGCTCGTGTAGGGGCGGAGTCTCAGAGTATAGGAGCGAAACATGAATGCATAGGCCAGGAGGAAATAGTTACCACCACAATACGCTTGTCAAGCTTTGTTGGGCCAAGAAACGAAGCAAGTAGTACAACAATCAACATTGGCCGCTACAACTTGTGGTACGGGATGAACACAAGATGCACTGAGGGGAACAAGAAAGATATACAGACCGTGGCCGTGGGTAGAAGGGGGAAAGGTGTCTTCAGACCAGGGCCATGTGTAGACAGATCACTTCCTGTTCTGTCGGCCTAGAACAGCTTTTTAGTGAGCACTTGCGTTCACAGGTTTCGAAAATTTCGTAACATCTCCGGAGTGGACATCAGGGATTTCGAACCGAGTTAGTTACCTTCTGCGGAACAATTTAAAGAGGGCAGAACTGTACACGTCGCTAAGACAAAGAGAGTGGACATTGCCAATAATTTAGCTAGGGAAAAGCATAGTTTTTCGTCTCACGAAAACTCTGTGCAGTTTCCGACTGCTGATTCAGTCAAGGCCTGAATAGTATTGAGGTTTACAGGTGCGCACAGCGTCGACGCGCTGCCTTCATCATACGCCACTGCCGACCACAGCAGCCGCCAACGAAGCACATTAATTATCGCATCTGCTCAGGTTCTCAGTGAGGGAGTCACTAACACGTGTGTGCTCTTCAGTTCAGTTGGATATTAGAATTGTGTTAAGTATCAGCTTCTCATTCTCTCGTATTAATGCTAGCCACGTATCGCGTGTGTGTTGATAGGGGATAAAACTAGGGAAAACTACTAGTAAATATACGTTATTGTTCAGCTAAAATACCCTAGAAAACTAGTCATATTGAAGTGTTGTGAATGTAATATTTTGGACGGTAAATTGTTTTGTGATCATGTTATTGTAAGTTACGCTATGGGTTCTTTTCTCATGTAGAAACGCTTTTGAAAGGTTGTATGGGTTCACGTTTGTCACGATTAATTTCATTTAGTTTGTGATTTCATTGCCAGGATCTTCGTAATTGTAGAGGATTTTCCAACGTTACCAACTACACACTTGAACCCAATATGTATGGTGATTCTGTAATAAAAAGAGTTCGCACAGGTAACAGTTCGTACAGGTTTGTGTGTTTTAGAGTAGAGTCTGCACCTTACATACTGAAATATTTTAGGGTATGACGGCTGCTATTGCGATGTCAAATCGTGACTTCATCTCTGTATAGGCAGGACACAATAATAACGAATTACTGTCCGAAAAAATCGGCCAAATAATCATTCGGATCTTGATAAGATTTTAAAGGACTGCAAAGGTTGCCAACCCCCTTTAAACATCCAGAAATGTAAAACAACCTACCACACAATACGAAAAGGTTCAACATTCTATAACTATAGTATCAACGATTCTCAACTGAAATCGGTCGAAGCATACAAATACCTAGACGCAGCTATTTGTTGGGATGTGACATGGAAGGATCACGTTGGCAGCTGACAGACTCAAGGCAAAGTAATCGCTAAAATACAACACTCCACTACATGTTGCTCTTATGGAGGACCCGAGGACAATACTGCTATAAATATAGCGCCCGCATAGAGCTCTAAAACAATTACAGTTCCAGCTCTCCACACGTCAATGGAATGCGAAGAGGTCGTTATAACTGATGCGGTGGGAAGGACTCTTTGCCATGCTCTTCACAGTGGTTTGCATAATATGGATGTAAATGTAGATACGGATGACGTCGAGCATCTGCTGATATCTTTAAAAACTGCCGGGCAGTTAACTTGGCAGGTAATGTTGGTGAATTGCAGATCGGAATAATATATCGAAGAATACAAATATTGAAGATCGACAAGAAGATAATGTCGAAAAGGAAACTTCCAGAGAAGCGATTCTGAAGTTGTGCCGAGTACTGGGAGGCAAACTGAAGAAAATAATATCTTCCTTGCATTTTTTGAACAACAAGAAGTCTTCCACAATGATCCATAGAGGAACATGTCCTTAACTCTTAGAAGACTGAGTCATAACTACAGAGGGAGAACAAAATTATAAACCACCTATAAAATGTAAGAGACAATGTTAAAAGTGAAAGATAAAGAAGGAGAGGTCGAGTTAAGAAGGGTGGAAAGCAAGTTAGCTGCTTATCAGCTACAATCGTCAGCTTGCACGAAGTATGGAGAATGGAACATCGTGAATATGGACGAAAAGAAATTGCAAGAATTTGGAAGGTGACGGAATCGAAAAATTGTTCAAACTTATTGCGTAGATAAAATACGTACCGAAGAATATGAAATAGAGACATGTGAGGAAAATATTCTGTGGAAGACCTTGAAGATGAGACAGTTTGGTTGAAATGGCTCTGAGCACTGTGGGACTTAAAATCTATGGTCATCAGTGCCCTAGAACTTAGAACTACTTAAACCTAACTAACCTAAGGACAGCACACGACACCCAGCCATCACGAGGGAGAGAAAATCCCTGACCCCGCCGGGAATCGAAGCCGGGATCCCGGGCGTGGGAAGCGAGAACGCTACCGCACGACCACGAGATGCGGGCTGAGACAGTTTACTAACAAGGAAACCTTGAGTACGAGGTCGCAAATGGCCTATGATGTTTACGGCATTCGACGCTCCACATGTTGTCTACCATGCAGCCACAATTTCGGCATCTATTGGCAATAGAATGCGGTAATGGAGGGGGAGTATCTAATGGTGAGCACAGCATGAGGTCACGGGAGCATAGTTGAACTGCTTAGTCGAAGAGTAAATCACAACAGTGCTGCAGTGTTAACGGTGTCAATGCAAAGCGGAGTAATGGCAGCGTGTAGCGAAGCAAACATTGCATTATATCTACACCAACATTTGCTGAAGTTGACTTTAGTCACAAAGGAACCCATGGAATTTCGCAGAGTGAGAAAGAAGTGGCAGATGAAATATTAGCGTTTCTGCAAGATGAGTCGTAAAATGCGTGCTGTCGTATATGCTCGAGTGTGGGGACCGTTCACATGATAAGTACAATGATGACGATAAGTGCTTAAAAAGTGAAACACGTTTTGGGCCATGTGCATCATCATCCATGAGGGACAGGGAGCGACAAATCCCGTCTCTAGTGAAACATAGTAAGGGGCAATCGTTGTCCAAAAGTCGGGTACTAAACATAGTTACGTACATGGAAGATAACCAGCAGCAATGAAAAAAAAAAAGAAAATAAACATTTATCAACCGATCTCCAGTAAGTTCGCAGCGGTATGACAGTGTAGTGCATAAGAAAAACCACCGATATTAAAGGGAGGACAAGATACACTTGGTACAAAAGCGGGCCTTCGCGCTGTTCAAGGATGTGAGATACTATTTACAGGATGTGCATGGCAGTGACCTACTGCGTTGTGCACGTCAAATTGCGCACGACATTCATTACAATGATATCAAGAGAAGCAGTAGATGGCTGCGTAACATCAAACTAAGCGTCAGATTGACGATGCAGAGCAAACTGCGGAATCGGCACGAAAATTTGTAGAAGACTTTATTCAACTCAGACCAAACGGAATTTGAACAAGAAATACATATGAAAGGAACACTGTAAATTACAGCCACCGAGCGAGATTTATCCAGCTCAACTAACATCGATTACTTAACACATTTATATTCAATTATGCCGACATTTAATCTGGATAGTAGATTGTCTGGAAAGTGTTTTGTTGGGCTGCGAGAAGTTGCTGGTGCTCTGCTCGCTACGGTTCTTTCTCGTGTGCGTATGCTTGCAAGAGCAGTAGGGAATATTTACGTTACAGCAAGCGACGGCGGAGAAATGGGTGTAAGAGAACCAGCTATGGTATGAACATTGCTTTTGGGCAAGGGCTGGTCAAAATAACTTGTTGTTTATTGATTTCTACTTTTCTTATAAAAATCATCCTCCTTTAAAGCGTAATATCACTCCTGAAAAATGTACTACATTGGAGTTCTACCACCTGGAAACATTGGAAAAATTCAGACTCTGTATGTTTGCTTATTCCGTGATGTAAAACAAGAGTGGGTCCTAGCTGAACGTTCCGCACGGCTTTTAACTCCAAAGAGCTCGCCATCGATCTTGATGGTGCAAACCATTGTCATCTCTGTGGTGCGCCATGTTTCACTCTGTGTCCATGATACAAGTTAATTGTTTGTTTTGAACGTTTCTTGAATGTTTATGGCGTCCATTTGGTAAAGTGTAATACATACGTCCCATAGAACGTTGATGTCTACATCTCTGGGACGCTGATTTCCTGTCTCCGTCGTGATGTATATGGTAAGCCATCACCAGCTAATATTTTTCCTGTCACAATTGTTAACACAACACTTTCAAAAGAGTTTTACTAAAGACGGAACTTGCGACCTCGCAACCAGTGGGTTCCTTGGGAGACAACTGCTATGGCGTCCATCAGAACATATCGTGGCACTAAGGAAGCAGTAGAGGAGGACGTCGAGTGTAGTAGATAGGTATAAATGCAAAATATAGGACAATATGAGAAGAAATGGTGGAGAGCTTAAAACCAGTAGAAGTTTGACCACATTTAAAACTGCAAAAGGCTGGTCAGAGATTCAACTGGAAGAGCAGTCGAAAGCATGAGCCAACAGACTAATTGGTAACTCAGAGTGGCGAGGAGTGCATTCTGTCCCATATTCTTCACCTCCGAGAATACAATGCCCGACGAAGAAAGTGAAGGGCCCAGGAGGGGAGGTGGAAGCGAAACGAAAAGTCGCAGGTTGAGGACGTGTGTTTTGTTATTTTAACGATTACAGAACCGAATCAAATTTACGAAGAAGTTGCCAGTACGAGCCAGCTTATAATTATGACGTTGCATCACCTCTAGCCTGGATGCACGAACTGAATCCATGGGGTCGGGTGTCATAAGCCCCTCCTGCCCCCTCCTGAGACTAGCTGGCCCACAACTGTTGCAACTGGCCAGTGATACCCAGGAAACGGCACTGGGACGGACTTGCGTCCGACCTGGTCCATCACGTGCTCTATTGCGCGCCGATCGTGGGATCTCGATCACCACGGGTGTGCCTCAACGTCACTCAGTTTATGTAGGCACATGCCACTTATGGATGAACATTGCCCTGTTGGAAAACGGTGCCACAATCACTGCGCGACAGACGTTACACGTCAGGACGCAGGATGTCCGTGACATACTGTTAAGCCGACAGAGTTCCCTGCATCACTACCAGCCGTGATTGAAGCCTGACCCGACGGATCCCCACATCACGAAGCCAGGAGTGACACCACTGTGCCCCTACTGAATGAATGGGACTTCTCCCCAGGCCGCCGCCATGCTCGTCGACGATGGTGATACCGGGTAATGTAGACTCGCGTTTCGTCTCTGAACACAGTGCGACGCCGTTCGTCTGATGGTCAGGGCGCGTGCCGAATGCAGCCGTTCGTGCTTTGGTGCCGGCAGCAGCTAGTGGAGGCAACGGTAATTCCCCGGTCTGGCTGCTGTCAGTCTCCTATCAGTGGTGCGGTATGACACAGAGAACTTCTGGGAGTCCATTACTTGCTCTCGGATGGCAGGCCCTAATGTGAAGCGGTTACTCTGTGCTTAGTGTACAACACTCCATTCTTGTGGCGTGATGTGGTCGACTGGAACCGTGACGACGAGTACGTCTACCCTCCAGTCCAACACAGGGCACTGTCACATCCAGCTGCCACACAAATCAGGATGTTGCGTGAAATGTAGACGCGCCGTGAGGATCCCTTCAAAGTTTGTCAGGTGCTGATAACGCTGTCCCAAAAGCGTGCGCCGCCTCTGTGTCCCTCACAGTGATCACCCCCCATCTGACCCTGCTCAGGCCAATCGTATACCCTACCACGACCAGTAATTGCGCCAAACACGAAAGACACTAATGCCTAATGCACTCTGCTGCCGTTTCTACTTGTCACACAAAAGTGCAACAGTAACACGCAACATTTACATATGTTTCTTCAAGTTTTCCCGGTGGTTCGAATGTTCCATAAGTTTTCGGGAGTTCACCTCGGAATTTATTGCCTCTTGTAACGATATTTCGGCAGTCAACCTTTAAGCCACTCTCGACGTGAGTCGCCTGCAAGATTCTTAAAGCACTCTGCACTGTGAAATAAACGCGCGTGCGTAAATTCTAACATTCTTTGTTCGGAGAATGTCAGTCACAGATTAATCTTTGCTCGTCTAAGAGCAAAACAAAGCTAGCGCAGAGTCAGCGAATCCACAGTACTTACAAATTATTTGGTTTATTCGATGAAATGATGAAATTACGAGACACTGGTTTCTAGTGGGTGAATAGCCGAAGCAGTGACTTTTACTGGCTGAGAACACATGCTGTAGTAAATAAAAGGTGGATAAAACCTTTGAAAATAACTGAATGTACAGAAAGATGAAAACAATAGTGGAATGGGTACGTAAGTTTCATTTTATTTCGTAATAAATTAAATGAGAAATAAACTGTTTCGCACTGTACAAAACAAAAGACCACCTCCGCCGCACGCAAATGTCCTCGAATTAAACAAAAAGTTTCTAAAATTACATTTCTCGAATGCACGTCCATCTACCCGCTAAACATCAGCCCTTCAATTCGCCGGTTTAATTAATGTTTTCCATTCGAGCGTACAACTTCTTATGTCCACCCATTGTCCGTTCAATTGCCCACATGTGCAGCATACCTAGAAATCATTTTCATTACACGAGCTAAGACATACTCAGCTCCACTCTATTCCTAGACGGTATGTGTGTTCATCTTATGTAACATACGAGTAATTGTACACTGTGAATAACGAGTGAAATGTCAGCAAATAATTGTACCAAGGATACTCAAGTGTCATGTCAAAGGTGAAAGTAATAAAGTTAAATGTCATCAAGAATAACAACCACAAATACTGACACTTGTTGTGTGGCAGTAATGCAATATACAGCGTGGTCCATTGATTGTGACCGGGCCAAATATCTCATGAAATAAGCGTCAATCGAAAAAACTGCAAAGAACGAAATTTGTCTTGCTTGAAGGGGGAAACCAGATGGCGCTATGGTTGGTCCGCTAGATGGTTCTACCATAGGTCAAACGGATATCAACTGCGTTTTTTAAAATGGGAACCCCCATTTTTTATTACATATTCGTCTAGTACGTAAAGAAATATAAATGTTTTAGTTGGACCACTTTATTCGATTTGTGATAGACGGCGCTGTAATAGTCACAAACATATGGCTCACAATTTTAGGTGAACAATTGGTAACAGGTAGGTTTTTTAAATTAAAATACAGAACGTATGTACGTTTGAATATTTCATTTCGGTTGTGATACATGTACAATCGTGTTCAAAAGTATCCGAATGACCTGAATTGCATATCGCCTGAATCGCATGCAACCCGCATAACGCAGCTGTCTAGCAGGTCCTCTAATCGTTCCTCTGTATAGTCATTCGACAATTGAATATCGTTCCAACAAGTCACCACTAGAAAACACAGACCTGTATCGCAATAACTCAAGATGTAAAGTAATACTACGATACTACAAATATCTGGGAACACCTTATCACAGATAAGACTGTCCTTAAGGCTTGTAATCTCACATTTGTTACAATAAATGACATACCTGAAATGTTACCACTCTCATTATTACGTCAGAATGTAAGTTCGTCGCATTCATGATTTTCTCTTCAAAGTAACATACCGTACTTATCACTTAACACAAAATGACATTAAAAATTTAAGTTATTCACGACCAGCTAATTGAGAATAGGTATGAACTTCAAATGACACGACGCATCGTCTAGTTGTGCATATGGATTCAAACCCAGATCAAGCAGACTAAGCAAAGATTTCGTGACTGATGCAAACTAACAGTCATTCCTGAATGGGCATACAGAGAGTGATATACTTCGAATTCAGATAATATCAGTTAGCAGATATCAACTTTAAATTAAAAAAGGTAAACATTTTTAACGTACGTGAATTCCACCCAGCAACTGTTGTCACTGTTAACGAATTACGCGAGATAATAAAAATTACTTCTTCACAAATGACTTACTTGATATGCCGTGAAGTAAAGCTTTGTGTTGGACAGGGATTCGAACCCAGAACCTATTCGGATTGTTATCGAAGCACAATCAACTGTGACATATTGGATTTTCTCGGCAGTAGCGAGATGTTTTAACTGAAATGACGAGATTAAACATTAATGTTTTCCTTCCCAGGACACTAACCCGACATTTATCGCTGTTATATTCTAGAGAAAACGAACGTTAAATACGGGTTTGTTACGCCAGCAATGACAAGTGAGCATGTTTGAACTAGAAATAATATGACGAAGAGTTCTGTGCTTACTGGTAATCGAACCCCACACATATCGTTGTTGACTACACACAAAGAGACGTAGCTACCGAATTTTTCTCCACCAGCAGCTCAGAATCACATCCTTGAACTTACAGTGATCTCGCAAATTGTTCTGTGTCTCACTGGGAGTCAAAAACGTCAGATATCGTTAGTGTTGACAACGAATGAAAATATGTTAAAAATCAAACTTATTGTCCACCAGCAGATAAGTGTTCTCATTTTAGAGCTTGATAATACATAATGAAAACTTTAGTGCCGGCCAGGATTCAAACCCATTCACGACCAATATGTGGAGATGCTGAAGAATCTACAGTTTTGAACAAACAACAAACTGTAGTCGAGCTGTATTGTCACGAAGAAGTCAAATTCCGCGTTAAACGCGGTCTGAGTTGTATCCCCAGTTCAGAACCAATTTTATCGACATACAGAAGCTCAAATAAAAGACGGAATAATCGTCCTGTGACCCTACATAGCGTTTGTTTCGTAACTAGAAACAAATAACTATTATAAGGAAGGATACTGGTGATAAGAGTTTCTACATGTCGCCACTCCTGGCTCTATTGTGGTTCAACCTAACGTCTACTTGGTAGAGAAGGAATATCATGTTTCATGTGAATTTCAGACCACAATGCCATTATACCTTCTTCACTTGGCGTAGCCAGAAGAGGATAGAATCTCTCTCTCCCTGACAAAATTCATCAGCAGAAGCTGGAATCCAACCTGGACCATGAGTACATGAATCAATTAGCAATCCAACAGACCATCCTCGGTGACTCATTTTTCTATTGTAACGCCGTTGCGCGACACTGGATTAGAATTCTGACACACCGGCTCCCTGTAGTGGTTTGCATCATGTTCAGTATATTCATTTACTTGCTTGACCCAATCACCATGAATTAGCTGCCTCGGCTACCGAGTGCATACATTCGACTCTATCGTGTAATCGCCGAAATAAAATCACGTAACTGCCACCTACACAGAACTCCCAACACTGTATTATGCAGAAATTTAAATGGGAAGTGTTCCATTCCACTTGAGCTACTCTATTACGCTACTTATTTGTCGAAAACGTCGTGCAGTGCAACAGAAAAGGTGTAACCGTCTGTCTCTCAGAAGTCTAGATCCGTCCATGTGCATTATCTCACAGCACTGATGAATGTAGAAGTTCTGGAGGAATTGTTGTTGACTTCTGGAGCTGCTGTAGCTATGTGTCAGCTGGTAGCGTCATGGTAAGTGTCGCGAGTTTGAATACGTTCACTGCTGCATTTCTTAAAACGCAATTCAGCTGTCTGCTGAGGTTTTCAATCTAATGGAACTTTGAACATAATTCCCTTGACTTCTAAACCCAAAATACCAACATTTGGATAAAGGGCTCACTTCTGCGACATTTTGTTCTTTTCAGGTTTAATAGATGGCCAGGCAGCAAATGCAACTCAAAACTTTTGTATTAAGTATGGGGAGAGCGCATCGTGCCAAAATACGCCAGACAAGTATTTCCTGCATTAGCTGTCGTGTGGTAGTGGAATTATATTCTTGACAGCCTTAACTCAGAACAAGTTTTCTATATGCATGTAATCAATAAACTGCATGTGTATTGTCAGATAGTTATAGATAACATCAGAGAATTCGCATACATCGTTGACGATTAATTTTTCTCTCAGGTTTACTATCGTTTTAACAACACTAAAAGAAACCTTACGAAATCTGCGCACTGTGGCATTTCATAAACAAAGTTATGTAATCCGGGAAACCCAAAATTTGCTTCGCCGTAGCGGAATGAGGCGTTACCTGTTGTGCAGCATTGTATGATTTTCACCATTGCACTATGAGCCGAAAGTATTTTCTTACGATTTCCTTATCGATGTTTGATCTGACTGCTTGTAGATCTTTCACAGGAGCAATAAAAACTTAACTGTCAGTGTGACTAGAACCGTGAAGCATAGCAGAGAGTTTCTCTCAGGTCAGTACATTACCACAGAATTACGAGGTGAATTGTGGATAGAACTCGTAAACCGCTACTTAAAGGACTAGATTAGTTGCGATTTCAGAGTACTATGACTTTCGTGGACTGAAAACCGCAAATTTACAAAGTTTTGTTTCACCTCAAATAATAATAACTCAGTTTATTTAATGGAAATGACCGGAAAACTCAAGTGAACCTTGAGGATTAATTCCGTGCACACCAGTAAGTAACTCGTCGATCACAGAGTTGCCTAACATACCTTGTCTTGTTGCCAAATCTCAGAGTACCAACAGAAAGAAGACGAACAGATGTGTGGCTACAGCTGGCTGGTAAGTGACCATAGCTGGCGTCTCAAAGATACGTAATGCATCTGATTCGCATTTCTGTAACTAGTTTCAGGGACTCGAGTAGAGTTTCTAATAATACTCAGAACTGACAGCAAACTAAGCATCATAAATCAGTAACTCTCATAGTTGTTATTATATTTCTTTCATAAGTGTACTCGAAACTACGAAATTCATTCATGGTCATTTTTGTGCCTGACCGATAGTCGAACACAACAAACAAATAAAATTGTAAAAATAATGTGTGTGTGTTGTGTGTGTGTGTGTGTGTGTGTGTGTGTCTGTGTGTGTGTGTGTGTGTGTGTGTGTGTGTGTGACAAGAGAGAGAGAGAGAGAGAGAGACATAAATATGAAAAAGAATGAGAGAGAGAGTAAAAGGTACTTGTAAAGATATTGAAACATGGAATGTAAAGAAACCTCTCATAAAAACGACACGTTCCACATCATTACGCAATGTCGTATTCATGATCTGTGGAACAAGTGTTAATGTAATCAGATCTAATCTAATTTAATCATATCACATTGCTGACTAGCCATGAACAGTCAGGAATTACCGAAATTTTCGCCAATACCAGTAACCAAATCTATGCCTGAAAGTAAAAGACAACTGTTTTTGTAATAAACCGGGGCTACAATCAAGACTCTTTCGTCCCTGTTAACTAACCACGAAAGATATCTAATATACTTCCATTTAGAATTAACAAAGTGTGCATGCTTTTTAAGATTAAACGCATGATGAGAAGTTCTGTGATGCAGATACGAACCCAACTCATAATCTTTTTGTAAATTAAGTAAAATGAAATGTTATGTATCGGTTTTTCTTACCAGCTGCTAGGTTTTTAAATCTAAAATAAGAATACAAATT
Organism: Schistocerca serialis cubense; assembly: GCF_023864345.2. Lineage (NCBI taxonomy): Eukaryota > Metazoa > Arthropoda > Insecta > Orthoptera > Acrididae > Schistocerca > Schistocerca serialis. Next base: position 622,678,055 of record NC_064644.1, on the reverse strand, counting down.
TTTGTGCCTGAGGGACAATCGAACCGCACACCTACCGTCCTTCTTTATCATCCACGAATATAGCTTAAGAATCAATTGCTTAGTCATCAACAGTAAGAGGTGTGCGTGTTTGACCAGAAATAACGACGCCTATAGCGATTGTTGACAACACATGAACAGACATTAAAAATGCACATTAATTTTCACTAGCCGTCTGGTTTCCACGTGAAAATGAAATTATGAATATATTTGTACTGGATCAGGATTCGGAGCCACTTATTTACCTTTGGAAGAGACCTAGGGAAGAGCGCAGTCTTGGGAAAAGGAACGAAATTATTGAACTATGCTGTTCCGAGAGATTCAGATCCTGAAATAAGGAGATACGAATTCGAATCACAGTCCAGTACCAAATTTTTCAACGTCTGTAATTCAATCAAGTACAAATAAAATAAGAGCTCTGTTCCTTTAAACGGCTATCGGTACATGAAACAAAATAAATTTTTCTTATGTAAGTAAGTTTACTGGCGACAGTATTTCAGTTTATCATGACATCCGCCTATGTCATTTCCCAACGTAAACAGCATCTGCCCAGTTGGTAATGAAGGAACGTGATGTTTAGTGCGCATTCTGGATTATATCGTCTTTCTCTTTAAGTTACCAGAGGCAAAGTAAATCTGTCTGTGCGTCTCAAAAGTAAAAGCCTGAACCCACGCGTTGTACCTGTGTTAGTTCGTTCCACCAGACCGTGGCCGTGAGTGGAAGGGGGAAAGGTGTCTTCAGACCAGGGCCATGTGTAGACAGATCACTTCCTGTTCTGTCGGCCTAGAACAGCTTTTTAGTGAGCACTTGCGTTCACAGGTTTCGAAAATTTCGTAACATCTCCGGAGTGGACATCAGGGATTTCGAACCGAGTTAGTTACCTTCTGCGGAACAATTTAAAGAGGGCAGAACTGTACACGTCGCTAAGACAAAGAGAGTGGACATTGCCAATAATTTAGCTAGGGAAAAGCACAGTTTTTCGTCTCACGAAAACTCTGTGCAGTTTCCGACTGCTGATTCAGACAAGGCCTGAATAGTATTGAGGTTTACAGGTGCGCACAGCGTCGACGCGCTGCCTTCATCATATGCCACTGCCGACCACAGCAGCCGCGAACGAAGCACATTAATTATCGCGTCTGCTCAGGCGCTCAGTAAGGGAGTCACTAACACGTGTGTGCTCTTCAGTTCCGTTGGATATTAGAATTGTGTTAAGTATCAGCTTCTCATTCCCTCGTATTAATGCTAGCCACGTATCGCGTGTGTGTTGATAGGGGATAAAACTAGGGAAAACTACTAGTAAATATATGTTATTGTTCAGCTAAAATACCCTAGAAAACTAGTCATATTGAAGTGTTGTGAATGTAATATTTTGGACGGTAAATTGTTTTGTGATCATGTTATTGTAAGTTACGCTATGGGTTCTTTTCTCATGTAGAAACGCTTTTGAAAGGTTGTATGTGTTCACGTTTGTCACGATTAATTTCATTTAGTTTGCGATTTCATTGCCAGGATCTTCGTAATTGTAGAGGATTTTCCAACGTTACCAACTACACACTTGAACCCAATATGTATGGTGATTCTGTAATAAAAAGAGTTCGCACAGGTAACAGTTCGTACAGGTTTGTGTGTTTTAGAGTAGAGTCTGCACCTTACATACTGAAATACTTAGGGTATGACGGCCGCAATTGCGATGTCTAATCGTGACTTCATCCGGGATCTCTGTATCTTGCAGGGCCTGGGTTCACACGTACTTTAGTTCTGCCAAATATCTCCATGCGTGGCAAGTGATAAGGACGGGTCATAACGATCTGGAGAGTACATTAGAAAGTAGTTGTGTATTTACCTCATCATTACTAGACAGTAGTGTATTTCATACATCATTTTCCACTCCCTCATTCAGGACATACAAAGCCACATTGTTTAATCCTTACTAAGCTCAGATAACGTGCGCGTGAGGAAATAGTGTTTATGTAGTGTTTATTTCGTTTGCATACAAAATACTCTAAAATATTCCAAGTAGATCAGCATGTAACTTCCTGTCATACAGCAAAGACTCAACTACAAAATGGTTCAAATGGCTCTAAGCACTATGTGACCCAACTTCTCAGGTCATTAGTCCCCTAGAACTTAGAACTACTAAAACCTAACTAACCTAAGGACATCACACATATCCATGCCCGACAGTCTGGAACCGTAGCGGTCGCGCGGTTCCAGACTGTAGCGCCTAAAACCGCTCGGCCACCCTGGCCGGCAGACTCAACTACAGAAAGAGGCAATAATGCAATGTGTTCAATCAAATGTTAGCAAAATACCCACTAAGCAAATGCAAAATCCTTCTATTGTGATACTTGAAGAGGAGCAATCATCGATATCACCACACGGGCTTTCACCGATCGCAAGCTCGCGGCATCTGGTGGAGCCAATGGAGCGCGCCGGCTGCGCCACACCCTCAGCAGCTCAGCACCAGGAGCGCCCTCTGGAGCTGCAGTGCAGGGCGGCCGGCGGCAGCGGCTCGCAGCCACCCCACCTCGACACCGCATTTCCTGCTGTAATGTCGCGATCCTCGTGCTAGTTGACACTGTAATAGCTGGACTCTTTTTCTTACTGCACTAACTGTAGATCTTCATACGTTTGGAAAAACACAAGTCAATTTTGTGCTTATTGAGTTACCTAGTTCGCTAATCATTTGCGGTCCAGTCCAGCTTTCCTACGACGACAGTTGCAGCACCACTCAGCAGCCCACCTCTCCTTATGTGTACAAAGTCGTACAAAACAAAAGCCTCGAGGATAGGTGTGTCTCTAGGCGAAACTACTGACTGCATGGGTTGATATATTGCAAATTTAATAGCTGGAAAATTAAGTGACGACGGATCGCGACAAGCTCATCTGGTGCGCTGCAAAATTCAGCAAACAGAAAACCACTGTACAAAGCATATTTAGTTCACGGGTGGATGTGTGTGAGTAAATGTAAACAGAAAAAAATTGTGTAGTCTATCAACGTTTTCGTAATCTGGGGTATGGTTTCGGTCGGTAGAAGTCGGTGGACTTTGTGGCTCCTACATGTCTTTGTTAGGTAGTAATAGTTGTTTATTTCAAAGAGTACATTATTTGAGCGTGGGCTACTTTTAGTATGAGCTTGCACTTCAGCTTGTTAGGTCCGAGTTCAGTGCGACATTTCTGTGCTAATGCGGATCATCGGCACAAAGCTAATACTGTCAGTACTGCACAAAGTGATGGAATGTGATTCTCCCTGCGCAATCTCTCCCCCATCTTTCAAAAGTCATTGTGCTCCTACCCCTGTAACCAATAAGTAAGGAAGTTGTGTTTGCTAAAATTTTGTGTATTAAAATGCAGCAGTAATATGATGCTTCTGTTTTGGTATGTTGTGGCTAATAAGCTTAAACAAAAAAGCGCTATTGTTGTTCAGTGATCTTGCCCTGTATATGATGAAGGCTGAAGAAGCAATTAAAATATTTACAGTAATCTAAAGGTCATTCCATGGTTATCCCATGTGCTGCATCGTGCAACTGAAACAGTACGTCCAAAATATGACATTGTGACTACCCTAATAAAGTCTACAAAGAAAGTAAATACACGCATAAAACACAAACGTTTGATACTTTTGCTAGCACTAAACATATCATATGCTGATTTTTTTCCATTCAACATATTCTTCAACACACCTGCCCACATTGCCTAATTTGGGCTCATACTGTCAATTTAGCTTCGTCACTGAAACCTATTTCAACCAGACAGAGTACCTGAATAAATGGTGTCATCTCCACTGTGGTAATTATGATGTAGGTAAGTCGAAAGAGACTGTAAATTCCCACCAAATTTGTTGAAAATAACGTCTGTTTACCTGATTCTATTCAAAACTTAGGTTTTTGGCCACTTTTTGATTTTTCTTCTTGGATTTAGGCCGAATACTCAACTAAAATCACTGATGCAGCTAAGATCAAAGTCACACGCACTGAAGAAAATAATTTTTACTGATTTACATCAACTCAAAATTTGCACATTTGCCTGTGACAATAGCGAAGTTGGGAACCGCAGGTATGCCACAGGAGGCATCATTGACAGTCATTCAAGCCGCTGGAAAATCTTTGGAATCATCCTGTGGAGAACTGTGCGTCGCAGAAAAACAAGCCGAATGAAGCTATCAGTTGGAATACTTATTATCACTTTATAAAGAAAAATACTTTAAGGCGAAAACACAAAAGAATTTTAATTTGTTCTGCCTTTTTCTGATCTGTCTTCATTTAAGTATACACATGTCACTTCCTGGACATAGAAGTGTCATATTCTATGAACAGAAATGCTCTGTCACGTAACTAAAGAAGGTCAGTGGGAATTGGTTTTTGTATAACGTTTCTTGGAGACAATGTAAATAAATAGAGTACTTAATTTCTGATTGGTTTTTGCTAGCTGTGGGTAGTGCCGATAGCTCGCTAATCACGCCTGAGTGTGTTGCTGCTGCTGCATCGTCGAGAAGCCGCCTGGGCCGAGCCTCCTGCGTCTGGAGCGTCCTGATCGAAGACCGTCCCAGCTGTGCGCGGAACCGAAAGTGTCTGTACCAGGCGCAAGACGTGGAGAGTATCTAGTGCAGACAGAGTCACAGGTGTCCTCTCTGTCAGCAGAGCCACAAGTCGCTCTACTCAGAGGAGAATCGGTAGCAAAGTTCATGATGATGATGATGATGATGCTTGGTTTGTGGGGCGCTCAATTGCGCGGTTTCCAGGCTTTTTCAAATTCCCCATCTTTTCACTGTCCAGTCACGCCATTTCCTCATTGACGATGGAATGAGGAGGACAACACAAAAACCGAGACACCGGGCAAACAAAATCCGTGACCCAGTCGGGAATCGGACTCGACACCCCGTGATCCAGAGGCAGCACAGCCAGCTGCTGCGGACTAGGACAAAGTTAAGAGCGCAACAGTTCTGCAGATACTTCTCTCGTCTCGAGCAGCAGTTGACAATCAGAAAGCAATACTTTTGTTCTGTCAACGAAAATATAAAGCAGATCTCGCTGTACTATCACGACGGTGCTCCAGCCAATTTACGTGTCTTAAATTTGGGGCATTTTTGCGCTGTTTTCTAGTGTGGGAACATAAAAAGAAAAAAAAAATTGATAAAAATATTGGGCTGGAGCCGAACAGGTAGGGACTGATTGTGTCTTTCAGAAAATTTACGAGATCACTACCTCCCCTACAAAGCTTTCTCTCTTAAAATGGCTCAAAAAACCGCCCCTGTTATTTACGAAATCCTCTTTCCGCTAGCGAAACGTTTTTCAGATTGTCCCTATCAAAAAATGTTACAGAGTGCGCATCGCTGACAAAGTCTGTCACGAAGTAATGGAGCACAATGAACTTGTGCCTCCAGCACCCGTCTTTCCCCTGCCCTGCCTGCTGCGCCCCCCATCCCCCCGCCCCCCGCCCACGCCACAGGGTCAGGTGCTTCCCCTGCCTGCTGAGCCAGCAGTTCTTAGGGCGATGCTTCTGTTAAACTGCCCTTCTTGCTCTATGGCCGCCACAGTACCCAGAAATCGTCTTACCCCACATCCAGCACATGTAATGGAATACCTACAAGCGTCGAGATGGAAGAAAAAGCGATAAATCATATACGCAAACATTATTGTTCTATAGAAATTAAAAATAAAGTTGCGTTTCCACAGTATCTTCGATTTGCTCTTGACTTAATTTGAAATGTAATTGATTTCCTTATCAGACTGACTCTCATTTGCATACAAATATGTGGCTAGTTCGCATAATGACCTATTGCAGAATGAAAAGTGACGAGGCCTGCTGCCTCGACGCTTTCAATCTGTCATACCCATCAGTTGTGCAATCTTAGAACATTTTCTGAGCTCAGAAGTAAGGACGTAGCTCGAACGGAATGCCAAGCAGCATTGATTCCGGAAACATTGATCACGTGAAACACAACTCTCATGTACCTTACGTGGCATCCTGCAAGTCTCTCTAAAAAACATGTGACTCAGTAGAAGCTTATGCGTAATACAGGAAATTCGGTCGTACGTAGCATCGAGCTAAAGTTGTGACTGAATTGAGAATTTCTCGATAGGAAGATAACAAGCTTGTTACTTTGGTTTGAGAAGCCTCTGAAGACATAGATTCAACTTCACGTGTGTTCCAGGGAAGTGTGTTGGAAGTCTTGCTGTTCCTCTTGAATATTAATGTTTTTTAGACAGTCTTGTAAGTAACTTCAGACTTTATGTACACGAAGCATTCATCTGTAACTGCTCTGGCGTATCGTCGAGCGCCGGCACGCCGGTAAAGAACGCTAGAGCTGAGAGGGCGTGAAGAAGGCGTGAGCCAATAGTTGCTGACCGACCTCTCTACAGGACGACATCGAGACAGCAGCGGCCTCCAGGAGAAGAGAACATGAGCGCCGCGCCGCCTGGCAACACCGCCACTTGAAGACCAGCCGTTCTGCGAGCTCTACAGCACAGATTTAGGAAGTGTGTAACTTATCTTGTATAACGAATGGTATACACCGAATATACTTCTTATTTGTCTGTTGCCATTTGTTTGCGACCCATCTTTGTCGATTCTCAAAATTAAGTATTGTCCTTTACCTCACTGTAATAAAAATTCGTTAATACGATTTATGTGAATTGTTGTCTAGCGATCCGACAATGCATGTCTCCTAGGCACCCCATATTCGACGAGTAGGCAGGACACAATAATAAAGAATTACTGTCCGAAAAAATCGGCCAAATAATCATTCGGATCTTGATAAGATTTTAAAGGACTGCAAAGATTGGCAACCCCCTTTAAACATCCAGAAATGTAAAACAACCTACCACACAATAAGACAAGGTTCAACATTCTATAACTATAGTATCAACGATTCTCAACTGAAATAGGTCGAAGCATACAAATACCTAGATGCAGCTATTTGTTGAGGTGTGACATGGAAGGATCACGTTGGCAGCTGACAGACTTAAGGCAATGTAACCGCTAAAATACAACACTCCACTACATGTTGCTCTTATGGAGGACCCGAGGACAATACTGCTATAAATATAGCGCCCGCATAGAGCTCTAAAACAATTACAGTTCCAGCTCTCCACCCGTCAATGGAATGCGAAGAGGTCGTTATAACTGATGCGGTGGGAAGGACTCTTTGCCATGCTCTTCACAGTGGTTTGCATAATATGGATGTAAATGTAGATACGGATGACGCCGAGCATCTGCTGATATCTTTAAAAACTGCCGGGCAGTTAACTTGGCAGGTAATGTTGGTGAATTGCAGATCGGAATAATATATCGAAGAATACAAATATTGAAGATCGACAAGAAGATAATGCCGAAAAGGAAACTTCCAGAGAAGCGATTCTGAAGTTGTGCCGAGTACTGGGAGGCAAACTGAAGAAAATAATATCTTCCTTGCATTTTTTGAACAACAAGAAGTCTTCCACAATGTTCCATAGAGGAACATGTCCTTAACTCTTAGAAGACTGAGTCATAACTACAGAGGGAGAACAAAATTGTAAACCACCTATAAAATGTAAGAGACAATGTTAAAAGTGAAAGATAAAGAAGGAGAGGTCTAGTTAAGAAGGGTGGAAAGCAAGTTAGCTGCTTATCAGCTACAATCGTCAGCTTGCACGAAGTATGGAGAATGGAACATCGTGAATATGGACGAAAAGAAATTGCAAGAATTTGGAAGGTGACGGAATCGAAAAATTGTTCAAACTTATTGCGTAGATAAAATACGTACCGAAGAATATAAAATAGAGACATGTGAGGAAAACATTCTGTGGAAGACCTTGAAGATGAGACAGTTTGGTTCAAATGGCTTTGAGGACTATGGGACTTAACATCTATGGTCATCAGTGCCCTAGAACATAGAACTACTTAAACCTAACTAACCTAAGGACAGCACACGACACCCAGCCATCACGAGGCAGAGAAAATCCCTGACCCCGCCGGGAATCGAAGCCGGGATCCCGGGCGTGGGAAGCGAGAACGCTACCGCACGACCACGAGATGCGGGCTGAGACAGTTTACTAACAAGGAAACCTTGAGTACGAGGTCGCAAATGGCCTATGATGTTTACGGCATTCGACGCTCCACATGTTGTCTACCATGCAGCCACAATTTCGGCATCTATTGGCAATAGAATGCGGTAATGGAGGGGGAGTATCTAATGGTGAGCACAGCATGAGGTCACGGGAGCATAGTTGAACTGCTTAGTCGAAGAGTAAATCACAACAGTGCTGCAGTGTTAACGGTGTCAATGCAAAGCGGAGTAATGGCAGCGTGTAGCGAAGCAAACATTGCATTATATCTACACCAACATTTGCTGAAGTTGACTTTAGTCACAAAGGAACCCATGGAATTTCGCAGAGTGAGAAAGAAGTGGCAGATGAAATATTAGCGTTTCTGCAAGATGAGTCGTAAAATGCGTGCTGTCGTATATGCTCGAGTGTGGGGACCGTTCACAAGATAAGTACAATGATGACGATAAGTGCTTAAAAAGTGAAACACGTTTTGGGCCATGTGCATCATCATCCATGAGGGACAGGGAGCGACAAATCCCGTCTCTAGTGAAACATAGTAAGGGGCAATCGTTGTCCAAAAGGCGGGTACTAAACATAATTACGTACATGGAAGATAACCAGCAGCAATGAAAAAAAAAGAAAATAAACATTTATCAACCGATCTCCAGTAAGTTCGCAGCGGTATGACAGTGTAGTGCATAAGAAAAACCACCGATATTAAAGGGAGGACAAGATACACTTGGTACAAAAGCGGGCCTTCGCGCTGTTCAAGGATGTGAGATACTATTTACAGGATGTGCATGGCAGTGACCTACTGCGTTGTGCACGTCAAATTGCGCACGACATTCATTACAATGATATCAAGAGAAGCAGTAGATGGCTGCGTAACATCAAACTAAGCGTCAGATTGACGATGCAGAGCAAACTGCGGAATCGGCACGAAAATGTGTAGAAGACTTTATTCAACTCAGACCAAACGGAATTTGAACAAGAAATACATATGAAAGGAACACTGTAAATTACAGCCACCGAGCGAGATTTATCCAGCTCAACTAACATCGATTACTTAACACATTTATATTCAATTATGCCGACATTTAATCTGGATAGTAGATTGTCTGGAAAGTTTTTTGTTGGGCTGCGAGAAGTTGCTGGTACTCTGCTCGCTACGGTTCTTTCTCGTGAGCGTATGCTTGCAAGAGCAGTAGGGAATATTTACGTTACAGCAAGCGACGGCGGAGAAATGGGTGTAAGAGAACCAGCTATGGTACGAACATTGCTTTTGGGCAAGGGCTGGTTAAAATAACTTGTTGTTTATTGATTTCTACTTTTCTTATAAAAATCATCCTCCTTTAAAGCGTAATATCACTCCTGAAAAATGTACTACATTGGAGTTCTACCACCTGGAAACATTGGAAAAATTCAGACTCTGTATGTTTGCTTTTTCCGTGATGTAAAACAAGAGTGGGTCCTAGCTGAACGTTCCGTACGGCTTTTAACGCCAAAGAGCTCGCCATCAATCTTTATGGTGCAAACCATTGTCATCTCTGTGGTGCACCATGTTTCATTCTGTGTCCATGATGCAAGTTAATTGTTTGTTTTGAACGTTTCTTGAATGTTTATGACGTCCATTTGGTAAAGTGTAATACATACGTCCCATAGAACGTTGATGTCTACATCTCTGGGACGCTGATTTCCTGTCTCCGTCGTGATGTATATGGTAAGCCATCACCAGCTAATATTTTTCCTGTCACAATTGTTAACACAACACTTTCAAAAGAGTTGTACTAAAGACGGAACTTGCGACCTCGCAACCAGTGGGTTCCTTGGGAGACAACTGCTATGGCGTCCATCAGAACATATCGTGGCACTAAGGAAGCAGTAGAGGAGGACGTCGAGTGTAGTAGATAGGTATAAATGCAAAATATAGGACAATATGAGAAGAAATGGTGGAGAGCTTAAAACCAGTAGAAGTTTGACCACATTTAAAACTGCAAAAGGCTGGTCAGAGATTCAACTGGAAGAGCAGTCGAAAGCATGAGCCAACAGACTAATTGGTAACTCAGAGTGGCGAGGAGTGCATTCTGTCCCATATTCTTCACCTCCGAGAATACGATGCCCGACGAAGAAACTGAGGGGCTCAGGAGGGGAGGTGGAAGCGAAACGAAAAGTCGCAGGTTGAGGACGTGTGTTTTGTTATTTTAACGATTACAGAACCGAATCAAATTTACGAAGAAGTTGCCAGTACGAGCCAGCTTATAATTATGACGTTGCATCACCTCTAGCCTGGATGCACGAACTGAATCCATGGGGTCGGGTGTCATAAGCCCCTCCTGCCCCCTCCTGAGACTAGCTGGCCCACAACTGTTGCAACTGGCCAGTGATACCCAGGAAACGGCACTGGGACGGACTTGCGTCCGACCTGGTCCATCACGTGCTCTATTGCGCGCCGATCGTGGGATCTCGATCACCACGGGTGTGCCTCAACGTCACTCAGTTTATGTAGGCACATGCCACTTATGGATGAACATTGCCCTGTTGGAAAACGGTGCCACAATCACTGCGCGACAGACGTTACACGTCAGGACGCAGGATGTCCGTGACGTACTGTTAAGCCGACAGAGTTCCCTGCATCACTACCAGCCGTGATTGAAGCCTGACCCGACGGATCCCCACATCACGAAGCCAGGAGTGACACCACTGTGCCCCTACTGAATGAATGGGACTTCTCCCCAGGCCGCCGCCATGCTCGTCGACGATGGTGATACCGGGTAATGTAGACTCGCGTTTCGTCTCTGAACACAGTGCGACGCCGTTCGTCTGATGGTCAGGGCGCGTGCCGAATGCAGCCGTTCGTGCTTTGGTGCCGGCAGCAGCTAGTGGAGGCAACGGTAATTCCCCGGTCTGGCTGCTGTCAGTCTCCTATCAGTGGTGCGGTATGACACAGAGAACTTCTGGGAGTCCATTACTTGCTCTCGGATGGCAGGCCCTAATGTGAAGCGGTTACTCTGTGCTTAGTGCGCAACACTCCATTCTTGTGGCGTGATGTGGTCGACTGGAACCGTGACGACGAGTACGTCTACCCTCCAGTCCAACACAGGGCCACTGTCACATCCAGCTGCCACACAAATCAGGATGTTGCGTGAAATGTAGACGCGCCGTGAGGATCCCTTCAAAGTTTGTCAGGTGCTGATAACGCTGTCCCAAAAGCGTGCGCCGCCTCTGTGTCCCTCACAGTGATCACCCCCCATCTGACCCTGCTCAGGCCAATCGTATACCCTACCACGACCAGTAATTGCGCCAAACACGAAAGACACTAATGCCTAATGCACTCTGCTGCCGTTTCTACTTGTCACACAAAAGTGCAACAGTAACACGCAACATTTACATATGTTTCTTCAAGTTTTCCCGGTGGTTCGAATGTTCCATAAGTTTTCGGGAGTTCACCTCGGAATTTATTGCCTCTTGTAACGATATTTCGGCAGTCAACCTTTAAGCCACTCTCGACGTGAGTCGCCTGCAAGATTCTTAAAGCACTCTGCACTGTGAAATAAACGCGCGTGCGTAAATTCTAACATTCTTTGTTCGGAGAATGTCAGTCACAGATTAATCTTTGCTCGTCTAAGAGCAAAACAAAGCTAGCGCAGAGTCAGCGAATCCACAGTACTTACAAATTATTTGGTTTATTCGATGAAATGATGAAATTACGAGACACTGGTTTCTAGTGGGTGAATAGCCGAAACAGTGACTTTTACTGGCTGAGAACACATGCTGTAGTAAATAAAAGGTGGATAAAACCTTTGAAAATAACTGAATGTACAGAAAGATGAAAACAATAGTGGAATGGGTACGTAAGTTTCATTTTATTTCGTAATAAATTAAATGAGAAATAAACTGTTTCGCACTGTACAAAACAAAAGACCACCTCCGCCGCACGCAAATGTCCTCGAATTAAACAAAAAGTTTCTAAAATTACATTTCTCGAATGCACGTCCATCTACCCGCTAAACATCAGCCCTTCAATTCGCCGGTTTAATTAATGTTTTCCATTCGAGCGTACAACTTCCTATGTCCACCCATTGTCCGTTCAATTGCCCACATGTGCAGCATACCTAGAAATCATTTTCATTACACGAGCTAAGACATACTCAGCTCCACTCTATTCCTAGACGGTATGTGTGTTCATCTTATGTAACATACGAGTAATTGTACACTGTGAATAACGAGTGAAATGTCAGCAAATAATTGTACCAAGGATACTCAAGTGTCATGTCAAAGGTGAAAGTAATAAAGTTAAATGTCATCAAGAATAACAACCACAAATACTGACACTTGTTGTGTGGCAGTAATGCAATATACAGCGTGGTCCATTGATTGTGACCGGGCCAAATATCTCATGAAATAAGCGTCAAACGAAAAAACTGCAAAGAGTGAAATTTGTCTTGCTAGAAGGGGGAAACCAGATGGCGCTATGGTTGGTCCGCTAGATGTTTCTACCATAGGTCAAACGGATATCAACTGCGTTTTTTAAAATGGGAACTCCCATTTTTTATTACATATTCGTCTAGTACGTAAAGAAATATGAATGTTTTAGTTGGACCACTTTATTCGATTTGTGATAGACGGCGCTGTAATAGTCACAAACATATGGCTCACAATTTCAGGTGAACAATTGGTAACAGGTAGGTTTTTTAAATTAAAATACAGAACGTAGGTACGTTTGAATTTTTCATTTCGGTTGTGATACATGTACAATCGTGTTCAAAAGTATCCGAACGACCTGAATTGCATATCGCCTGAATCGCATGCAACCCGCATAACGCAGCTGTCTAGCAGGTCCTCTAATCGTTCCTCTGTATAGTCATTGGACAATTGAATATCGTTCCAACAAGTCACCACTAGAAAACACAGACCTGTATCGCAATAACTCAAGATGTAAAGTAATACTACGATACTACAAATATCTGGGAACACCTTATCACAGATAAGACTGTCCTTAAGGCTTGTAATCTCACATTTATTACAATAAATGGCATACCTGAAATGTTACTACTCTCATTATTACGTCAGATAGTAAGTTCGTCGCATTCATGATTTCCTCTTCAAAGTAACATACTTCGATTTCAGATAATATCAGTTAGCAAACATCAACTTTAAATTAAAAAAGGTAAACATTTTTAACGTACGTGAATTCCACCCAGCAACTGTTGTCACTGTTAACGAATTACGAGAGATGTTAAATATTACTTCTTCACAAGTAACTTACTTGATATGCCGTGAAGTAAAGCTTTGTGTTGGACAGGGATTCGAACCCAGAACCTATTCGGTTTGTTATCGAAGCACAATCAATACATATCGGATTTTCTCGGCAATAGCGAGATGTTTTAACTGAAATGACGAGATTAAACATTAATTTTTTCCATCCCAGGACACTAACCCGACATTTATCGCTGTTATATTCTAGAGGAAACGAACGTTAAATACGGGTTTGTTACGCCAGCAATAACACGTGAGCATGTTTGAACTAGAAATAATATGACGACGAGTTCTGTGCTTACTGGTAATCAAACCCTACACATATCGTTGTTGACTACAAGCAAAGAGACGTAGCTAAAGAATTTTTCTCCACCAGCAGCTCAGAATCACATCCTTGAACTTACAGTGATCTCGCAAATTGTTCTGTGTCTCACTGGGAGTCAAAAACGTCAGATATCGTTAGTGCTGACAACGAATGAAAATATGTTAAAAATCAAAATTATTGTCCACCAGCAGATAAGTGTTCTCATTTTAGAGCTTGATAATACATAATGAAAACTTTAGTGCCGGGCCAGGATTCAAACCCATTCACGCGCAATATGTGGAGATGCTGAAGAATCTACAGTTTTGAACAAACAACAAACTGTAGTCGAGCTGTATTGTCACGAAGAAGTCAAATTCCGCGTTAAACGCGGTCTGAGTTGTATCCCCAGTTCTGAACCAATTTTATCCACATACAGAAGCTCAAATAAAAGACGGAATAATCGTCCTGTGACCCTACATAGCGTTTGTTTCGTAACTAGAAACAAATAACTATTATAAGGAAGGATACTGGTGATAAGAGTTTCTACATGTCGCCACTCCTGGCTCTATTGTGGTTCAACCTAACGTCTACTTGGTAGAGAAGGAATATCATGTTTCATGTGAATTTCAGACCATAATGCCATTATACCTTCTTCACTTGGCGTAGCCAGAAGAGGATAGAATCTCTCTCTCCCTGACAAAATTCATCAGCAGAAGCTGGAATCCAACCTGGACCATGAGTACATGAATCAATTAGCAATCCAACAGACCATCCTCGGTGGCTCATTTTTCTATTGTAACGCCGTTGCGCGACACTGGATTAGAATTCTGACACACCGGCTCCCTGTAGTGGTTTGCATCATGTTCAGTACATTCATTTACTTGCTTGACCCAATCACCATGAATTAGCCGCCTCGGCTACCGAGTGCATACATTCGACTCTATCGTGTAATCGCCGAAATAAAATAATGTAACTGCCACCTGCACAGAACTCCCAACACTGTATTATGCTGAAATTTAAATGGGAAGTGTTCCTTTCCACTTGAGCTACTCTATTACGCTACTTGTTTGTCGAAAACGTCGTGCAGTGCAACAGAAAAGGTGTAACCGTCTGTCTCTCAGAAGTCTAGATCCGTCCATGTGCATTATCTCACAGCACTGATGAATGTAGAAGTTCTGGAGGAATTGTTGTTGACTTCTGGAGCTGCTGTAGCTATGTGTCAGCTGGTAGCGTCATGGTAAGTGTCGCGAGTTTGAATACATTCACTACTGCATTTCTTAAAACGCAATTCAGCTGTCTGCTGAGGTTTTCAATCTAATGGAACTTTGAACATAATTCCCTTCACTTCTAAACCCAAAACAGCAACATTTGGATAAAGGGCTCACTTCTGCGACATTTTGTTCTTTTCAGGTTTAATAGATGGCCAGGCAGCAGATGCAACTACAAACTTTTGTATTAAGTATGGGAAGAGCGCATCGTGCCAAAATACGCCAGAAGAGTATTTCCTGCATTAGCAGTCGTGTGGTAGTAGAATTTTATTCTTGATAGCTTTAACTCAGAACAAGTTTTCTATATGCATGTAATCAATAAACTGCATGTGTATTGTCAGACAGTTATAGATAACATCAGAGAATTCGCGTATATCGTTGACGATTAAATTGTCTCTCAGGTTTACTATTGTTTTAACAACACTAAAAGAAACCTTACGAAATCTGCGCACTGTGGAATTTCATAAACAAAGTTATGTAATTCTGGAAACCCAAAATTTGCTTCGCAGTAGCGGAATGAGGCGTTACCTGTTGTGCAGCATTGTATGATTTTCACCATTGCACTATGAGCCGAAAGTATTTTCTTACGATTTCCTTATCGATGTTTGATCTGACTGCTTGTAGATCTTTCATAGGAGGGATAAAAACTTCACTGTCAGTGTGACTAGAACCGGGAAGCATAACAGAGAGTTTTTCTCAGGTCAGTACATTACCACAGAATTACGAGGTGAATAGTGGCTAGAACTCGTAAACCGCTATTTAAAGGACTAGATTAGTTGCGATTTCCGAGTACTATGACTTTCGTGGACTGAAAACCGCAAATTTACAAAGTTTGGTTTCACCTCAAATAATAATAACTCAGTTTATTTAATGGAAATGACCGGAAAACTCAAGTCAACTTTGAGGACTAATTCCGTGCACACCAGTAAGTAACTCGTCGATCACAGAGTTGCCCAACATACCTTGCCTTGTTGCCAAATCTCAGTTAGAGTACCAACAGAAAGAGTACGAACAAATGTGTGGCTACAGCTGGCTGGTAAGTGACCATAGCTGGCGTCTCAAAGATACGTAATGCATCTGATTCGCATTTCTGTAACTAGTTTTAGGGACTGGAGTAGAGTTACTAATAATACTCAGAACTGACAGCAAACTAAGCATCATAAATCAGTAACTCTCATAGTTGTTATTATATTTCTTTCATAAGTGTACTCAATACTAAGAAATTCATTCATGGTCATTTTCGTGCCTGACCGATAGTCGAACACAACAAACAAATAAAAATATAAAAGTAATGTGTGTGTGTGTGTGTGTGTGTGTTGTGTGTGTGTGTGTGAGTGTGTGTGTGTGTGTGTGTGTGTGTGTGTGTGACAAGAGAGAGAGAGAGACATAAATATAAAAAAGAATGAGACAGAGAGTAAAAAGTACTTGTAAAGAAATTGAAACATGGAATGTAAAGAAACCTCTCATAAAAACGACACGTTCCATATCATTACGCCATGTCGTATTCATGATCTGTGGAGCAAGTATTAATGTAATCAGATATAATCTAATTTAATCATATCATATTGCTGACTAGCCATGAAGAGTCAGGAATTACCAAAATTTTCGCCAATATCAGTAACCAAATCTAAGCCTGAAAGTAAAAGACAACTGTTTTTGTGATAAACCGGGGCTACAATCAAGACTCTTTCGTCCCTGTTAACTAACCACGAAAGATGTCTAATATACTTCCATTCAGAATTAATAAAGTGTGCATGCTTTTTAAGATGAAACGCATGATGAGAAGTTCTGTGATGCAGATACGAACCCAACTGATAATCGGATTGTTAATTAAGTAAAATGAAATGTTATGTATCGGTTTTTCTTACCAGCTGCTAGGTTTTTAAATCTAAAATAAGGATACAAATTTTTGTGCCTGAGGGACAATCGAACCGCATACCTACCGTCCTTCTTTATCATCCACGAATATAGCTTAAGCATCAATTGCTTAGTCATCAACAGTAAGAGGTGTGAGTGTTTGACCAGAAATAACGACGCCTATAGCGATTGTTGACAACACATGAACAGACAGTAAAAATGCACATTAATTTTCACTAGCAGGCTGGTTTGCACGTGAAAATGAAATTATGAATATTTTTGTACTGGATCAGGATTCGGAGCCACTTATTTACCTTTGGAAGATACCTAGGGAAGAGTGCAGTCTTGGGAAAAGGAACGAAATAATTGAACTATGCTGTTCCGAGAGATTCAGATCCTCAAAAGAGGAGATACGAATTCGAATCACAGTCCAGTACCAAATTTTTCAACGTCTGTAGTTCAATCAAGTACAAATTAAATAAGAGCTCTGTTCCATTACATGGCTATCGGTACATGAAACAAAATAAATTTTTCTAATGTAAGTAAGTTTACTGGCGACAGTATTTCTGTTTATCATGACATCCGCCTATATCATTTCCCAACGGATACAGCCTCTGCCCAGTTGGTAATGAAGGAACGAGATGTTTAGTGCGGATTCTGGATTATAACGTCTTGCTCTTGAGGTTACCAGAGGTAAAGTGAATCTGTTTGTGCGTCTCAAAAGTAAAAGCCTGAACCCACGCGTTGTACCTGTGATAGTTCGTTCCACCAGACCATTGTGGCCACATATCCCAGCTCAGGGAGTGTGCTGTAAAGGAATATGTGCGTAGCTTACAAAATTAGTCACGGTGGAAAAAATGCGAGCTATAAAATATTTAAGTAGAAGCAAGCTTCTGACGTGGAAATTATGCTATTCTCATGTCAGCAGGATGTAAATACTTCTATAGGCATCATAGCCTCAATGTGAAGCCATTTTGAAATTTTCACTAATTTAGGAAATGTCTTAGTTCGAGAAAATCCAGTTGAAGTGTGAAGTTACCGGAAAATTCGATTATTACCGTCATTATTACTATCTTTTTCTTCATACCGCTGATGGAACAATTTGCTTGCTGATCATTTAATTCCTTTTGGTGATTATAGAAGCAGTTGCCCAAGAACAGGTTCTTTCCCTGTCTGCGGAATCCTTTTCATGTTAATATCAAACATCAGCAATTACTCGTGGATTACATTAAAACTGAAGTAATTGACGAAGTCGTTCCTTGATAACAAAAACGCTCTGCCCTTCTTCATTTACTTACGCCTAGAAATGGCTGTCGAAAACTGCCAAACCAAAAGCGAAAGGATCTTACTGTGACCTGTTTCAGGTTGTGTATGACAGAGAATGTTTTAGATAGTCAATTGTTTTCCTTTGCAATAAACAGAAAGATTTACATTCTAAGCTATGCAAGTTCAAACTTTTCGCAATATGAGTTCAAATTTAATATTCGGTTCTATAATGTAGGAAAGTATTCCACAGTTTCGAAACCCGCATCCGACTCATTGACCTCACACTTAGTCGCTGACCGTTAATTCTAGGTCAAAGTGACGCCAGTTTTAGTAACTTAATGTAGCGACGACTGTTTGCCATTGCTCTTTCTCACCGGAGAATAGGCAGTTCACTCCTTGGGCTTAATAAGTACACTGTAATAGTAATTTCTGTGTGTATAGAATTCGTACGGATTGTAGACTTTGGTGGTGCTCTGTCTTGTACTTCTGTATACAATATGCCTGACGTAAATGGGCCATTTCTCATTACAGGCCCCGGGCAGTACAACATCATACTGACAACAGTAATGTGCTTATACTGACAACCTCACAGTTCGTTTTACCTGATTTTGTAATCATTTAAATAAAACAACACGACCTTCCAGTGCGAGACGTTTCCTCCCCATTTTCCTTCCGTGAAATTTGTCAGTAAGCTTTTTGCCGTTCAACCAGCGAAATGCGGCAGAGGACGGTTGCTGAACGATTCACAAACCACGATTTAGTGCCGTTAAGACGATTTCTTTAAACTTTGTCGTAGCTGAAGGAATTTAATTTCTTCTTAACTCGCCTTATGCAGCAACGTTCACAGACATCTCAAATAGGAAAAGCTCTTTATCTAGGTACGAAGGTTGTAAAAAAAACCTGTCACGGTTTGTGTCAGGTTGATCTTTTCGTCTGACAGCACTGCATTAGTATTTTGTCTAAGAGGTATCACAAGTAGTGTTCCTGTAACTGTAGGAATCATAGGTTGAAAACGAGTTTTAACACCGATGGGTACAGTACTGCTAAATCAATGTAACAGAATTTTTTCTGTAAATTAGCAGCTCCATTACATAAATCAGAAAAAGAGCTTGCACATGCTGACCCCTACCACGGTTATAACTGACGACTAAGTGAGCTGTTGCGACACGAGACACGGGTGGTAGCATGGGGCTACGGACACACTGCTGCCAGCATGCCAATCTCATAATTATATTGGTCGCTCAGCCTAATAACGCATCGTGAAAGATAATAAAATTTGTCACTTACGTGAAGAATAGCATTTCTTTAGCCAAAAAATTGAATTTTCATTCTCAGCGTCTTAGTTTACGTGAGGATTATATAGCACGAATCATTCAAATGGAAAGGGAATATCAACTGAATGTAGCAAGTCAGTTCAGTACCATACACGGAAGTGATTGCACTGTCACAGTGTTGCCAAATGTTTGTGACGATGTTGCCAATTCTCAGCTGTGCTAGGACCAGCACATAGAGGCATTCGACTGAAACATAGCCACGACCAAGATTGTAACTGGGGTCGACAGCATCGTCGTCTACCATCTTGAAAACTCAAACGGTGACAGTGCTCGACCGGTTACTTACGTTTACTGGTATCAAAATTACTACATGAAAACACAAAAATGTTAATATCCCAGAGATCATTAGCTTTGAAACCCATAGTAAAGTAAAGCAGTCATCAGTCGGAAGATTGGTTTGGACACCACAGTGCTTTAATAGGCGCGGTCTTGTTGGAGGTGGTATGCCGTTGCTATCCTCCGACCTTTCAGTTGACTTACCTTACTAGTTAATAGTGGAACCTACAGTTTAACGAGGCTTTCGGACCACAGTGCTACTCGGCATTTTCCCCATCAACAAACACTGCACGAGGTGAAATAAGTGTATAGTGGCACATGAAAATCGCGGTACTGATCAAGGTTGCACCCGAGACCATTGTAGCCTTAGTCTTGCTCTTTACCACTTCGCCACCATGTAACGGCTGGAAGTTCTGACGTACTAATGAAATGTTTTGTTTGTAGACGCTCTTTCGGTGTACAGCAATCAAAATACGATTGTCCGTCCTCAACTTTGTCCTCGATTTTTTCAGATGCTAGGGAGTGTATAGCACAAAGCTAGAACATCCATGCAATATTTGACAAAAATCGGTAGCGCACTTGTCAGACCCTCTCCTTGTGAAACTTATTTGCAAATCGGATGTTTGTGGAGACTGTTTCCCCCTGATCTCCACAACGAGCGTTCTAAGTGACATACAGCAATGTATGCAATACCTCGAATACACTGAACGCCACAGTTTACTTTAGTCTTCCGTATTAAAACATCTTCGTTCCTTCGAAATAATAGTTACGACTAAAACATATTTCTGTTTACCTGTATTTTGTTGGACAGGTATGAATTGTCATCTAACACACCTCATAAAAATTTGAGTCTAGTGATTTTGGCTGATATACCCATAAACCCAACACACCTATCAGTTGTAACTGGATCGTCTGCAATAGCATTGATTTAATGATATTGCTCTAAACGTTCCAGTTAAGTCGTGAATATAATCCGCGTGTCACAGTATTGAAAGCTTGAAATCGGGAACGAATTTGACGTCGGTGCTCGTGCGAGTGCTCTGCGTCCTGTGTGCCACTTCGTTTCCTGTTGCCTTGTGAGTCGGTTCTTACTTCTGTCAGGGCGACATGTCACAGCTCAGTGAGTTTGATAAAGGTCGTATCGTTGCGCTTTATGAAGACGGGTACTGTATCAGTGCCATTTCCCGTGTTCTGGTATACAGCAAATCCACTATTCATCTCTGGGTGAAGAGGATGGAGCATGAAGGCCACGTAAACCTTCGTCGTCACTCTGGACGCCCACGGAGCACCACAGAGAATGAAGACAGGAGTATACTCCGCTGCAGTGTTGAGGACCCTTTCAGGAGTGGCAGAGAAATTAAAAACATCCTACAGCTAACAGTGAGCAGGTCGACGATACGTCATCGGCTCAACGAGGATGGATGATATGAACGGAAAACGGCTGTTAAGGAAATGCTGAACGAGCAACACAGGACTGCCAGGTTAAATTTCGCACTGGCCTGTAGGAGGAAGCCGCTTTCGGGGGTATAATTAGACTTTGATAAATGAAACTATCGTCAAGCTGCATTGAACTGGGTGTCCCAGCTTGCAGGTAAGTACAAAATGATACATTTCCATAGTTTTGTGCTTATCTACACTCTGGGACATCCAGCTCAGTGCAGCTTGACGATAACTTCACTTAACAAAGTCTAATTATAAAAATGTTCAAATGTGAGTGAAATTTTATGGGACTTAACTGCTAAGTCATCAGTCTCTAAGCTTACACACTACGTAACCTAAATTATCCTAAGGACAAACACACACACCCATGCCTGAGGGATGACTCGAACCCCCGCCGGAACCAGCCGCACAGTCCATGACTGCGGCGCCCTAGACCGCTCGGCTAATACCGCGGGGCGTCTAATTATACCCAGCATTTCTGTTCTTGATAATGGACTAAGGCCGAAATCATGATAGTAATACGAAATAAAGAAGTTTTTACAGTCATATGGCGGAAATATCGTTCAAACATTATTACCTGACTGTGGCCCAAAAATATGATGATTATCGGAATCTGATGGCTTGCAGGGACGAAAAATTTATTTTATTCACCTAAATTAAATACGCAAAACGCCGTCAAAAATCTGCTCATTAAGAAAGAATATTCTTATTCAAAAATTGATACACAGGTAAGACAAGGATTAAAGTTAGAAACTATATATACGTCTAGACGTAGCGTAACTGATGGCGTGCAAGTCACCCAGGCTCTATTCATCTAGAATTTGAGGAAGAGAGCACTTAGCGACTACGAAAAACTGTACACGTAATGTCTGACCTTCTGGAAATTTTTCTCGCTGACACCGCCCACAAAACAATGAATGCAGAAATGTTTGGCTGTACATTTTCTCTGTTCGTGCAGTATAACTCTAGTATCAGGTATTACGTTTTCATTTATTAGTTCTTTACTACTGACTATTCGCAATATATTTTGATGCCAGTACCCACATATACCAATCTATGTAACAGCAAAATTATATCATTGTACGACACATATTTCACGAGATATGACATTTTCACGTGGAAGTTCGAAGTTTGAAGAATAGTGTTTTGGGGAGGGTATGAGTTACTGGTTATGTACAGTCGTACATATTTGTATTTGCTTCATATAAAAATATGAAGCAAATACCAATATTATTATATTTCATGCATCTTTTCTTACGATCAACTTAACATCACTTTTCAAACGTATCGCTTATAAACGGGACATTAAGCACAGGTAAAATACATACAGTACACTGGAGAGTTTTTTTGGGACAATCGCTACACGTAAATGAGAAAACACTTTCTGGCAATTACGCGTAGTATTACATAAATATGTTCCCTCCCTTCAGATTTTCTGTCTAATAATTTTAATTAATTCGGTATATGGTAAAATACAACTCAAAAGGACCTCACCAAAAAACTTTATGGAAAGCGTCAGGCCTTCCATAGCGTGACGTAGTTGAACCGCCTATGTGCGAACTGGGTGGCGTCTCATTAATTTGGCAAATACACTTAATTTTTATTTCTAGGTTGACTATACTCTCGTCTTAAGGTGATGTCACACACCAGAGATAAAATTTTGGTCCTTGGAAAACGTGCAAATATTTTTTGAGAGTAGAAAACTCGAGGACTTCAGAACAGCTAACTTAAGTTTACTGCAAACATTTTTAAATCAGATAAATGCACGTGATAAGTTACGCAAGGACTTCGAATATTGTGTCGCCTACTCGTGGGTTTCACCGTTCTTCGAACGTTTTTCATAAATGGTCAGAACCGTTTGTTTCAGTGGATTTTCTCATTTGCAGACAATACCGCCTCTATGGTTTCCCGTTCGTCTGTGCTTCGCTTATGCACTTCCTTTAAGGGTGTAGGACGCCAAACGAGCCGACTTGGAGCAGGAGAGGCACCACAGCAGATTTTAATTTCCACTGTCTATACTTTTACAAACAAATTCATAAAAAATTTGTCAGCATGACCAGGAAGGATTCAGGATTCACACTCAAGGCAGTGGAAGTTCAAAAACATAACAAAATAATTTTTTACATGTGAAATTCCATCATTTTTTTCACTTACTATTGCCTGCATTTGTTGCTATAGGTACACTTTTCTTCAATAAGTAAGAGAGATTCTTCGATGAATTTTGCACAGAATACAATCCATACTTACAGGTGTATGAAACTATAGAATTTTCCAAATATATTAAGCGCCTATCCCCGCAATGTTAAAATGTGCCTACTGTAGGGAACATTTTCGCACTAACTACTGGAGACAGAGAGATAAAATTTTTACTGTATGTGCATTGATATGTTGTAACAATACTGAAAACACAGTTCATTGTCGAAGTATTTTTACAGACATATTTTACATTTATTTTTAAGTAAATTTTTTCCAATCATTTTTACTAGGTTATCACCCCTAAGTGTTTTGTATAGAAAATAATTAAAAAATCGTTGTTTCAGTGTGTAAAGGAAACCCATGTGATTGTCATAATAATTTCAGACTTCTAGGTGCACCAGTAGCTGAGATAATGTCCCTAGAAGAAGTAAAAAAGCAAAGTTACGGGAAACGGAGAAAGGTGATAAAAACATTCTTCATCCATAGTCAATACCCTCTTCACAGTCTTTATAATCATCTTCAAGTCTTCTTTTGGCACCCCTCTGCACCTGTCTTGCTTTTCTCACTAATGTCTTGGTTATATTGCCAGCAAGCCTAAGTCTGTGCACGTACTGTACGGGAACCAACACGCAACTCACACTTTTGAAGGACCTGTCATTTTGTTATATTCCCAAGATTGAAGGTTTCCACAGCATCATACACACCAAAATGTAGTGCATTAATTCCGACGAACACTGTTTTTAGGAGACGATGCCATACCACACTACTCAAGCACTCGTTGGGGTTCTGCGTTTTTCCGTGAAGATATTTTTTCAGAAGACTTCTATCAGCCAGATTTCTGAAAATGGGCTTTATTTCTTCCATAATGGCTAATGGTAGACTGTGGTGGTGAATGTATTTCTCTCCAGTAGTTAGTCCCCTATTGTATTTACACCAGCTCTTTTCACCTTTGGGGCACAAACCACGTTCTGGGTGCTCATCTGTGGATGCGGTGTGGAAATACAAAGCCCATATAGCTTTCCTCATTTCTTCAAGATTGCCTGTATTATGCCTGATTTCAAGGCCATACAAATTCTGAATTTTATCAGTTATGTAATTAGTCAATCTTCCTTTGCCATGCAAGTTTTTCCCTTTCATACCTGATTTCAACCTTCTCAGCCTGGCACCCATTCTCTTCTGCACACGTCCGACACATTCAAGTTTGCTTATATTTACTCTGTTCCCATATGGTTTGCTTTCCAAAACTTATTTGAATGCTTTAGAGTCACCATCTCCCAGATACTTGACATAGCGAACATTATACCACTCTGAACAGCGATGAAAATTTTATTTCTCCCCAGAAACCTCCATTCCGCCACTACTACCATAATAATTAGCAACACAGTCATCACTATGTTCATTTTTCAGCCTGTCATCCATCTACAATATTTAGATGGTGGTGGTTAGTGTTTAACGTCCCGTAGACAATATTTAGACATTATTGCAACATCAATAACCTTGCCAGTGTCAACGCTAGTTGCTGTTACAAAACCATTGTTGCAGATGTGACCCCTTTTTTGCCACGTGCCATCAAAAGCTACTGTGAGGTCACGACATGACATTTTTTGCAGCACACACTACATTCAAGAGCTTCGCACAATATACTCGTATCAATGCGTTCAAAAACTTCTTTCCCTTTATTAAGTAAATTATATTTCTCTTCCAAAACTCTTAGTTTTTTATGAGAAGCACTGTTTTCATTTGTAGTAAGTTGGTTCGGCAAATCAATAGTAAGTGGACTCACATTTTCCAACAGTGATGATGAAGAATTGCTTTGCTTTGCTAATGAATCATCATTTCTTTTCGTTTGCCAGTTCACACGCTTTTTAAACACTTTTGCTCTACCTCTAGGCATTTTCACTGCGAAAAAGGAAGAACTAAATACGAAATAACTCGACAACAACAACTTTCATAAAGCACACTGTTTACAAACTATCCTGTCACAAAGTCAAAGAGTAACTTGAGGAAACCAGAAGGAAACATTTTCGAACAAATAGTGTATAAAGAGTCGCTGGAAAGCGGGATATTTGAATTCATGTCACATAAATGTACTGCCAAAAACTAAAGCGCAATACTCAATCTCTCAAATCCATAAAAATAAAATAGTTATAAATCTAGTAGAGCTATATACCATACGTCATTTTAAAGAGGAAACTTGGTGGAATACAATGCATCAATAAAACGAAAATCGATTTTTAAACCCAAATTCCGATTCCGTGTACCCTTAATAACTGTGGAAAAATTGAGATAATTAACAATAACATTTGGGCTTTTTCTAAACACGAAGTTCAAAATGTAATAGGTCATTCTTTTTTTATCATAAATTAAATAAAATCTAGTGTTTCATACATCTGTAAGTATGGTTTGTATGCTGTGCAAAAGTTTATTTTGTTATGTTTTTGAACTTCCATTGCTATGAGTGTGAATCCTGATCCCTCCTGGACATGCTGACAAATTTTTATGAATTTGTTTGTAAAAGTATAGACAGTGAAAATTAAAATCTGCTGTGTTGCCCCTCCTGCTCCACAACGGCCCATTAGACGTCCAACCTCCCCCCCCCCCCCCCCCCCCCAAAGCCGTCGGCGGCACACGGACCGTGCATTCGAACACCAGCGTTGAGCGTGACGAATTCTAATGTCATAGGAAGAAGCACGTTGGCAAGTCTTTCAGAACATGCAGAGCGATATTCTTAGCACGTCTGATATTCTGAACGTGCGTTTGAACGCAGACCGGTGAGATGGAAGAACGCCTCCTACGTCACTCGACGCAATCTCTGTTCAGCACAAGGCCAGGAGGCGCCATATTGGATACCAGTTGAGGCCCATATGTGTATATGCTGTTTATAAGCACGAGCAAATTAAAAATCTTTTGAAAACACATCGATAGCTGTTGTAAGAAAATGAGGGAAACGTGATACTGTTGGTTAAAGAATTTATGTAACCTTCGAATTATGAAAATACACTACGGCTGTTTAAGATAACGGCACATTAAGAATCTACCAAAAACACAACTGTATTGATACAATTTGTTACAAATAAATGTCAGCTAATAACATACAGTATCAACGAATAGAGCCTTCAAGAGATGCTAAGATACTTTTTTTTGGTCATCAGTCTACTGACTGGTTTGATGCGGCCCGCCACGAATTCCTTTCCTGTGCTAACCTCTTCATCTCAGAGTAGCACTTGCAACCTACGTCCTCAAATATTTGCTTGACGTATTCCAATCTCTGTCTTCCTCTACAGTTTTTGCCCTCTACAGCTCCCTCTAGTACCAAGGAAGTCATTCCCTCATGTCTTAGCAGATGTCCTATCATCCTGTCCCTTCTCCTTATCAGTGTTATCCACATATTCCTTTCCTCTCCGATTCTGCATAGAACCTCCTCATTCCTTACCTTATCAGTCCACCTAATTTTCAACATTCGTCTATAGCACCACATCTCAAATGCCTCGATTCTCTTCTGTTTCGATTTTCCCACAGTCCATGTTTCACTACCATACAATGCTGTACTCCAGACGTACATCCTCAGAAATTTCTTCCTCAAATTAAGGCCGGTATTTGATATTAGTAGACTTCTCTTGGCCAGAAATGCCTTTTTTGCCATAGCGAGTCTGCTTTTGATGTCCTCCTTGCTCCGTCCGTCATTGGTTACTTTACTTCCTAGGCAGCAGAATTCCTTAACTTCATTGACTTCGTGACCGTCAATCCTGATGTTAAGTTTCTCGCTGTTCTCATTTCTACTACTTCTCATTACCTTCGTCTTTCTCCGATTTACTCTCAAACCATACTGTGTACTCAGTAGACTGTTCATTCCGTTCAGCATATCACGTGATTCTTATTCACTTTCACTCAGGGTAGCAATATCATCAGCGAATCGTATCACTGATATCCTTTCACCTTGTATTTTAATTCCACTCCTGAACCTTTCTTTTATTTCCATCATTGTTTCCTCGATGTACAGATTGAAGAGTAGGGGCGAGAGTCTACAGCCTTGTCTTACACCCTTCTTAATACGAGCACTTCGTTCTTGATCGTCCACTCTTATTATTCCCTCTTGGTTGTTGTACATATTGTATATGACCCGTCTCTCCCTATAGCTTACCCCTACTTTTTTCAGAATCTCGAACAGCTTGCACCATTTTATATTGTCGAACGCTTTTTCCAGGTCGACAAATCCTATGAAAGTGTCTTGATTTTCCTTTAGTCTTGCTTCCATTATTAGCCGTAACGTCAGAATTGCCTCTCTCGTCCCTTTACTTTTCCTAAAGCCAAACTGATCGTCACCTAGCGCATTCTCAATTTTCTTTTCCATTCTTCTGTATATTATTCTTGTAAGCAGCTTCGATGCATGAGCTGTTAAGCTGCTTGTGCGATAATTCTCGCACTTGTCAGCTCTTGCCATCTTCGGAATTGTGTGGATGATGCTTTTCCGAAAGTCAGATGGTATATCGTCAGACTCATATATTCTACACACCAACGTGAATAGTCGTTTTGTTGCCACTTCCCCCAATGATTTTAGAAATTCTGATGGAATGTTATCCATCCCTTCTGCCTTATTTGACCGTAAGTCCTCCAAAGCTCTTTTAAATTCCGATTCTAATACTGGATCCCCTATCTCTTCTAAATCGACTCCTGTTTCTTCTTCTATCACATCAGACAAATCTTCACCCTCATAGAGGTTTTCAACGTATTCTTTCCACCTATCTGCTCTCTCCTCTGCATTTAACAGTGGAATTCCCGTTGCACTCTTAATGTTACCACCGTTGCTTTTAATGTCACCAAAGGTTGTTTTGACTTTCCTGTATGCTGAGTCTGTCCTTCCGACAATCATATCTTTTTCGATGTCTTCACATTTTTCCTGCAGCCATTTCGTCTTAGCTTCCCTGCACTTCCTATTTATTTCATTCCTCAGCGACTTGTATTTCTGTATTCCTGATTTTCACGGAACATGTTTGTACTTCCTCCTTTCATCAATCAACTGAAGTATTCCTTCTGTTACCCATGGTTTCTTCGCAGCTACCTTCTTTGTACCTATGTTTTCCTTCCCAACTTCTGTGATGGCCCTTTTTAGAGATGTCCATTCCTCTTCAACTGTACTGCCTACTGCGCTATTCCTTATTGCTGTATCTATAGCTTTAGAGAACTTCAAACGTATCTCGTCATTCCTTAGTACTTCCGTATCTCACTTCTTTGCGTATTGATTCTTCCTGACTAATGTCTTGAACTTCAGCCTACTCTTCACCACTACTATATTGTGATCTGAGTCTATATCTGCTCCTGGGTACGCCTTACAATCCAGTATCTGATTTCGGAATCTCTGTCTGACCATGATGTAATCTAATTGAAATCTTCCCGTATCTCCCGACCTTTTCCAAGTATGCCTCCTCCTCTTGTGATTCTTGAACAGGGTATTCACTATTGCTAGATGAAACTTGTTACAGAACTCAATTAGTCTTTCTCCTCTTTCATTCCTTGTCCGAAGCCCATATTCTCCTGTAACCTTTTCTTCTACTCCTTCCCCTACAACTGCATTCCAGTCGCCCATGACTATTAGAATTTCGTCCCCCTTTACAAACTGCATTACCCTTTCAATATCCTCATACACTTTCTCTATCTGTTCATGTTCAGCTTGCGGCGTCGGCATGTATACCTGAACTATCGTTGTCGGTGTTGGTCTGCTGTCGATTCTGATTAGAACAACCCTGTCACTGAACTCTTCACAGTAACACACCCTCTGCCCTACCTTCCTATTCATAACGAATCCTACACCTGTTATACCATTTTCTGCTGCTGTTGATATTACCCGATACTCATCTGACCAGAAATCCTTGTCTTCCTTCCACTTCACTTCACTGACCCATACTATATCGAGATTGAGCCTTTGCATTTCCCTTTTCAGATTTTCTAGTTTCCCTACCACGTTCAAGCTTCTGACATTCCACGCCCCGACTCGTAGAACGTTATCCTTTCGTTGATTATTCAATCTTTTTCTCATGGTAACCTCCCCCTTGGCCGTCCCCTCCAGGAGATCCGAATGGGGGACTATTTCGGAATCTTTTGCCAATGGAGAGATCATCATGACACTTCTTCAAATACAGGCCACATGTCCTGTGGATACACGTTACGTGTCTTTAATGCAGTGGTTTCCATTGCTTTCTGCATCCTCATGTCGTTGATCATTGCTGATTCTTCCGCCTTTAGGGGCAATTTCCCACCCCTAGGACAAGAGAGTGCCCTGAACCTCTATCCGCTCCTCCGCCCTCTTTTGACAAGGCCGTTGGCAGAATGAGGCTGACTTCTTATGCCGGAAGTCTTCGGCCGCCAATGCTGATTATTTATCAAAATTTGGGCAGTGGCGGGGATCGAACCCGGGACCGAAGACGTTTTGATTATGAATCAAAGACGCTACCCCCTTTTTTTTTCCTCTCTCGTTCGTTGTATCTGCTCGGGGCGGACGTCGTGACATCCGTTTTAAGTTCGTTGTTGATCGATTGACTCCGTTTTTTTATTACAGAGGGCAACTAACCCTCTGACCGAACACGCTGAGCTACCGTGCCGGCACCCCTAGACCACGGATACAAGATACAGCCGCGTATTATTCGTGGTTAATGCAACGTAATGAATAGATGCGAGACATTGTAAAATAATAGCTGATGTCTTGATGGTTTGCATCGCACTGAAATACAGTACCTTTTCTTCTACATTTACATCTACATTTATACTCCGCAAACCACCCAATGGTGGTGGAGGGCTTACAAACCTTCCCGTTGCCTAGTAGGTTCTGATACATTCTTAGTAGTTTAATTGAAGTACGTTCTATGAATTTCGATGTTAAGATACCAGTATGTAAATATAAGTGTGCCCTTTCTGATGAGTGCGTTAGTTCGATCGACTTTATCTACAAGTCAGCTCGCACTACTTGCATTGGGACACTTTTGCAGCCGGCCGGAGTGGCCGAGCGGTTCTAGGCGCTACAGTCTGGAACCGGGCGACCGCTACGGTCGCATGTTAGAATCCTGCCTCGGGCATGGATGTGTGTGATGTCCTTAGGTTAGTTAGGTTTAAGTATTTCTGCGTTCTAGGGGACTGATGACCTCAGAAGGTAAGTCTCATAGTGCTCAGGGCCATTTTTGAACACTTTTGCACTTTCCTGTTTCGAGTTTTGAATTTCACACGTTTTTAAGAATGTGCTGCTGAATAGGAGCAATATCAAGTAAGAACGACCTGAGCGATTTACGAATTAATGAGAATGATAATTTTTATCTTAACTGCTGAACTAACGCGAATTTCTATTGTGCCCTTTGTAATACAACTTTTATGAGCCTATGCAACGGTCTACGGGTTGCACGCAGTTGTACGGTACGTAACACGCGCTCTCCAGCCGGCCTATCTGGAATGCTGACCATTTGCTCGGTCAGTAGATGTGCATCCGGCCGCAGTGCGATGCAGGGAGTGAGCAACCGGCCGCCGTCCGCAGCGCGCCGTTTTAACTGGCGTGGCCTCCGGAACTAATACGTCTCTT
The DNA here is from genome assembly GCF_023864345.2 of Schistocerca serialis cubense. NCBI lineage: Eukaryota > Metazoa > Arthropoda > Insecta > Orthoptera > Acrididae > Schistocerca > Schistocerca serialis. The sequence goes on along the minus strand of NC_064644.1, from coordinate 622,647,252 downwards.
TTCTTAGCTCTCCACGGAGCCTTTCGATACGACCGTAATTAGGATGTCAGACACAGTGATGATGGGAATGTGTAGCGTCCGTGTTTTATAATCAGCCTTTGTTAATAAAACTGTTTAAACTTACTTTTCGGTGTTCGCGTATTGCCGTTCCTCGAGGACCCACCGCTTACAAATCCTGACAAAATATTCGTGTAATCATCATCCGGGGCAACAACACCAACTACCCCAATATACCTATGTCCTTCAAATAGTTCAAATTGCTCTAAGCACTATGGGACTTAACGTCTGAGGTCATCAGTCCCGTAGCCTTAGAACTACTTAAACATAACTAACCTAAGGACATCACATACATCCATGCCCGAGGCAGGATTCGAACCTGCGACCGTAGCAGCAGCGCGGTTCCGGACTGAAGCGCCTAGAACCGCTCGGCCATAACGGCCGGCACCTATGTCGTTATTGACTGAACACGGTACTTTCCTTCTTGCCTCGACATGTTCACGGTTATTGAAGTTTTTGTTTGTAAACTGAAGCGACAAAAGTAATGAGATAGCGATACGTACATTTACGGATGACGACAGTATCACGTACACAAGTTATAAAAGGGGAGTGCGTTGGCGGAGTTGTCCTTTGTACTCAGGTGATTCATCTGAAAAGATTCCCGACGTGATTACGGCCGCACGACCGGAATAAACAGACGCTGAACGCGGAATGGTAGTTCGAGCTAGAAGGATGGGACATTCCATTTCGCAAATTTATAGGGTATTCAATATGCAAGAACCCGTGGTATAAACACTGTGCCGAGAATACCGCATTTCGAGCATTACGTCTCAGAGTGGACAGCGAAGTGGCCGACGGACTTTACTTAACGACCGAGAGTAGCGGCGTTCACATAGAGTTGTCTGTACTAACAGACAAGCAGCACTGCATGATACAACCGCACCAATCAATGTAGAACGTACGACGAACGTATCCGTTAGGAAAACGCGTCAGAATTTGACGTTAATGGGCTATGACAACAGAAGACCGACGGGGGTGCCCTTGCTAACAGCACGACATCACCTGCAGCGCCTCTGCTGGGCTCGCGAAAATTTCGGTACGATATGAAGACGGCATCTCTTCTTTCGGACATGTCCGAAAGAACAGATCGTTAACGCTAACTTTCTTCAGTGCGGATGCACACGAATTGCCTGAACTCTTACGGGACTCCGTGGATTGTCTGCCGCGAGTAATGGGTATAATGGCAGGGGCACTACGAATGTAGTGTGTGGACTATAAGTTACAAGGGTCTCACGGGGGGCGTGCCGGCGATAAGTCTCTGCAGTCGTACTATCCTCTGCGCCCTCGGTGGCTCAGATGGATAGAGCATCTGCCATGTAAGCAGGAGATCCCGGATTCGAGTCACAGTCGGGGACACATTTTCAATTGTCCCCGTTGATGTATATCAACGCCTATCAGCAGCTAATGGTAGTGATTTAATTTTAATATTAGTATGACGCTAGACGACTGGAAGTCAGAGTCCTGGTCAGATGAATTCCGATTCCAGTTGGTGAGAGCTGACGGTGTGGTTCGAGAGTGGTGCAGACCTCACGAAGCCGTGCACCCAACATGTCAACGAGGCACTGTGCAAGCTGGTGGTGGTTTCGTAATGGTGTGGGTTGCGTCTACAAGGATCACTGACTGGAAACGGCTATGTTCAGCTACTTGTAGACCATTTGCAGCCATTCGTGGCCTTCATGTTTCCAAACGACAGAATTTTTATGGATGACAATGCGCCATGATACCAGGCCACAGTTGTTGATGATCAGTCTGAAGAACATTCTTGACAGTTGAGAGAATGATTTGGCCACCCCGATCGCCTGCCATGAATCCCATCGAGCGCTTATGGGACATAACCGAGAGTTCCTGCTCCGGCAACTCTTTCGCAATTATACAGGGTAACCCATTTATCTTGACCACCCTAAATAACTGTTTGTCCAGATGCAAATTACAAAATGTTTCAAGCAAATGTTCTTTAGTCGTCAGGGGGACATCAAACAGCACAATTTCCTTCGTTTCAGCTTTGTTTTTTACAAAGATGTGAACAGCGATATGGCTTTTTTAAATGGCACCCTGTATTTTTTATTCGGTAATTTATTTCCTCTCCTAAAGACCTATTCAAACATGTATCACAGTGTGCCATTCACTGAAACACAACGTTATTAATTACATAACACAACATTGACTTTGACTCTGCTGTACCACTGCCCAGGAGTAGAACATTTAAAGGTGCTCAAAGTGGTGACCCTGGACACCGATACACTGGTGCACTCGCTGAATGAAACAATTATTTACTCCACTCTACATCTACATACAAACCACCACATGGTGTGTGGTGGAGGGTTGAGAGGCACCCACATGCCTTGCTCATACTGTGGCATCAAGCAATCAGGCCTGCAAGATGAGTGGTCTGCCAAGCGAGTGGATTCATTCTTATTTATCGAGTAACATGAACTCTCGTACTCACAATTAAGTTGAAAATTATCCTCCTGTATGAATAATACGCAACGGAAACGCACATCTGACTATCAGTGATTTACAGAACTCAGACTGTTCACTACGCACTGGCAATACCACATTTTCTTTATGTCTTTTATTTAACAGCTTTTATCGACACGTGGCCACCGCACTGAACATGAATGGCGCACACATTATAAATTCGGGACATCATGACAACATACAATTCGAAGGAAAAGTCCACCAATCTTTTTCTTTTCACTATCTTATTTATTCCGATAAATTCTATAACCTAAACACACAAATTCTATAACCTACAACAATAACACATGAGAAATTCCGCCCAGTGGGCATGGCTTTACATTGGTGAATCTCTATATTATGGTCTCGTAATTATTTAACGCTACAGTGCACTTTCTGGATAGGATGGTGGATCTTTTATTATTTCTCACACTTCGACTCTCACAATCATCATCATGAAACTTTCCTCCAGACCGAGCGGTACAGAAGGAACAAGCATAACCCACTAATCTTTTGAAACTACCTCGCTACTCTCCCATGCAAACCACACATACCCAAATTACATGACATACACCACACTACAATATGAAATACTACGCAAGCAATAGTCACAACATTATCACTTTCAGCTTTCCTGCTTCAATTAATATTTATCCCAGTTTCACACGACACTGCCCCACTTCGTAATTCTACTTTCCTACTATGAACTCTGGAGATATATGCACGTCTTCCTGTGCAATGCAAGCCAAGTGGCGTTGCTGGGTAGACGGCCGACTCACCTTGTTTCTCTCTCAGAGTTTGAATCTAGCGTCACACGGAATCATATCACGCAAAGTAATATTAAGAACGTATTCATCACACACGCGAGTCCTCAACTGATACCATGGACGAGTACGTCTCTTTATCCTTTGTCTCATACACAGTTTGAGACTCACACAGTACTCACCACGTGGAAGTACTCGTCTCTAATTTCAAGTGCTGCACACGACATTTCTTAAATATTTCAACTTATGGTACACACGCTATTTCTTAAATATTTCAACTTATTGTACACACGCTAATAATTCAGCTTAACTTAGGCACACGGAAGTATTTCAACTTATTGCTACACGTGGTTTCATAGTGACCGTTGGTCACTTCCGAAGACAATCCCATTAATATTACCTGCCTGACATTTACTTCTCCCCACAAAAGTTCCTGAAATAGAGAAACTATTATTTCAAACTACTCTTAAATATTCCACATGCATACCATGTCTCCACTCTTTCGTCATTACGGAGCACAACTAAAACAGGTCATAACAGCACAAAATCCAGCGGCAGAGTGCTGAAACATGGCCGTTCTCGAGGTCCTCTCGCACCTCTGCTGAAGTGGGGGAGCACCTTGCTACCGTATTGGTCAGCCACATTACAGGCGCTCAAAGCTCTGGTAAATTTCATCTCTTTGGTCCCACCAAAGGTGGCCAAAGGATCGACTCAAAGATGATCATATATTCACATTCACTATATGCGGTTAGCAGACGACCATACATTCATTCATTTCACAGATCTCAACTGGATGTAGGGATTTACTTTGTGGGAGTGCACATGTGATCAATTAAATAAATAGATTGTCATTCTTTCCCACACTGGTATCCGGCTTCGCTGTATTAATTGAAATTGAGTTATTTTACAAAAAAAATGTGTTGTTCTGACAAAAATAATGAAGTATGTTGTACCTATTTTTAATGTCGGACGGTACTGTACCCTTTCAAGGTATCCTGTACCGCTACTAGTCATTTCCTTTTCTGTTCCAATTGCAAATACAGCGAGGGAAAAACGGCCGTCTATATGCCTCATAACGCTCTCTAATTTCTCGTATCTTATCTTCGTGGTCCTTAACGCGACACGTAGGTTGGTGGTCAGCCTACATCATCGGTTCTCTAAATTTTCACAGCAGTGCCACTCCCCATTATCCTTCAGCCGATCTTCAGCATGTTAGTAAGGCCAAGTTTTGAACTGGGAACAGGGAGGGTTATGTATAAAACAAAGGTAAGCCTAAACACTGATTGCGGATTAGGCCTTAGCGCTATTCTGACTGGTTACCTGGTGCCTACAAGGCAGTACGAGAAGCGATGTATGATCGTCGGACATGTGATCAGCACGTTACCAACCCCTTACAATGCGACTGCCTTTTTATTCAAGCAGTTCCTCATTAGGCCTCTTAAGGCCGAATACACACCGTTCAGAAAAATCCGAGAAGGCTTCGGGAATCCAACCTAAGGCCTTGCACACCAAAGGCAGCAACGCTAATCGTTGATTTACAGAGGCTGTCATTATGTACTGTGTAATGCACAGGTTGATGTCGTGACGATATTACGAACTTCCGTGGATGATGGAGAACAGTAAATGTATCACTTTAAGGTAAGGGGTCCTGGTCCAGAATCGACCGACTCGGAAGTTATAAGCGAGAATCGTTTTGATGCACTAATGTACACACTGTTCATCAGAGACACACTATCCAGATTCCTGGAACATATCCCACTTGCTATTCGTCGACACATGTCGTTCCAGTATGACGGAGTTCGGTCTCACTTTGCACTGTGGCTTCGTGAACATCTGGATGAGACATTTCGTGAAACGTGGATAGGCGAAGGAGGTCCTGTTTCGTGGCCAGTACGTTCACTTCACCTCACCACAATTTATTCTTGTGCAGCCATGTGAAACGTCCTGTATACAATACGCCTGTCCAGATTGAAGGCAAACATTCTCGCTGCCTGCGACAGTCTTCAAATGACACCAAGTGTCTTACGACGGGTACAACACAATTTTCTGTGATGGTACCATGCCTGCATTGACTTTGGGAGACGCCATTTTCAACAACTGTTGAAAATGTAGCAGCTAGTGAAACTTGTGCACGTAAATGGAGGTCATAATTACTGTATCACAGAATTAGTATTTCCAACGACCTTGCCACTATGGTAACACAGTTTCCATTCAGATCGCCGAAGTTACGAGCTGTCGGGCTTGTCTAGCACTTCGCTGGTTGACTGTCCAGGTCTGGCAAGCGCTGTTGGTGAGTGGGGTGCACTCAGCCCTCGTGTGGCGAGCTGAGGAGTTAACTGACTGAGAAGTAGCGGCTCCGGTCAGGCAAACTGACAACGGCGGAGAGAGCGGTGTGCCTCTCCACGTGCGCATTCAGTGACGCCTATCGGTTGAGGATGACCCAGCGGTCGGTCGATACCGTTGGGTCTTCCGAGGCCTGTTTCGATGGAGTAGTAGTAGAAGACTTAGGATTTTCATTCTCTCTGACATAAAATCAGATGCGCAGTTTCTAGTTCATCAACAGTGGAGATTATCAAAGGGAGTTCTGGAGGATTCAGAGCGAATTCTGTACTTCACAATGAGGGTTTGGAAGTTTGGGCCCTTAGTTTTAGCGCTGCGCCAGGCTCAAGCGGAACTTAGACCTTTCGATACTGTCGTTTATGCACTAGGGTACTTATCTCAGATTGATGCATTTAGCATTCTCCATCATTCCTGAAATTTGTGACGGCATCATGGAATCACTCTATAGAGAAATGATAGTGATGTGTAAGAAAATCTTAATGTAGAAGCAATATACTCAATTCCACGCTTGTGCAGGCGAAGCGTAGGAATGAAACAATACACTGAGGTGAGGAACGTTATGGGATAATGATAGACACATATATAGATGGCGGTAGCATCGCATAAAGGACTATAAAAGGGCAGAACATTGTCGGAGCCGTCGTTTTTACTAAGGTAATCCACTTGGAAAGGTTTCTGACCTGACGTGATTGTGGCCGCACGAAGCGAATTAACAGACTTTGAACGCGGAATGGTAGTTGGAGCTACACGCACAGGATATTCCATTTCGAAAATCGTTAGGGAATTTAATATTTGGTGGCTCACAGTGTCAAGAGTGCGCCGAGGATACCAGAGTCCAGGCATCACCTCTCACCACGGACAACGCGGTGGCCGACGGCCTTCACTTAACGACCGAGAGCAACGGCGTTTGTGCAGAGTTGTCTGTGCTGACAGACAAGCAACGCTGAATGAAATAACCGCATAGAGCCCATCGTCAGCGGAGAATATAGGATGACTGTGTGATGATGGATAAAGGAAAATGTAGGAATTTGAGGTAAAGGATACTGGTCTGCAAATGACCAAATAAAAAGTTACAAGAGAAAATCGTTCTGCTACCTCTGACAGTGATACACATATTGGTGCTGTTGTTGCTGGGCAATTTTCAAAGGTGATACTATGGACCACAACAAGAAAAATATGTCCATTAAAGATGGACTTTAAAATGCACACCTTAATAGCTATGAGCACTTGTACAGTAAGCGGATGACGTTTCGCAGTAGCAAAGATGAACAAGCGTTCCTAGCTCCTAAGGTATGAACTTTAGAGCCCATGTTTAATGCAAGGTTTTTTCTTGTTTTGGTCCACATTACCATTTCTCAGAATATGGATAGCAAACAGTTTTCAGTAGAAGTAGTCCACTTTCAGACATATGAGGACGATTCTCGCATTTCTCGCTTCGAACTTCCGGCTCAGTCGTTTCCCCAATAGGGTCGCTTATCTCAAACTGATACATTTACCATTCTCCGTCATCCCCCAGAGGTAATAACATCATCACGGAACCACCCTGCATAAATGTGACCTACTGTCAATTGGACATATTTACTGTATCCGTATACTGCCTACATAAGAACCAGTAGATATGCGAAAAACAGTATAAGACTGAAAATAGGTGGCAAATCACTACTACATATTTGTAAACAGGTGATATAAATGTGCTTCCGGGTGAGGTGTCACCGCCGGACACCACACTTGCTAGGTGGTAGCCTTTAAATCGGCCGTGGTCCGTCAGTATACGTCGGACCCGCGTGTCGGCACTATCAGTCATTGCAGACCGAGCGCCGCCACACGGCAAGTCTAGTCTAGAGAGACTCACTAGCACTCGCCCCAGTTGTACAGTGTACAACCGACTTTGCTAGCGATGGTTCACTGTCTGCATACGCTCTCAATTGCAGAGACGACAGTTTAGCATAGCCTTCAGTTACGTCATTTGCTACGACCTAAGAAGGCGCCGTATTCAGTTACTATTGTGAACAGATAATATTGTGAATCATGTACTGTCAAGAGCGACGTTCATCATTAATCGATTAAAGTTAAGTATCAAAGTAATTACTTCCGCTTTCTGAATTGTAATTTCTTGTCATGTTCCAGACCTCACGTCAGTAGAATCCTTCCCTCCGCACGCCAGCCTGCGTGAGGTAAAACGCGTGCATTTCGGCCCCCACTAGTAACACGGTGTTGGCTCTTCTGCCAACACAACACCGGGAAACGCTACACACCTCCTAACAGAATACACACATCAAACAAAGTTTTACATCGCCCCATTTCTCAGAACTGCTGAAGATAGGCGTTGACTGTGGATATTGTATCACAGACACAGTCCCTCTGACTCTTCAGATATGTCACTAAACCCGCCCAAAGATCTAAACAACCATGCATGAGCAGCGCCTATTAGACGGAGGGGGTCCGACAACCTATCAGTTCCAGTCATTCCACTAGGAAGGAGGTAAAAGGCTCGTGTTGTCTGTAGTTCAACCATGCTTAGACAGTCAATACCGCTGTTCGATCGCATCCGCATTGTTACTTTGTGCCAGGAAGGGCTCTCAACAAGGAAAGTGTCCAGGCGTCTCGGAGTGAACCAAAGCGACATGGAGGGGATACAGGGAGACAGGAACTGTCGATGACATGCCTCATTCAGGCCGCCGGGGGGCTACTACTGCAGTGGATGACCGATACCTTAGGATTATGGCTCGGAGGAACCCTGACAGCAACGCCACAGTGTTGAATAATGCTTTTCGTGCAGCCACAGGACGTCGTGTTATGACTCAAACTGTGCGTAATAAGCTACATGATGAGCAACTTCACTACCGACGTCCATGGCGACGTCCATCTTTGAAACCACGACACTATGCAGCGCGGTACAGATCGGCCCAACAACATGACGAATAGGCAGCTCAGGACGGGCATCACGTTCTCTTCACCGATCAGTGTCGCATATGCCTTTAACCAGACAATCGTCGGAGACATGTTTGGAGGCAACTCGGTCAGGCTGAATGCCTTAGACACACTGTCCAGCGAGTTCAGCAAGGTGGAGGTTCCCTACTGTTCTGGGGTGGCATTATATGGGGCCGACGTACGTCGCTGGTGGTCACGGAAGGCGCCGTAACGGCTGTACGATACGTAAATGCCATCTTCCGACCGATAGTGCAACCATATCGGCAGCATATTGGCGAGGCATTCGTCTTCATGGACGACAATCCGCGCCCCCATCGTGCACATCTTGTAAATGACTTCCTTCGGGAGAACAACATCGCTCGCCTAGAGGGGCCAGCATGTTCTCCAGACATGAACCCTATCGTACATGCCTAGGATAGATTTAAAGGGCTGTTTATGGACGACGTGACCCCCAAATCACTTTGAGGGATCTACGTCGAATTGCCATTGAGGAGTGGGACGATCTGGACCAACAGTGCCATGATAAACTTGTGCTGCGGCGAATACAGTCATGCATCAATGCAAGAAGATGTGCTACTGGATATTAGACGTACCGGCGTGTACAACAATGTGGACCACCACCTAGTCTCCCAGAGTGACTGCGCGATTTGAGGCGCCATGTCACGGATTGCACAGTGCTTCCCGCCCGAGGGTCGGCTCCTCCCTGGGGCATGGGTGTGTGTGTTGTCGTTAGCGTAAGCTAGTTTAAGTTAGATTAAGTAGTGTGTAAGTCTAGGGACCGATGGCCTCAACAGTTAGGTCCCCTAGGAATTCACACACACATTTGAACATTTGTGAACCGCCACCTCTGAAGATCTCTCTGTATGGTGGTGCAACATGCAATGTGTGGTTTTCATGAGCAATAAAAAGGCCGGAAATGACGTTTACGTTGATCTCTATTCCAATTTTCTGTATAGGTTCCGGAACTCTCCTTACCGAGGTGATGCAAAAGTTTTTTATGAGTGTACGTACAGTTATATAATTTCGGTCATTTTATATACCATTGATGATAGAAACAAAACAGCTATTCAGTTGTGCACGATGGAATTTTTGTTGCCCAGGTGGAAGACGTAATACGGGTATTCTGCAGGAGAAAGGGATTCGCCTGTAGCTGTCCTTCCGCCTTAGCGACTCTGATAACAAATGGTGCCGTCGGCTCGGAGAGGAAAACACTTTATCAGGGGCGCCGCCTTCTCCAGACCGCAGAATTACGTTCCGCAGTTTGCGCCACTGCTGCTCTTTAATGCAATTTCCAGCGACGCGATCCGACTGCATTATCGTACCACTGGCCAACACTTTACTGCAGCTGGGGTGAGCGAAGCGTACGCAAATATCTCCGATCCCACTTAGTAGATACAGGAAAGCTCTACACAAAACTTCCGCTTTTGTGACGCAGTCTTTGCATTGTCAGTGGATTGTAATTCCATTAGGCGATCCATATCTTCAAAACATGTAGCCAAGGCATTTTATCCTCTCAAGAGGCCAGGCAAAGTAATTCAACGTTCAGCGAGCCACAGGAGAGTTGAGTGGTGTACCAAAGATGCAGAAAACGAACTGCCCCCTTACCTAGCCGTCGCATTCCGTGAGGAAAAGAGAGCCAAGGTCACCCGCTTAGCGAGCAATGAAGAGGCACGGTCATAACATGTACTTGTATTTTCATTAATTATTGATAAGAAAATTGATAAGAGCCATAAGAATAACATATACGGGAAGTTAATTTTCCAGCAGCACGGGTTAAGTAAATATACTGGACGGGTTGAACAATGACCAAAGATAATAAAACAATGTAGGAACAATATATAATTAGAGACTGAGACAGAGAGTATCCCAGAGTGACCCAGAGAGCATGTACTTGTATTTTCATTAATTATTGATAAGAAAATTGATAAGAGCCATAAGAATAAGACGTACGGGAAGTTAATTTTCCAGCAACACGGGTTAAGTAAATATACTGGACGGGTTCAACAATGATCAAAGATAATAAAACAATGTAAGAATAATATAATACGGGTTAAGTAAATATACTGGACGGCTCCAACAATGACCAAAGATAATAAAACAATGTAAGGACAATATATAATTAGAGACGGGTTCAAGAATGACCAAAGATAATAAAACAATGTAAGAACAATATATAATTAGAGACTGAGACAGAGAGCATCCCAGAGTGACCCAGAGAGCATCCCAGAGAGCATCCCAGAGTGCCCCAGAGAGCAACAACAAGAAGAAGAATCGCTTCTCGGCTTTTGGCAAGATGAATGTGTAGTTTTTTTAAAATATAATAAAACGATTAATCAGATTCCACTGAGGTTCTACTTCATTAATGACAAGATTAAAGGACAATTAGTGTCTTTTATCTAAAAAAAAAAATTTCTCGAGCGGTCTGGCGCGACCAATAACCACCACAATCAATATTTTGTTCACACTGCATACGCAGGAACGCTGTGCCACAAGCGACGTCGCCAAGCACGTCGCTGAGGCATTGCTGTGGCACGTTAACACAAGTGAACGTAGCAAGCCAACGTGCCACAGCAATGCCTCGGCGACGTGCTTGGCGACGTCGCCTGCGGCACAGCGTTCCTGTGTATCGTGCTTTGAAGGCCATAGACATTGATCTGGCTGGACAGTTCAATAAGCAACAATTAATTGGAGGCCCGAATGTTTTTCGAGGCCTCCGTTTGCAATTCACTTGTGATGTACAGGCTCTGTTTGAAGGTAGTACGTGGCTCACACTTGCTGTAGTGTGGGGGAATCACTGTGACTACGGTGGCCTTGAAGCCTTCCCAGATGCAAATATTTTGGTCTGGAAAACATGGAGTATAGCAGAGACTACAGGACTCTTGGCTAAAGTTCCTTATGGTACGCTTGTTCTATCTATGCCTTTTGTTTTGAATACTAGAAGAAAGAAGAAATTGAATGCAGACGAGTACCTGTTCATATGGGCTAAAGTTGGCAACGGAAACCGTAAAATTAAAATTACTGGTGACTGTATGTTGTATTATAGACAATAAAGATTGATCCAATTACCCGAGAACCATCCTTATCTATCCCGTGAGATTTTTTTTTTAAAAAAGACTAAAAATACTTTTCATTTGGAAGCAGTAGGCTGGGCCCCTCTTGATTGCTCGCTAGGTGGGTGACCTTGAAGCGGACTTAGTTGCTGCGCTGAGCGCTTGGCGCGCTCTTATTGGCTGGGCGGCCTGTGGCGCGCAGTACGAATCGGGGCGGGAATTCAAATCCCGCCGGAATTATATATTGTTCTTACATTGTTTTATTATCTTTGGTCATTGTTGAACCCATATAGTATATTTACTTAACCCGTGATGCTGTGTGAGACAGAGTATAAAAATAAACCAAGACTTCTCCCTTTGAGTATTGCCGCTACGTTCCCAGGTGTTCTGCTCGCGGGAAACAGCCAAAATTCCTCGGGTCATTTGAGATTCTGGGACACCCCAGTCGTGCTGTTGCTATTCTACTCGCCGCTGTGTCCGCGTTACCTAGAATCGTGACAAAACTGTTCTTCGCTCTAAGTTTTTAGTTTCCGCTGCCTCGGGCACACGTGCGAATGTCCACGGCTTCCCTTGACAGCATGTTGATGTGTGCAGCGTCTTCGCCTGTCGCTCATCCTCTGGGGGCCTGCCCTCTGTGAAGCGTGCCGACATGGGCGCGCGGCCGCCGCTCCACCTGGCCGCCGGGCTTCCCAGCTAGGAACGCATCAGAAGAATTCCTTTCATGCACAAAGTGCACCAAGTTTGCAAAGAGAAGAATCATAGCCCTTTACCGATGCTCAATGACACAATAATTCACCTCCATCACACTTCATATATTGCCATAAACTAATGACTGATTTTAAAAGCAGTTATCTCCTTTAGTTAAAAACATGAAAAGCTTTGACACTTTTCAATACACTCCTGTTGCAAAGAATTTTTATAGGGAGTATGGCTTACTTCATTCGCAGTAAGTCATATGTACAAATAAAAATTTTAAACCCTCTATCTCTGGATGTGTAAGACAAATTTCTATCATTGAACAGCTGTTTTTGCGGATTTGGCAAGGATTTACACCTGGCCAACACCAGCATAAATAAATACATTATTAGTTTCCCACTCAAACACAGTATTCATACCTTCACAATGACATCCTATCAAAATCTTATTTCGTGTCTAACTGCCACTATTGAAAGTCTAACAGAAAAACATGTGAAATTTCCCGAAAACTGGCAGAAATGCCTTCAAAAATGTGAGCGTATAAAGCTTATATCCTAACGTCACCAAGACATAAGAAACTTTTACTCCGAATTTTTCTTTTGTGTCCTTTACTGCTTGCTCAATATACAGATTTGCAAGATACCACGTGTGTGAGGGAGAAAGAGGTGTGTATTTTTTACGTAAGTATTAAAAAAAATGAGTTTCTTGGCCAATGCCTTCTGGAAAAAATAAGAAAAGCATGTCTATTATTGACTGAGAAGAAAACTTTACCTTCTGCAAAAACATTAAAACATTAAATTTCAAATTGCGCTCTTCAGAGCTAATAAAACAAAAGTGAAACTGAAGCAAACATATTAAAAATGTCCTACATCTTTCGGCAGAGTACCTGATATTATATTTAACAGATTACAGACATCCTTATTAGTATTTACATACGCTCACATGAGTAACATTTGTTTCATGTCGTACGCTTACAGCATCCATACCAACTCTGTATTCTGTTTGCAGGCATTCATTCATTTTTATTTTTTTTCAGTATAGACATTTCATCACATATATTAAACCAAAACAAAAAAGCTCTTTACCTCACAACTAACGCTAGAAGATATAAGAACATCATAGTTATGAAATAAAGTCTTAACTAAACACAAAAACATATGAAAAACATAGTAGGCATCAGTTCCCTATAAACACATAATCGTCATAAGAGGAACATCTTAACTAACACAAGAACACATAGAACGAGAACACACAAACAAACGAATGCAAAACTTAATGTTGGCAGTCCTATTTGTTGCCTGAAGTGAGGTTCTTTGGGTTGTTTGATTTCTGTGTGTGTAACTGCAGTGCACGTATGAAAAAAAGTGTTCTCATATTAGTTTTACTTTTAACGGTCACCTGCTGCTGCTGTTGCACTAATTAGGGATCACTGTTTATAGGGAGAGAGCCATGAAGCAATTGCAGACTGCTGGGTAAGGTTACAGTTCGTTTTCTGCATCTATGGTACGCCACTCAACTCTCATGTTGCTCGCTGAACGTTGAATTACTTTGCCTGGCCTCTTGATAGACAAGCCACAAACATGGTGACGTTGTGCTGCTGTGATTGGCCTCTTGATAGACAAGCCAAGTCATTGTAACGAGCCAAGGGCGGTAAGCACACTAGCCTGTGCTGTCCGCTGCCGTACTTCATCTATGTGTCACCATCATGCGTGTTTTCCACGCTCTTCTTTTCTTCTTGTTGACGCTCATAGTATGGCGTGATTTGGGCGTTTTCTTGATGCACGAGAGGACAATTTGGTAGGCGCCGTTTGTTGCCACTTGTGCAGTATGGCGCCGGGAAGGTACATGGGATTTCCCGGATGGTTCAATATTTCCGATGGCAGACAGGAATACAGATCGACAGATGGAATATTAGGTGAGGTTTTCGCCTTCCAATTCTTCTGTGGTGTTGTTCTGTGCCTTCGCCAAGAATCCCTTGAAGAGTGACGTGTGTCAGCTGTGTTTATGTCTGGAGCGTTGAACTGGCTGCACTTCGGCGTCGCCAATTGTGCTACGCTGTCGCTGTCGGCGGTAACCAGATTACAAGGTGTTTCCTTGCAGCCGCTCGACCGTTCTGCCCAGGTTACAAGGTGTTTCCTTGCAGCCGCTCGACCGTTCTGCCCAGGGGCTGCGAAGCCTGGTCCCTTGTGACCGGTAAGCTCCCCTTTCTCTATGTTCAGCCTCCCAAAGTTCCTTGTCGTTTCTGTGTACAGAACTTTAAAGTACATTTTAGAAACAAATACAAATCTCCCCTACTTGCATTCCTTTAGATGTTATTATAGTAAGGCCCTTCTTGCTGGTCACCTCCCGTGACCTTTCCATACATCACAATTTACTGCAGAACTTCTCAATCGTTCGATCGTTATTTTCATTTAAAAGGACTGAGTTATTTTACTCAATTCAGTTATAAAAGTTACATCCACTTTTATTAAATGGTTCAAATGGCTCTGAGCACTATGGAACTTAACATCTATGGTCATCAGTCCCCTAGAACTTAGAACTACTTAAACCTAACTAACCTAAGGACATCACACAACACCCAGTCATCACGCACTTTTATTGCAATAATAAACAAAACAATATAACTTATACCCACAGTGGTCCACCGATTCTAGGCGCTCAGTCCGGAACCTCGCGACTGCTACGGTCGCAGGTTCGAATTCTGCCTCGGGCATGGATGTGTATGATGTCCTTAGGTTAGTTAGGTTTAAGTAGTTCTAAGTTCTAGGAGACTGATGACCACAGCTGTTAGTGCTCAGAGCAATTTGAACCAATATAACCTATACCAATCTAATTATCCAGGCCTTTGGATTACAAAAAGAAATATCATTTCTATGAAAATATACATTTACACTCTTCTTTCTATCTGTTTACTAATAGTTTTTAACAATAATATTCCAGCTGGAATCTCGTTTTACGTTCTTTTCTATCGTACTTTTATGTTTGGGACATGTGGATGTGCTGAGGAATTTAAGGATGGCCATCTGGAACAGTTATTAAAAGACAATTACAACAATTGGCACTGTTGTTTGGCTGCAGTACTCGTGTGAGTCTGTTACGTGGTCTTCTTCTTTGTCTCCCGTCTGTAACATTAGAATACATTCAATGGTTAGTGTCTCTATGCGTCTTTTTACTTACATCCTTGTGTTTACGCTCTGCAGTTTATGTTACCCTTTTCACTGGATTTAGGCTTTCTTTGTCAGTCCTTCCTTGCGTACCTTTTGGTCCGATTCTGTCTTCCTTTGATCTTCCTTGACGTTCAGTTTTCCTTCTTTCGTTCCCTATCCTACACATAAAAAAACAGAATGTTTAATTATTACAGCTAACTGCTTTAATCTCGCATCGTTTGATTTTCCGTCGCGTAACTCGGATGTTGTTACATTTCCTAGAATTTTTTGTTCGCCATGTTGAAGGCTTGCCCTACAATCCATTTCTCCCCACACCGAAGACAAGACACAAAAATAAGACACTACACAAAACATGATGTACCTGATACACTCTAAATCCTAGTCATTTCAAGAACTTATTACTAACTGTTGTGTACATAGTTCCGCGTAGTCAGCGCGCACACAGCTTTCCCAATAGAGCGCGCCCCGCTAAGCACAACAGCGCTGGCGCAGCGCTCGTCCGTCTCCGCACTACGAGATGGCGCTGCCATAGAGATGGACCAAATTCTGCTTCCGCCGATCCGCGTATTAATATGTAATGCAGCCAATGGGATTGCTGCTAACGTAGAACCTTTTCTCATCGCGGATCACACTTGCGCAGTGATACATGAACGCGCGAGGTATTATAACGAGTGTACAGACCTCCAATCAATCAGTCTGCATTAGTCTGCATTAGTCTATAGTCAAGTTTCAGTCTGCGCCTAATAAGATTATCATATTCCTGCACATAGCCATGAAGAGAAATGTATAGACACTTTGTCAAATGTCAGAGGTATGTGAGAATAAGATTAACGTACCAAGACCAAAGGAACTTCAGATTGTCAATTGTAAATAGCATCCAGAATCAAGTTAAGTAATGTTTATGATTGTTAATATTTTAATAAATGTGTGTGAAAATTAATGAAGTTCTGTTTAAAGTTGGTCACGGTCAATCTGTTACTCTAAGCGTGCAAGTGGCGTTTCTATCGTCTGACCTAACGGCAGAAGATAAACACGCCACAATAAGACCACGAGACATATTGCTGATACTGGCCTACTTCGTTAGAGCGACAAGTCAAATAATCTGATGGTGTGTGTACCGAAGGTCTTACAGTACGCACACCACACTAACGCAACACAAGAAACACAAAGGCAAACAAATTACCATTTCTAACCAATAAAAGGTTTCATATGCGTTATACGATGTAAACCTAATGATAGTTGACTCTTAATGTACTCTAACTCGTATGAGTTCGGGTGGGCCGCCCTTCTTACTATGAATGGTGCATCATAAACAGAAAAAAATTTCTGGCAGAGCCCCTTTTGCTTGCATGACAGTCGGTGCGGTTTCAATAGGACTTTCTGTCCGACCTCAAAGTGTCTGACCTTTGCCCCTCTGTCTGTGAACCTTTTGCGTTTTTCTGCCGCCGCCTGTATATTTTCCAGTGCCATGTTTACTACAGCTCTGTGCTGCGTCCGCTCTCGAGAAGGGAAGTCAACCAGCTCCCTGATTCGGTGTGTCGGGTGTCTGTTTCTTAATACCGTAATCGGCCGAAACTTCGTTGTCCCTTGAGGCTAATTCATAACCTGTTGAAAATCAGATAAGAAAACCTCGCAGTTGGCGTGCTGCTTAGCGCAGTACACTCGGCCAAGGTTTCTTAAATCCTTAATCACGCGCTCGGACGGATTCGAAGACGGTGGAATGCTGAAATGAAAATGGGCTTTATACCGCGTCGTCCCAGTGTTTCAACACATTTCCTCGCCCTGAATTGCGGCACACTGTCGGTAATGATGCTCTCAACTTTACCTACTTGCGATAAGAAGTCCCTGCAGATTGCCTTTGATACCGTCGCTGCTGTTGCCTTACGTGACGGGGTGAACGTTGCTGTGGGTTGGCAGGAGAGCCAACACCGGTATGAGAGGAAGCCGAAAGGCACGCGTTTTAGCTCACGCAGGCTGGCGTGAGGTCTGGAACAGGCCAAAAAAATTAGAATTTAGAAAAAACGGACGTAGCTGGTGGAATACTTAAATTTAATCCATTAATGGTGAACGTCGCTCTTGACGGTACATGATTCAGTATCAATAGTAACTGGTAATGGCGCCTTGCTAGGTCGTAGCAAATGACGTCGCTGAAGGCTATGCTAACTATCGTCTCGGCAAATGAGAGCGTATTTTGTCAGTGAACCATGGCTAGCAAAGTCGGTTTTACAACTGGGGCGAGTGCTAGGAAATCTCTCTAGACCTGCCGTGCGGCGGCGCTCGGTCTGCAATCACTGATAGTGGCGACACGCGGGTCCGACGTATACTAACGGACCGCGGCCGATTTAAAGGCTACCACCAAGCAAGTGTGGTGTCTGGCGGTGACACCACAAACGTTACGTATTTTGACATAATCTCGACCGCAACGAGCACATAGCAATAACCACGACTGGTCCCTGGTAATGGACCGAGAAGATCCGCGGCCCCTAACTGTTTCAGTCTTTGTGGGATCATCGGATACAAGGGAGCTCGGGAATTCTGGTTGTTGTGCTTGGACTTTTGGCACAACTAGCAGACGGAGAGCACCTTCCTGATGCGCCTCTCCATATTCCTAAAATGGCACAGCGTTTTTAATTTTAGATAGCACTTCCTGGGACCGAAATGTGCATAGCTCAGGTGCGTGTACCATATTATTTTATTGATCGTCTCTTCGCGGATGCACAAAACCCAAGGCGCACCCTCGATTTCCCTACGGTGGAAAAGGATGTTTTTTCTTACGATATAAAATTGCCGAATTCTGACCTGTTCTTTATCCCTCCATTGTTCCTTAATCTTTCGCAAGACTGGGTCCTTATCCTGTTTCTTGCAATATCTTGCATGGAGGCCGTTACGAAATTCTCGAACGCAACCTTCCTCATGTAGAAGATGCTAAAATTACTTTCCTCGAGATGATCTTGTACAGCGGCGGTTAATCCGATAGGGGATCTGGACAGTGCGTCGGCGATAATATTAGTCGAACCCGGAATGTGTACGATCGAGAATTCGTATTGTTGCACATAAAGTACCCATCTTCCTAATCTCCCGTGGTGTGATTTGGCTGTTAGCAGGAATTGTAGCGCTTTATGGTCAGTGTAGACGCGATATTTTCTCCCAAACAGGAAATACCGGAACTTCTCAACCGCCCACACAACAGCCAATGCCCCTAGTTCTGTTACCGAGTAGTTCCTTTCGCATTTCGACAGGGTTCTGCTGGCGAAACCGATTTTCCGTCTTTCGATGCCCCCCTCGGACTCGAACTCCTGGAACATTACTACACCCAATCCTGTTTTCGCCGAGTCTGTAGCTATACAGAAGTCTCTGCTGAGGTCCGGATGCGATAGTATGGGAGCTTCTACTAAGGCAGCCTTTAGCTTATGGAACTCAGTCTCAGCTGTCTCTTCCCACACCCTGGGTGTTTTCTTTCCCGTAAGGGCACAGAGACGAGGGGTAGCCAGACTGTCTAGGTTCATGAATTTTTTGTAAAAATTGCATAAACCTAGAAAGCCTCTAAATTGCTTTCTGGTGGTGGGGGTGGCGAACTGTTCAAATGCCTCTAATTTCTCCGGGTCGGGATAGATCCCTTCGGCCGAGATTATGTGGCCTAAGAACTTTACCTGAGACCTTCCAAAGCATGATTTTTCTAAATTTACCGTGACACCGTATGCTTTGAAAGTACTCAATGGGTTCCCCAGTTCTTCATTAAGTTTCTCCCACGAGGCTTCGGCGATAATGATGTCATCCACGTATGTCGTGATCCGATCCTTTAGGGTGTAATGCAGGATCGTATCTAGGCTTCTGATGAATGCAGCCGAGGATACATTCAACCCGAACGGCAGTCTTTTGTATTGGTAGCTACTTCCGAAGGCCAGGAACGCTGTGTATTGCCGACAGGAAGGTTTTAGTTCGTGCTGCCAAAAACTACTACGCAGTTCGATCGAAGAGAATACGGTGACGCCATAAAATTTCTCTAATAATTCTTCTGATTTTTCTGGCCTATCGGTTTCGGGTTCTATGATCGTGTTGATCTGGCGTGTATCCAGAACCTACTGAATCCAACCGTCCCTCTTTGTCACTATATGTATGGGGCTAGAGTATGACGATGTAGCGCTACAGTCTGGAGCCGCACGACCGCTACGGTCGCGTTCTCGATTACATCGTTGTCTAACATAGTTTGCAGCTCACGAGTGACCTTTTGTTTCATCGCCAATGGAATGGGGTTTGGAGTAACTCTAAACTTTCGATGTTCCTTTGAGAGGCACCCACATGCCTTCTCATACTGTGGCATCAAGCAGTCAGGCCTGCAAGAGGAGTGGTCTGCAAAGCGAGTGGATTCATTCTTATTTATCGAGTAACATGAACTCTAGTACTCACACTTAAGCTACAAGTTATCCTCCTATATGATTAATACGCAACGGAAAAACGCATCTGACTATCAGTAAGTTACAGAACTCAGACTGTACACTACGCTCCACATTGTCTTTTTGTCTTTTATTCAAGGGCTTTTGTCAACACGTGGCCACGGCACTGAATATGAATGGCTCACACATTATAAATTCGGGACATTATGACAACATACAATTCGAAGGAAAAGTCCACCAATCTTTTTCTTTTGACTATCTTATTTATTCCGATAAATTCTATAACCTAAACACACAAATTCTATAACCTACAACAATAACACATGAGAAATTCCGCCCAGTGGGCGTGGCTTTACATTGGTGAATCTCTGTATTATGGTCTCGTAATTATTTAACGCTACAGTGCACTTTCTGGATAGGATGGTGGATCTTTTATTATTTCTCACACTTCGACTCTCACAATCATCATCACGAAACTTTCCTCCAGATCGAGCGATACAGAAGGAACAAGCATAACCCACTAATCTTTTGAAACTACCTTGCTACTCTCCCATGCAAACCACACATACCCAAATTACATGACGTACATCACACTGCAATTAGAAATACAAAACACTAAATAGTCACAACACTATCACTTTCAGCTTTCCCACTTCAATTAATATTTATCCCAGTTTCACACGACACTGCCCCACTTCGTAATTCTACTTTCCTACTATGAACTCTGGAGATATATGCACGTCTTCCTGTGCAATGCAAGCCAAGTGGCGTTGCTAGATAGACGGCCGACTCACCTTGCTTCTCTCTCAGAGTTTGAATCTAGCGTCACACGGAATCATATCACGCAAAGTAATATTAAGAACATATTCATCACACACGCGAGTCCTCAACTGATACCATGGACGAGTACTTCTCTTTATCCTTTGTCTCATAAACAGATTGAGACTCACACAGTACTCACCACGTGGAAGTACTCGTCTCTAATTTCAAGTCCTGCACACGCAATTTCTTAAATATTTCATCTTATGGTACACACGCTATTTCTTAAATATTTCAACTTATTGTACACACGCTAATAATTCAGCTTAACTTAAGCACACGGAAGTATTTCAACTTATTGGTACACGTGGTTTCGTTGTGACCGTTGGTCACATCCGAAGATTACTACGATCCCATTAATATTACCTGCCTGACATTTAATTCTCCCCACAAAAGTTCCTGAAATAGAGAAATTATTATTTCAAACTACTCTTAAATATTCCAAATGCATACCATGTCTCCACTCTTTCGTCATTACGGAGCACAACTAAAACAGGTCTTAACAGCACAAGATACAGCGGCAGAGTGCTGAAACATGGCCGTTCTCTAGGTCCTCTCACACCTTTGTCGAAGTGGGGGGAGCACCTTGCTACCGCATTGGTCAGCCACATTTCAGGCGCTCAAAGCTCAGGTAAATTTCATCTCTTTGTTCCCACCAAAGGTGGCCAAAGGATCGTCTCAAAGATGATCATATATTCATATTCACTATCTGCGGTTAGCAGACGACCTTACATTCATTCATTTCACAGATCTCACCAAACTGGATGTAGGGATTTACTTTGTGGAAGTGCACATGTGATCAGTTAAATAAATAAATTGTCATTCTTTCCCACACTGGTATCCGGCTTCGCTGTATTAATTGAGATTGAGTTATTTTACAAAAAAAATGTGTTGTTCTGACAAAAATAATGAAGTATGTTGTACCTATTTTCAATGTCGGGCGGTACTGTACCCTTTCACCTTCACTCTGAACTCGTACTGGAGGTTTCGTATAGCCCCTGGTTTCGGCCAAAAAACTTCTAAGTTGTCCTTTAGAATGTTCATCAGATCTTCTCGTTCAGCCGGCCGGAGTGGCCGAACGGTTCTAGTCGCTACAGTCTGGAACTGCAAGACCGCTACGGTCGCAGGTTCGAATCCTGCCTCGGGCATGGATGTGTGTGATGACCTTAGGTTAGTTAGGTTTAAGTAGTTCCAAGTTCCAGGGGACTCATGACCTCAGATGTTAAGTCCCATAGTGCTCAGATCCATTTGAACCATTTTTGAATCTTCTCGTTCCTTTATCGCTATATTCCCGCATTCGTCGACGTTGCCGTCTATCACCTGTGCTAGTTCATCCTTTACATGAACTGCCTCTTCTAGCCACCTCAGAACGCGTTGTTCGTGTTCTTCTTCCTCACCATTTCTGCCTCCTTGCTCTACAATATGTAGTCGCAGACAGTTAGTAGGGAGCTGCGCCGGAATAGCCTGTTCTTCAAATCTGACCTGCCTTATCTTGCCCTTCTGGAAGGTGACCGTGCCGCTACCTATATCAATTACGGCCTGGTTCTCGTACAAGAAGTCCATGCCTATTACAAATTGATCGCCAACTTTGGGACCACAATGAAATTGCCTTCGAACTGGTAGCTCTGACAGGTAAATTCCAGTCGTACCTGTTGCCCTACTTCCATGCATTTTCCCGCGATTGCCCCCCCGTATTTTAATCTTTTTTATTTTTAAAGGTTCAAATGGTCTCAGCACTATGGAAGTTAACTGCTGAGGTCATCAGTCCCCTAGAACTTAGAACTAATTAAACCTAACTAACCTAAGGACATGACACACATCCATGCCCGAGGAAGGTTCGAACCTGCGTCCGTAGCGGTCGCGCAGCTCCAGACTGAAGCGCCTAGAGCCGCTCGGCCACACTAGCAGGCTCATTTTAAGGGTAGGCCATGTTTGATCACCCTTGCACCCTTCGAAGGCTGCCTTGAAATAGCCGAAAGCTGGCTTCCGCTATCTATGATTCCTTGCAAGGTTACTTTTCCAATCGCTATCCTTACTACCGGGTGTAGGTCATTCGTGGTGTTTTGTTCGTTTTCTTTAAGCAAATCTTCAAGAATTCCTTTCATGCACAAAGTACACCAAGTTTGCAAAGAGAAGAATCATAGCTCTTTACCGATGCTTAATGACACAATAATTCACCTCCATCACACTTCATATATTGCCATAAACTAATGATTGATTTTAAAAGCAATTATCTCCTTTAATTAAAAACATGAAAAGCTTTGACATTTTTCAGGTTGAATAACATCGGGGAATGTCTACAACCCTGTCGCACTCTCTTCCCAACCATTGCTTCTCGACTGTTATAACTGCCATCTGGTTTCTGTACAAATTGTAAATAGCCTTTCTCTCCCTGTATTTTACCCCAGCCACCTTCAGAATTTGAAAGAGAGTGATCCAGTCAACGTTGTCAAAAGCTTTCTCTAAGTCTACAAATGCTAGAAACGTAGGTTTACCATTCCTTAATCTATTCTCTGAAATAAGTCGTAGGGTCAGTATTGCCTCACGTGTTCCAACATTTCTACGGAATCCAAACAGATCTTCCCCGAGGTCGGCTTTTACCAGTCTTTCCATTCGTCTGTAAAGAATTCATGTTAGTATTTCGCAGCCGTGGCTTATTAAAATGATAGTTCGGTTAATTTTCACATCTGTCAACACCTGCTTTCTTTGGGATTGGAATTATTATATTCTTCTTGAAGTCTTAGGATATTTCGCCTGTCTCGTACATCTTGCTCACCAGATGGTAGAGTTTTGTTAGGCCTGGCTCTCCCAAGGTTGTCAGTAGCTCTAATGGAATGTTGTCTACTCCCGGGACCTTGTTTCGACTTAGGTCTTTCAGTGCTCTGTCAAACTCTCCCGGCAGTATAATATCTCCTATTCATCTTCATCTACATTCTCTTCCATTTCCATAATATTGTCCTCAAGTACATCGCCCTTGTATAAACCCTCTATATACTCCTTCCACCTTTCTGCCTTCCCTTCTTTGCTTAGAACTGAGCGCCTCTACATCCTAACATTTGTCCTCTAGCCATCCCTGCTTAGCCATTTTGCTCTTCCTGTCGATCTCATTTTTGACAGGTTTGTATTCCTTTTTGCCTGTTTCATTTACTGCATTTTTGTATTTTCTCCTTTCGTCAATTAAATTCAATATCTCTTCTGTTACCCAAGGATTTCTATTAGCCCTCATCTTTTTACCTACGTGATCCTCTGCTGTCTTCACTATTTCATCTCTCAAAACTACCCATTCTTCTTCTACTGTATTTCTTTCCCCCATTCTTGTCAATCGTTCCCTAATGCTCTCCCTGAAGCTCTCTGCAACCTCTGGTTCTTTCAGTTTATCCAGGTCCCATCTCCTCAAATTCCCACCTTTTTGCCGTTTCTTCAATTTTAATCTACAGAGCCGGCCGCGGTAGTTGAGCGGTTCTCGGCGCTACAGTCCGGAACCACGCGATTGCTACGGTTGCAGGTTCGAATCCTGCCTCGGGCATGGATGTGTTCAGATGTTAAGTCCCATAGTGCTCAGAGCCATTTGAAGCATTTTTTTATTCTACAGATGATAATCAATAGATGCTGCAGATAGGAGGCTAAAATACGGAGAGCGAAAAGCTATTTACAACTGGTGCAGAAACCAGACGAAAGTTATAATGGGCATGAAAGAGAAGCAATGGTTGAGAAGGGAGTGAGACAGGGTTGTAGCTTGTCCTCGATGTTATTCAACCTATGGATAGAGCCAGTAGTAAAAGAAACCAGAGAAACATTTGGAGTAGTAATTAAAGTTCAGGAGGAAGAAATAAAAACCTTGAGATTTGCAAATGAGATTCTCATTCTGCCAGAGACAGCTAAGGACTTGGAAGAACAGCTGAACGGAATTGACAGTGTCCTGATAGAAGCATATAAGATGCATATCAACAAAAGCAAAACAAGTGTAATGGAAAGACAAATTAAGTGAGGTGATACTGAGGGAGTTACATTAAGAAACGAGACACTACATGAGTTTTGTTACTTGGGTGGCAAAATAACAGATGATCGCTGAAGTAGAAAGTATATAAAACGTAGACTGGCAATGGGAAGGAAATGTTTTCTGAAGAAGAGAAATTTATTAACAAAGAATGTATCTTTACTGTTAGGAAGTCTTTTCTGAAAGTATTTGTATTTAGTGCAGCCATGCATGGAAGTGAAACATGGACGATCGTTTACACAAGAAGAGAATAGAGGCTTTTTAAATGCGCTGCTACTGAATAATGCTGAAGAATGGATGGACAGATCATGTAACTAATGAGAAAGTGCTGAAGAGAACTTGGGAACGAAAGAAATTTGTGGCAAACCTAGCTAGAAGAAGGGATCGGGTGAGAGGACACATTCTGAAATATGAGGGGAGCATCAATTTTGTGTTGGAGGGAAGCGTGCAGGGTAAAAATCGTAGAGGGTTACCAAGAGATGAACACAGTAGTCAGATTCAGAGGTATGTAGGTTACACCAGAGATGAAGAGGTTTGCAAGGGATAGAGTAGCATGGGGAGCCGCGTCAAACCAATTTTCGGCCTGAAGATTGCAACATCATCCTAGAAAGCGTTGTCTTCGCAGGAGTGCACATGAGACTGCACGGCTGTAGCAGATGGCGTTTGCAGACCGAGAACAGCCCAGTCATCCAACCTCTGTGTTGTGGATCGTCGCGATGTCCAGAGAGGATCCGCAGCAGCGCAGACCATTACTCGATGAAACCCAGATGTTGCTCGTATGCGACTCCAAGAAGAGCACATGCCACGGGCTGTCGAACAAGAGCGAACTACCAGCGCAAGACAAGTCTCCCAGGCATGTTGTGACATCTCCAAGTTTAGCATGGTGGATACTTGAACACGAACTCGTGTATCTGTATCATCTTCAATGTGTACAGAGCCTTACACCTTCTGGTCATCCGCCACAGAACTTGTGCCGATGGTTTGTTGGACAAAGTGCCAATGCGTCGTATTTCTCTTCAGTTTTGATTAAAGACGAGGCAGCACTTGGAAGAGAAGCAATAAAAACTTCACACAACCAACACATATGGCCCTTCACAATACCGAGGATACAGTACAGATTAGGCATCACTATCAGTTTAATTTCATATGTGAGCTGGAATTGTAGGTGACCATCCGATAGATCATACATTCTCCGAGCAAGTCTTACAGGTGTTATGGGGACTTCATTCAGAACAGCCTCTAAGACTTAGTGGAAGATGTAAAAATATATGCCCCTCCGAGAACTGAATTGGAACCTGCGTTGTTCTTAGCCCGAGTTACATGCGCTACCCGCTGGGCCACAGAGCCCATGCTTGTTGTCATACCTCTGCTGAGTATCTTGCAAAGAGGAAATGAGCACTAAGATTTGCCAATAATTATTTTACTGTGCTTTGAGTCGTATTCCATGACAGATAGTCGCAGCCTATTTGTAATATACGGATCCATTTGCAAAATTTCGGCAGTTCTTTAGCTTTGAACATTTTTAATGACGTTGCAGGGAGCAGGCAAAAGAATGTCCGTCTTGCACATATCGCCGATCTAAACGAGTAGAGCATAAACACGTCAATTTTCATAAGCTTTGCACTATCAGCGTTCACGAAATTTCGTTCTATTGTTACTTAAAATTTGTAAATGCATTTTACTTCACTTGATAGCTAAATTATTTGCAGAAAAAGTACGCAAAAAGCGGGCAACTACGGCTAACATTCCTGTAACACACCCATAGCTTCGTCTTAGTTCTGGTCCGTGACGTCACTAGAGCGTCAGCCAATAACAGTGTGTTTTCGATCACGTAACGGAATCTTGATATTTAGTTATTTTTAAGCTTTGATTACATAAAAAAGAGATGTTTTGTGGGAATATTGACTGTAAATGCGACTTGAATGTTATAACAACTCCGAATAACAACAACGCGAACCATATTTTTAACATAGGAATACAGCCTGTTGTAAGGTTTTATTAATAACTCGAAAACGAAGGCTTTTCAGAAACACGTTTATATAATCTTTTTTGCTTGCTTTACTGTGAGGAACCTGTCCCCTAATTTTGTGAAATCATTTTTGAAACACGCTATATTGTGATACTTCGTAGTAGATTAAAAAGTTTCATAGGTAGGATATGAGGTACTGCTGTAAGTACAGCTGTGAGGACCAGTCGAGAGTCGTGCTTGAGCAGCTCACTCGGTTTGCCTGCACGGGAGCTCAGCGTGTTGCGCCAGAGGGCTGGCTACACGCGGTAATAAAAAATGAAGTGTTCAACAATCAACTTGGACAGCCGTAATCTGACATACGCCCTGACCAACTGTTGTGGGGAAAAAAAACGAGAGAAAAACAGAACAAAAAAAATGGGAGACGCACTTGCCCGGAAACGGCAAAGGTCCGCAGTTCGAGTGTCGATCCTGCACACAGTGTTAATCTGCCAGGAAGTTTCATATCAGCTCACATTCCTCTGCAGAGTGAAAATTTCATTCGGGGCTATGTATTGTGTTTCATCACACATTTGCATCTATACATACGATGTGCTACAATTGCAGTTTTGCTATAATGATAGATATTGTTTCAAATACTACTTTACGGAGAAAAGTAACAGCATCTACAGCTATAAGAGCTGCATATTTCTCTCCTGTATTCTGCCAGTTGGTCGATGATGTGACCTGAGCGAAGGTAGAATGGAGCCATAAGGTTTCTATGAATCGACAGAGTTCACAGGAGATAGCATCGACAAGTACAGAGTCAGCTCGATGGAGAGAAGCTTGTACAACGCAGCGCCTTCTGTACCAAGTGAAGGCTCTAACGTTGCACCGACATCCGATACGCCATTTTTAATACTTTTCGTTTGAAGTATTGGAGAAGTCGAGAGACGCCTTCCTTTGGATACGGTGGAAAGAAATTTGTCGTGGGCTTATAAAAATTTATCTGATACGAGGCAACATAACCTCAGCACAAAAAGGCTGCACTGGGAGTAATGTGGAGGTTCTGTTAACTCCTAGCATTTATGTCGATAAGATGTACGGTTCGTTTGAGTAATTCTCTCGGGCTGTCAAGTAGGATGACGCAGGACTCATGGAACGGAAAACTCTCCCGCTATCCTGGGTTCTCCTTGTTCCCTCAATCAATTACCAATAGACAGAACAGACGGTAGGAGTCCACACTGTCTATACAATCAGTTAATGAACTTATCAAGAGGCTCTAATTTTACATCCAGTAGAGAGCATGAAATCTGCGACCAAAGAAATACGTGGAAAACATAGCAAGAAGAAGGAACAGGATGGCGGGACACGTGTTAAGACATAATGGATTATCGTCCATTGCACTCGATATAAAGGGTAAAGTTAAAGGGGAAGATGCAGACTGGAATACATCAAGTGACTGGCGACGTAGCTAGCAAGTGCTACTCTGATATGAGGAGTTTGGCGCCGAAGAGGATTTCATGGTGGGCCGCATCAAACCAGCCAGAAGACAGATAACTGAGGAAAAAAGTAACTAACAATGGTAGGGGAAGGGCGGCCATAACGGCCATTTGAATCTGAAAGTCCGTACGGAGCTTGTGTCGTACGGAAACTGCATAAATTTGTGACGCGAAACTCCACTTTTAGTTCCACACAGTCATTTGAAGGCGAAGACGCTAAACGTTCAACATGCATTCGCTCCAGACGTAAATGACTCGACGTGGCAGACGCCATATTTCTTTGGCACACTTATCTGTTTTATACTGCAACTTAGAGTAACGGCACATTGAAGATTTGTCACAAACACGTCACCCCTGTCATCAGCAATAAAAGCCTTCAAGAGACACTGTGATACCCAAGACTTCTTTCTGTCTTTCTTTCGCTTGTGTCTCATCCCGCAGTTTCCTCAGGGTCGGCATGGTTACAATCTGATGTGGCCTGGCTAATTTGAAGGGGTTGCTGACCTCACCCTGTACCACAGGCGAAAGAATCAGTGTACCCCAGCTGTCTGCATCTAGTGTAAATCATGAAATAGTGCGAATGTGTTTCAAATGTCTGTGGGTCGTGTAACTGAGGCGGGACCAGCTCGGTATTCAACTAGTGGGATGTGGAAAACGGCCTAAAAACCACATCCAGGCTGACCAGCACACTGTGTAATGCTAATGTAAATATAATACTGCCATTAATCTGTATATTTTAAAATTTTTTGTTCCATAATAATTTTGCAAAATGAATAAAATACTGTAACGAGAGTAAGCTCTTGTTAAGTGTAGTTTATCTGTTTAAAATAACCTCTTTGACGTAGGTGGAATAAATGTATTAAAACATATTTTGTAAATAATTACGTAATATTTCAAGTACAACTGTAATTAATTATGTTAATTTTGTATGTATATGCTGTCATGCAATTGTAGATGGTTCATACGTAGGTTTTTTGTAAGCAGAAGTGTAGGGATCATAGGTAGAACGGAACTCCGTTCTGTGGTGGAATGGAAAAGCTG
The DNA here is from genome assembly GCF_023864345.2 of Schistocerca serialis cubense. Classification (NCBI taxonomy): domain Eukaryota; kingdom Metazoa; phylum Arthropoda; class Insecta; order Orthoptera; family Acrididae; genus Schistocerca; species Schistocerca serialis. Next base: position 622,618,092 of record NC_064644.1, on the reverse strand, counting down.
GTGGGGCGCGCGAGTGAGAATTGGCGCGCGAGTAGCATAGAGTCGGTAGCTGCAATGCAAGTGGTGAACACGCATTTCGTTGGTCAAGCACTAGAGGCCCCTAATTTACCTGCAAGACTGGGTTTTGGCCTCTGACATGTTCTACATGATTGGCGCAACACGACAATAAATTAATAGCTCAAAAATTTGCAATTTCATCGTCGCCACCAAGAGGAAGACAGAGATAAGTAAATCAAGAGCCGTACCTGCGCAATGTTACTACGCAGCACCGCCTCACGCCACCTTCGACATCAGTAACAGGCAAAGTACTTTATTTAGAAGTGTATCACAGTATGAACCATCCTTCTTCAATCAGTGGAATATAAGTGTTCAATGTACCTTTGTGTTTAACCGTAATTTTCCTATTTCATTTACCTCAGTAGGGTCCTTACCTAAACGAATTTATTCCGAATATCCTGATGCTTATTGAAACTTGAATAATAGTAAATTACTGGCAATAGTAATGTTTTGGTAGCAAATTCTGAATCTCATTATTAAATACTAAAGTTTGCACGTATCAGTTTAAGAGCCACCGCTTTGCGTGACCATGAGGATAAGTTTTCAATAGTATTTCTCAAAGTAAAGTAACATAAATGTTTAACTGCAACAGTCTTAACAGTAATTGTTCGTGTTGCTTCTCCATGTCAAAGAAAGCCAGATAAATATTGGTGTTAGTAAAACGTTAATAGTCCTAAAGAAATGAAATTTAGTCGTACAGAAAGTAGGATTAATAGCATTTACTGCCAAGTGACCGTAGTAAGTGAAAGTAGTTATTTATTCAGTGTCGAAAATTGACTTCATCTTTTTGTGTGGACACTGTGCCCGATTTGGGCTGGTGGCCGTTTTATTAAGCGAAACAGTTTAATGTTATAACAGGCTTTGACTGATAAAAGGTTTCCAAAAGTAATTATTCTCACTGCTTTTCCCCAAACTGTATGATTCGGAGAAAAATAGTTCGATACGTTACCACTGGGTTGAACACGGTTAAAATCTCTATCCGAGAGTGGATAGTTTGGAGAGTTAGTGCTGGGTAATTTTGTGGTGGTGCTCCGGCCGCTACTTACTACACAGTTCTGACATTCCGAATCGCGGATCTTCCGTCTCTACGGTGGTAGAACTTAAACGTTCTGGTTCCGTACTGACGAGAACGCGAAAGTAGCAACCGGCCCTCGTCGTTAATCCGCCGGGCGGATTCGATCCTGGGACTATGCGCCTACCCGAGTCCAGGAAGCAGCGCATTAGTGCTCTCGGCTAACCTGCCGGGTCCCTGTGATACCCAAGACAAAAGGCCAAAATTACATAACTATAGTGTAGCGTAAGGGCTGAAGGAAGTAGGCCCTCCTGTGCGCTAAATTTTTCCTCTTTTGTTTGTTTTTTCTTTCATGTTAGCACTGATAATACATTCTGGGATTTTCCTATGTATGTAACACATCTACATCAACATTGATACTCTGCAAATTACCTTCAGTGCCTGGCAGAGGTATCACGTTATCTCACGGCAGTTGCGACACATCACCTTTCATTACGTTCTGCTTCGCAGGAAGCATGGTTCCAAAAATACAATTTCCATCTTATTCTTTATGGTATCACGTTATCTCAATAAAAACCATGACTATTTTACAACTTTATTATATCCCATTGATACATTTCACAAAAATAAAATTAAATGAATGAATCAGTCCTAACACTTTAGCAACCCAAATGAGCCAGCTTCATCACTTTTTTATTTCTTCTCTTGCTCCTACAGACTAGTTCTTGATTCATGAATTTAATAATGTAAAAGAGCCTCACTTTCACAAACAGTCTTATTAACAGCAGCTTGGTTCAGCACAGCACCCAGGTGGGTGTTCACAAAGGAAGCACCACAATTACTTATGTGAGCATATTCATCAAAAGTAGAAGTCATCTTAGTCTCACAATGAGTTGCAAATTCTTTGACATCTTCTGCACAAATCAATAGGCTTCCAAAGTTGCCTTCATAGCTTTTAAAATGACAATAAACTTTGTCATTTGCGTCTAAGTCTTGGCTGCCATCTACAAGTACTGTCCTACATTTATAACAGTCATGAATTGTAAGCAGTTTCTTTAATACATAACCAAACACGTATCTCATGCTGTTTACCTCTCCGAGGTCTGTTTGAACTTCCACATTTGGTAGTCTGATCACTGAACTCGTGTCACTGATGTCCAACAGTGGTGAAACAAGTAATTTGGGCGCTGCTTTCATATCCACTATTGTCTGAACCCAGTTGATCCCCTCACAGTTGGAGGTAGCTACACTGTGTGTGTTCATTAATTTGCTTAAAGCACAATTACTGAATGCAGCACAAAACTTTCGTGGTGATGGGTTGCTACAAAAACCGCCTCTATGCCTTATCACTGAGAAAAAGTTTTCCAGTGGATCTTGATTAATTTTGCGTGTTAATAAATATAACTTGGTTCCATCCACAACATCATCAAAAAACATGTTCAAAGCGCTTATGTTACCCAGAAGTCCTTTAACACACTTAATCCTAGGTGAAAATATTTCCCCATCAGCATCTACAAATTTCCGTTACTGTATCCTTGCCGTTGGTGGGGAGGCTTGCGTGCCTCAGCGATACAGATAGCTGTACGGTAGTACAACCACAACGGAGGGGTATCTGTTGAGAGGCCAGACAAACGTGTGGTTCCTGAAGAGGGGCAGCAGCCTTTTCAGTAGTGCAAGGGCAACAGTCTGGATGATTGACTGATCTGGCCTTGTAATAATAACCAAAACGGCCTTGCTGTGCTGGTACTGCGAACGGCTGAAAGCAAGGGGAAACTACGGCCGTAATTTTTCCCGAGGGCATGCAGCTTTACTGTATGATTAAATGATGATGGCGTCCTCTTGGGTAAAATAATCCGGAGGCAAAATAGTCCCCCATTCGGATCTCCGGGCGGGGACTACTCTAGAGGATGTCGTTATCAGGAGAAAGAAAACTGGCGTTCTATGGATCGGAGCGTGGAATGTCAGATCCCTTAATCTGGCAGGTAGGTTAGAAAATTTGAAAAGGGAAATGGGTAGGTTAAAGTTAGATATAGTGCGAATTAGTGAAGTTCGGTGGCAGGAGGAACAAGACTTCTGGTCAGGTGACTACAGGGTTATAAACACAAAGTCAAATAGGGGTAATGCAGGAGTAGGTTTAATAATGAATAGGAAAATAGGAATGCGGGTAAGCTACTACAAACAGCATAGTGAACGCATTATTGTGGCCAAGATAGATATGAAGCCCACACCTACTACAGTAGTACAAGTTTATATGCCAACTAGATCTGCAGATGACAAAGAAATTGAAGAAATATGTGATGAAATAAAAGAAATTATTCAGATAGTGAAGGGAGACGAAAATTTAATAGTCATGGGTGACTGGAATTCGAGTGTAGGAAAAGGGAGAGAAGGAAACGTAGTAGGTGAATATGGATTGGGGCTAAGAAATGAAAGAGGAAGCCGCCTGGTAGAATTTTGCACAGAGCACAACTTAATCATAGCTAACACTTGGTTTAAGAATCATGATAGAAGGTTGTATACATGGAAGAACCCTGGAGATACTAAAAGGTATCACATAGATTATATAATGGTAAGACAGAGATTTAGGAACCAGGTTTTAAATTGTAAGACATTTCCAGGGGCAGATGTGGAATCTGACCACAATCTATTGGTTATGACCTGTAGATTAAAACTGAAGAAACTGCAAAAAGGTGGGAATTTAAGGAGATGGGACCTGGATAAACTGAAAGAACCAGAGGTTGTACAGAGTTTCAGGGAGAGCATAGGGGAACAATTGACAGGAATGGGGGAAAGAAATACAGTAGAAGAAGAATGGGTAGCTTTGAGGGATGAAGTATTGAAGGCAGCAGAGGATCAAGTAGGTAAAAAGACGAGGGCTAGTAGAAATCCTTTGGTATCAGAAGAAATATTGAATTTAATTGATGAAAGGAGAAAATATAAAAATTCAGTAAATGAAGCAGGCAAAAAGGAATACAAACGTCTCAAAAATGAGATCAACAGGAAGTGCAAAATGGCTAAGCAGGGATGGCTAGAGGACAAATGTAAGGATGTAGAGGCTTATCTCACTACGGGTAAGATAGATACTGCCTACAGGAAAATTAAAGAGACCTTTAAAAATAAGAGAACCACTTGTATGAATATCAAGAGCTCAGATGTAAACCCAGTTCTAAACAACGAAGGGAAAGCAGAAAGGTGGAAGGAGTATATAGAGAGTCTATACAAGGGCGATGTACTTGAGGACAATATTATGGAAATGGAAGAGGATGTAGATGAAGATGAAATGGGAGATACGATACTGCGTGAAGAGTTTGACAGAGCACTGAAAGACCTGAGTCGAAACAAGGCCCCTGGAGTAGACAACATTCCATTGGAACTTCTGACGGCCTTGGGAGAGCCAGTCCTGACAAAACTCTACCATCTGGTGAGCAAGATGTATGAAACAGGCGAAATACCCTCAGACTTCAAGAAGAATATAATAATTCCAATCCCAAAGAAAACAGGCGTTGACACATGTGAAAATTGCCGAACAATCAGTTTAATAAGCCACAGCTGCAAAATACTAACACGAATTCTTTACAGACGAATGGAAAGACTAGTAAAAGCAGACCTCGGGGAAGATCAGTTTGGATTCCGTAGAAATACTGGAACACGTGAGGCAATACTGACCTTACGACTTATCTTAGAAGAAAGATTAAGGAAAGGCAAACCTACGTTTCTAGCATTTGTAGACTTAGAGAAAGCTTTTGACAACGTTGACTGGATCACTCTCTTTCAAATTCTGAAGGTGGCAGGGGTAAAATACAGGGAGCGAAAGGCTATTTACAATTTGTACAGAAAGCAGATGGCACTTATAAGTGTCGAGGGACATGAAAGGGAAGCAGTGGTTGGGAAGGGAGTAAGACAGGGTTGTAGCCTCTCCCTGATGTTATTCGATCTGTATATTGAGCAAGCAGTAAAGGAAACAAAAGAAAAATTCGGAGCAGGTATTAAAATCCATGGAGAAGAAATAAAAACTTTGAGGTTCGCCGATGACATTGTAATTCTGTCAGAGACAGCAAAGGACTTGGAAGAGCAGTTGAACGGAATGGATGGTGTCTTGAAAGGAGGATATAAGATGAACATCAACAAAAGCAAAACGAGGATAATGGAATGTAGTCGAATTAAGTCGGGTGATGTTGAGGGTATTAGATTAGGAAATGAGACACTTAAAGTAGTAAATGAGTTTTGCTATTTGGGGAGCAAAACAACTGATGATGGTCGAAGTAGAGAGGATATAAAATGTAGACTGGCAATGGCAAGGAAAGCGTTTCTGAAGAAGAGAAATTTGTTAACATCGAGTATAGATTTAAGTGTCAGGAAGTCATTTCTGAAAGTATTTGTATGGAGTGTAGCCATGTATGGAAGTGAAACATACACGATAAATAGTTTGGACAAGAAGAGAATAGAAGCTTTCGAAATGTGGTGCTACAGAAGAATGCTGAAGATTAGATGGGTAGATTGCATAACTAATGAGGAGGTACTGAATAGGATTGGGGAGAAGAGGAGTTTGTGGCACAACTTGACCAGAAGAAGGGATCGTTTGGTAGGACATGTTCTGAGGCATCAAGGGATCACCAATTTAGTATTGGAGGGCAGCGTGGAGGGTAAAAATCGTAGGGGGAGACCAAGAGATGAATAAACTAAGCAGATTCAGAAGGATGTAGGTTGCAGTAGGTACTGGGAGATGAAGAAGCTTGCACAGGATAGAGTAGCATGGAGAGCTGCATCAAACCAGTCTCGGGACTGAAGACCACAACAACAAACAACAACAACATCTATGGCTTCAGTGTATTTAAAATTTCCAAATGTCTTGAGGCACTTGTAATGCAGTTCCTTAAGGATACAGGCCCTTTAACACTATATGCATTAAATATGTCAAAAATATCGTTTACTTTTTGGCAAAAATCTGCAGTAGCAATAGCAGATGATGATATGGTGCCACAAGTAACAAGTGTCTAAATGCGTGCTGCTACTGTATGACTCAACACACGAACTGCAGTGTTTACCTTCATTTTTGAAAATGCTAGCAGTTGGACAACTCTTTTAGTGAGCTTGGGGGCCAACTTGTACTTCGTTTCATAATCACTTGAGTATAAATGACGAATGTCCTTCCTTGAAGCAGTGCCAATCCCTCCTTCATCTGTTGTGTGGATAATGTTATACCTGAATAAATTATTACGTATGCTTTTTATCAAGTGTGAGGTGTCATAAAAAAAATCTTACTCCCTTCGTGTACTAAGCATGGATTAACTGGTGTGATACCCAGTCTGTGCCTCCACTCCACAAAATTCGAGCCTTGGTCTGTCACACATGTTTTTACAACCAAACCAATCTCTGTGAGTTTTCTGACAACTTCAAAAAATATGCGCGTCAAATGGGTGGCTCCTACTGGTCCTTTGGAGAAATAATATACTAATGGCTGTTTAAAATTTGAGAAGATGCCGTTAATCATTATAACTAATGCAGTATTGGCAACCACAGATGTACGTATGAAACCCATGTCTTCAAATCCAATAACACGATCCCTAGAGCTGTCATATATCAAATTTTCCATTAGTGACATCTCATCCATAGACAAATTAACAATTATATCAGTTTATGGTAACTGCTGCACTTTCTGCTTTAAAAGATGAAATATGTTATTATTTATCCCACAATTTAACTGTATATCTTCCACATACCTTGAAACGTCCCCTTAGAAAAATCTATACAAGACTGTGCTTAAACTGACACACAATATTTTTAGCGCAACGCAATCTGACTTTCAAAAATCCCTACAAAAGAATGGCCCTGACTAACATTAACCTATACGTTTCACAAATCACTTACCTCACAAAAATCTTCATTACTCGAACTACTGCAATATAGCGAGCGCCACTACTGCCAGCTAAATAAAAGATTCAAACTACGGAAGGCACTAACTACTGATAGGCATAGTTAGCAAATGTAAGATTTTTGTAGAGAACAAACAATGTATTTACCTTAATAGTCATAATATATATAGCAGTTCATGACATCCAGTCTAACAAATTTCAAACCTCCGCCATCTCTCTCCCCACATCCACCACTGCAGGCGGCTCGCCTCCAACTGCGCAACGCTACGCGCTGTTCACATCCAGCTGCCGATTTTCATACAGAGCGCTACGTAACGTTGCCAATAAGAAAACATAAACAGCCTACTTACAACCTTTGTAAGGTACGTACTGATGGAAGGCTAAAACAGCGTGATAAAAACCTGTATGCCTGAATACTACAATACAACAAATTAAGTGCAAATTACTTAGTTTCATCTTCCCATCTCGCACCACGTTTTCCATTCAGTGGTATACTGATTTGGCTTATCAATAAATCGAGAGCATCTTTTTTCAAGTACTTGGAACCAACACTTTTTAAAATGAGCTTATCCTTTTGTACTTGTGTCCTGTGACGTGGTTGCAGTTTATTCTTACAATGGGCACTTTCCTTGTCACGTAGTAATTTTGTACTAAGTCTAATGATTTGCACGTTTTTACATTTCACACGATTTTCCAACACGCGAATAATTTCACGTAATCTAAGCATTTCATCTTCAAAAGATGTCTGTGTTGCAGATTCCGTTGTTAGTGATTTTATATGTCTCTCGTGTAGTAACACTTGTGGTAGTTGTTTCTTCTGTGTCAGGAGACAGTTTTATTGTTTTTGCAGTAACACTTTCACGTTTGTATGGCAATTTTCTCTTCATCGTCACTAGTTGTGGCTTATTCGGCACGACAAATAACGTAGGAACAGCATTGCATATCGATGTCTTCTTTTCCGTGCTCATGAACTGGTTTGACTCGAAATGTAACGCACAAAACTTCACGTTATTGTGCAAATAAAGGGCATCTTTTTGCAGCAGGTCCTGTCTTCTACTGTTTATTCACCATTTCTTGCTCCTAAAAAAGAAAAACAAATTCAGTAATTCAATAAAGTTTAGAAAAAAATCGTAAATAAAGAGCGCTCTAATATGATGTTTCATACCTCTCAGGGTCCTTAGGAAACCTGAAGAATGACAAATTTGGTGTCTTCTTCCTATTATTACTGCAATTTCTTGCACTACATACGCTGCCTTTCGTAAAAAACATCTTAAAAATGAATATAAACGATACTGTTTACATTTAATGAATACCGTATTCAGCAGCGTAGCTTCTCCACCGCTTGAGGCGCTGTTGTCGCTGTGTATAACAATGTAACCCCAGGATAGCTACTCCAGTCAGTCAGATTGCAGGCCGAAGACGCGTCTGGAAACGAGGAAATGTCTCGCATTCTCGTCTTTCGATAAAGCTTTCACGATCTGATTCGATGAGCTCAACATAATGTGTAGAGATCTCAATACAATTTTTTCGTATACAAGATACAGCACGAGAAGCTTTAGGTACGAAAACAGCAAGTGTAATGGGAGGCGGTGCTACACACGAAACACCGTAGTTTAACCGAGATGTTCAAGAATTACTTGTTAAGTCAGTGACAGGCGGGAAGACTGCATGGGGTGTAAAATTAACAGTAATAGGTCTAAATCGAATACACGAAAAATAAAACAGGATTATTGCAAGTGATAGACAAAACGCATGAAACGAGACCTTTATGGAACACAATGTGTGGTGAATGCCCCTGGAGATAATGAACGATGCTATTGAACACATTCAGATATAGAATATGCAAAAAATTCAGTGGGAAAATTATTTTCGACCTTTCTTTGCCTGCGTTGATTGGGGTATCACGCCACCAGCACAGTCGGTTATACCCTTAACATTACTACCCTGTCCGCGAGGGTAATGAAAGAAAAACGACTTTTGTAGATGTTACGCTTAAACTTAACCCTCGCAAGCAGAGTACATTCGTAGTCTGAAAGCCACACGAATTCAACGATGTAACAGTTTTGTTTATTTTGTACTGTTAGAATTCACTAAATTGTTAGGTAAAATTTACACAGTTCTTAAGTGCTCAACTAATCCAGTGGTGGAATATAGGAATAAACTTTATTAGGCTTGTAAGCCCATTTTCGAGTACAGAACTGTTTCCCAAGATGGAAACCACGTGAAGGAAAGTGGGAAATAATTCGTGCAGTCACAAATCTTTGTCGAATAGTAGGAGCGAGTGCCGTGAACAACGTACTAGAAATCCCGACTGGTAGGGGCTGAGTGTGGGAGTAAGGATGCATTTGAAGGTCACTTTTGTACGATTTTCTTGAGTAACTCGAAAACTACGGCCTCTAGCGAAAACGGACCCCAGTGTAAAATTATTCCTACAAAAATGTCCTGTTAATTGTTTCTCAAGGATTTGTAGTTTGCGCGTGGCGAACGAGAGAATGAAAATCTCTCGCATGGTCTTTGAAGGCCAGTTATAACACGGCGGGCTGCATAAAACAAGATCCGTAGGGGCAGCTGAGTCACCTTGTATATTATACACCAATTGAAATGTGTACAATGCGAAATATTTAAGAATGCTTCACGAAACATAACCTTCTATCAGTGCTAAAAACTAAAGAAAATGGCGTAAACTGCTTATGGCGGTCTCCAACGAGAATTTCTTCATGTGAGTCTAAGATTTGTCATGTGACTGAAGTAACGACCAAAAGTAAACACGTGTTCCTAGCTACACTATCCGCTAGGTACAACACTCTCCCTACCTAAAACTAGCGTAATGGCATTTCAGGGAATATTCCCATTCTGTTCAAAGACTATTATCAACTCAAAAGCTACAGAACAAATCCCTTATTTCTCCTATCTGGCTGCTGAAATAAGTGACAATAAAGGCTGATATACTGAAACTACGTTTCAACGTTTTTGAACACATTTGTGGTGACGGTGAGTAACAAGACAGGAAAGGGCATGAGAATAAAAGTAAATAAAGGCATCACCAGGTTTAATGAATGGAAGTGAGACAGACGGACGTCAGTAACACCGAAAGGTCGGAAATGAGGACTTCAAGAAATGTTAGAGGGTGTACAAAATATTAGACCCAATACGTAATGAACACGGAAGATCAGAACTTAACGTTTAGAATATTAGAGAGTGGACGGTAACAGAAGAAGATCGAAAGAAGGTATTAACCGGATAAATGAAGACAGATTGCCAAAACGCATTGGGCTAATAAGCCATAACCAAGAAGAGATTCGGGAAGGCCCAGGAAATGAGGGGAACAACTCTGAGTGTGAAGTCAGAAGACGTATTTTTCCTTCCTAAATCGTGGAGTGCAGAAGATCAAACAGACTTTTACTCATGTCGTTATTTTATAGCAGGTATCTTATCCAGTGATTCCAGTAATGATTTATTACATTTTTATTGTGTGTCTAAAGTTTTTCCGCATGTCTCAGTTGCAACATACTCAACAAGGAATGCAGGAGTATCAACTGGCCAACAATTGTACGGGCCGTGCAGTGGGAGGCAGGGAGGGTGTTCGAGGTCAGTTGCGGCGCTTCGCCAATCTTCACAACGTATCGTTCGCGGTCATTCAGTTGGAATTCACTTTTTCCCAGCATTCGACTTACTTCAGTTATTCACTGATTTTAGAAAATGTTGCAACTAGAAGGGGAACCTTTGTGCTATCGTTTATAAATAAGTAATCACAGAAATACTCATTCCTCTGCACACAGATCTACACCAGTCCGCTTATTCGTAGCTGGAGTAAACACTGTCCTATTAAATGTCATAAAGTTGTTCGATGAAAATATAAACGTCAAAATAGGCAACATTTATAGTTTAAGGCGAGATTTCGTAGATTAAGAAGTTGACATGCATTTACCTGCACGTGGTTTCCATCTTCGGAAATAGTTCTGTATTCGAAAATGGGCTTAAAGTCCTAATAAAGTTTCACGAAGCAAGGCAAAAAGAATCCCGTTTAATCAACACAATACGAAATGTTTCTCCAAGATCCTACAGTTAAATCAGTCTCTTGCAGCCAGAAGTGTGGAGTATAATATGGTGTACTGAAACCCAAAATAAAACCAACCTCCTTTCAGAGAAAAATGTTTTTGCATTTCTTTCTGAACGCCCCTCGTAATTCTTGATCAGCTTCGAATGTGAAAAGCTTCTCCCACTGGAAGCGACAGTCACTGGCATGGTTAGCAGTAATTGTTGGGTCATGGATTTCCAATTTCATTTAAGTATTTCAATATTAGCACTGAAGTTCTCATATTCTTGTTCACTTTTTCTCTGAACACTTTGATTTCTGTCAAAAGTTCTGACGCAACAATGTCTTTTCATTATTCACCATTTACCTTTTATACTTAGCTCTCTGACACGTTTATTTCATAGCGTTTTCAGTTCTTTATCCTATAAGTGTCTCAAGTTTTTTGATGAAAAAAACTGAATATTTCGGAATACTTAGTCAGCTGCCCAAACTTTTGTTGCAAACTTATTAATACTGTGTCAACGACAGGGTAGAAAAAATCAGTTTCGTCTTCTCCTCTGGAAGCTGTGCTCTGCAAAGCACATCGTCATTTTTACAACCAAATTGGTTTCTTTTGGTGCCAGTTCTCTTTTGTTCAAATTTTGCCCAATCTGTAAAGTTTCAGCTATCACTTTCGTAGTGAAAAAAAATCTTCCTCACGGAAATTCTCACTTAAATTTTATTTAACTTTCGAGCGATTTGGTTGTTAATTTCAAATTCATGTTTTCTGCCTGGAGGGCCTTACTTGCTACTATAAGGGCAAAGAGAAGCTCATACCGTATGACAACACCGTCAATAAACTAGAAGTTATCTAATTCGTTCACAGCAAGTAAGTGTTCTTCGCTTTTTGTTTTCAATTCATCAATGCTATTGCTCACCCCAAGAAGGGCATCTGTGACTTCTCTTGATTGGTACGTCATAGTTTCGACACTCTCCACCCAGCTTTCCCATCGAGGTTCTGAAAGCTTCTTCACTGTTAATTTTGGTACTCTGTTCAATATGATTTCCGCTCTCTGGGAGGATGCACCGAAAACAAAGTATAGTCTTTGAATTACACGAAAAAATGTGACTGCTTTTGCTGTAGGTTTTGCCGCATCTGATAGCACAAGATTAATATTCCAGCTAGCACATGTCAAATAAAATGCTCTTGGATTACATCGGGATTCTGGTTTGAACACGACTTCAATTACCTTCTATATTTGTACCATTTTCGTAACTTTGGCCTCCGCAGCCACGAATATTGAGACCTAGTTGGTCTACTTTCGATGCACGGGTTTTAGGCAAACTTTCTCCTGTTGTTGAAGAGACATCCATAAAGTCTACAGTCATTGTGTGTTCTTATAGGTTTACAAACTTAACAAGCAATGTCATTTGTTCATTGTTGGTTGTATCAGGAGTACAATGAGGGATGACTGAAAAATATGTACTTTCTTCTAGAAAATTAACGTTTTGTACTTTGAGTGCAAGCAAATTTATGAGTTAATGTTGAATGTTTTTGTAGACAAGAACGGTCAAGAATTTCTTAAGTTTTTAACCGCGATTAAAATTTTCTGCAAAACAGGGTCAAATTCTGCAATTATTTCGATTAAACCAAGAAAATTGCCATAATTATATTGACAGAGCTTTTAGCTGGCTCCTATGAAGGCCATATTATGCTCAGCCAGATACCTGGTGGCGCGTATAATTCTGTTTAGAGCCGAAAACAAGTGTTCCTTTTCTCTTTCTAGTAGTTCACTTCCATAGCTACCACTTTTTTGTTTCAACTGTATGCATCTTTTTGCAGAGTGTATGTGGGCAACTAATTGTTCATGGCCTGTAAGCCGATCTCCTAAATGAACCCAGTCACAGAGTCTGTCACTTGACAGCTTGTTTGTAGGAGATCGAAAAATTTTACAACAGTAACAAAGAACGTTTTTGGTGCATTTCGAATACACAATCCATTTTCGATCCCTTTTTTCTCCATTGGGTAAAGTTGGTACGTAAAAATGAATTGAAAATTTTCCTCCCCTCTCGTATTAAAGATAATAAAAATATACAATTTTAATAGAGCCTTTCTGTACAATTTCATTTATCATGGAGGATGTTAACGTATTAGGTCAAGTGCCTGGGTCTGGATTTGTGATTATTTCACGGTCGCTATCAGTAGACCTAGCTGAATGTGGGATACCAGTTGGTTCACATAACAATACATTTTCAGTTTTTTATAAAGCACCACATTATGAGAGGGTAGTGTTAATGACATCACCATTTGAGCATAAATTGGTTTTAATGTGTGAAGATAAGATGCTTGTCGTAGAACCTTTTCGAAAGCGTCTTTCTTTTTGCAGTTGAAAATTGTTCGTGATGAAGCTTTTTATTGTATAACCTTATTCTTTTTTTATTTTATTTTATTTTTTATTTTTTAGCACACGGGAGGAACACTATATCGTAACACAGAACGCACATACAGCACAAGAAACGGTTTGAACTGGAAACGTACATTTAAACTCATGACAACTAACAAATTATTTTGTGAGATACCGATGAAAATAATGCTTAATTGTTAGCCACAGAAGTGAGCTGCAAGAGTGCAGAGAAAGAGAAGAGCTAAGAGACAATGAATAACGTTTCTCTTAAATTACGGATGAGCAGATGTTAACAGAAGACACTGCTGCCGCATGGTGGTTATCGTTGAAACAACTGGTTTTCCGTTATATCGGTTTATTACAACGTCAGTGCCACGGACACCTGACCGCTCAAATTTTGAAATAACCGATTTAAGTTTTTATTTCTGTTATTTCGTGTAATAAATGTAGAAAAAAGTTGACTTCCTCAGTTTCAAGATAAATAGAATCAAAATTATGAATAGGCAATAAAAGAAATCTTAGTCCGACCATTGTTCACTCATTTTCTCGACAAGTGTTAAGTGGTTGAATACTACGAAAAATTACTAGTATTATCCTATTGATTCTAATTTTATGAAACTCAGCTCAAAAATCATGTTGTAATCGAGGATCACACCATTATTTGGGCATTATAAAAAGCCAGCGCTAAAGGATGAAAACTGAGGTTGAGGAGCTCGTATTTTGCGTGGTGGTTTGTCCTTTTTCAAGGGCTACAAGCGGATAAACGCATATTATGTAGACACAGATAGCAGGTGAGCTACTTTCTATTCTATTTGTATACGATGAACAAATTATTGTTAAGCTTAAGATTTATTACGGTTACCATAATGTTGTTGTTGTGGTCTTCAGTCTGCAGACTGGTTTGATGCAGCTCTCCATGCTACCCTATCCTGTGCAAGTTTCTTCATTTCCCAGTACGTACTGCAACCTACAGCCTTCTGAATCTGTTTAGTGTATCCATCTCTTGGTCTCCCTCTTCGATTTTTACCATCCGCGCTGCTCTCCAATACTAAACTGGTGATCCCTTGACGCCTCAGAATATGTCCTATCAACCGATCTCTTCTTCCAGTCAAGTTGTGCCACAAATTTCTCTTCTCCCCAGCTCTATTCAATACCTCCTCATCAATTATGTGGTCTACCCGTCTAATATCCAGCATTTTTCTGTAGCACCACATTTCGAAAGCTTCCATTCTCTTTTTGTCTAAACTATTTATTGTCCACGTTTCACTTCCATACATGGCTACTCTCCAGAAAAGACTTCCTGACACTTAAATCTTTACTCGATGTTAACAAATTTCTCTTCTTCAGAAACGCTTTCCTTGCCATTGACAGTCTACATTTTATATCCTCTCTACATCGACCATCATCAGTTATTTTGCTCCCCAAATGGCCAAACTCATTTACTACTTTAAGCGTTTCATTTCCTAATCTACTTCCCACAGCATCACCCGATTTAATACGACTGCATTACATTATCCTCGTTTTGCTTTTGTTGATGTTCATCTTACATCCTCCTTTCAAGACAGTGTCCATTCCGTTCAGCTGCTCTTCCAGGTCCTTTGCTGTCTCTGACAGAATTACAATATCATCGGCGAACATCAAAGTTTTAATTTCTTCTCTATGGATTTTAATTCCTACTCCGATCATTTCCTTTGCTTCCTTTACTGCTTGCTCAATATACAGATTGAATAACATCGGGGAGATGCTACAACCCTGTCTCACTTCCTTCCCAACCACTCGTTCCCTTTCATGCCCCTCGACTCTTATAACTGCCATCTGGTTTCTGTACAAACTGCAAATAGCCTTTCGCTTCAGGGTATTTTACCCCTGTCACCTTCAGAATTTGAAAGAGATTAATCCTGTCAACGTTGTCAAAATCTTTCTCTAAGTCTGCAAATGCTAGAAACGTAGGTTTGCCTTTCCTTAATCTATTCTCTAAGATAAGTCGTAGGGTCAGTATTGCCTCACGTGTTCCAACATTTCTACGGAATCCAAACTGGTCTTCCCTGAGGTTGGCTTCTACCAGATTTTCCATTCGTCTGTAAATAATTCGTGTTAGTATTTTGCACCATGGCTTATAGTTCGGTAATTTTCGCATCTGTCCACCCCTGCTTTCTTTGGGTTTGGAATTATTGTAATTCTTCTTGAAGTCTGAGGGTATTTCACCTGTCTCATACATCTTGCGCACCAGATGGTAGAGGTTTGCCAGCGCTGGCTCTCCCAAGGCTATCAGTACTTCTAATGGAATGTGTTTCCAGACTATAGATGTAATCACGAACAATGGCTTTCGAATTTAGGCTCGTTCTGTGCACCTACGTCGCGCGTTCTTCGGTAGCCAATGAGTCTTCAGCAGTGTTCTGAGAGCTGTGCTGTGACTGTTAGCGCAATGCGACCATCATACGCGATCGTAGCGAGTTCTTTGTCGAATTTTTATTCCATTTGTTTCGAGTTGTCATGGTTGATGGTGGTGGTAGGAGACTAATTCTGCACTAGCAAGCGAGAGATATAATCTGCAGGATACACGCTTTCATCTGGTGTATGCGAGTACGGCAACTGCCACTTGTAACCGGCAACAATGCAATCCCCGTCCTTGCCTGCGCGAACCGCCATCGCTCGTGGATGGGACTCTAGGATTGGTGCCATTCTCCAATGGGATTGATGTCCGGTGACGACAGGGAGAAACTACCATATAGACCAGGTGGGGGTAAGTCTTCTACACTGCACGCACACACGTTTACGTTAAGCCACGACACATGGCAACAGGGACATAACTGTCACAGCAATGCTGTACCATTTCTTATGCCATGTATTTGTTGGTCGTTTCTGTCGGCAGTATTATTAAAATAGCGCTGATCACTTTTCTCTTTTTCTACAATAATGCAGTATTTCAAAACAATGGAAAATGTCTGAATAAAACTGCTGTTTTTCCAAAAAAAAAAAAAGATCTATTTAAAAACAAACCATGGGAAATTCCAAGTAGGAACACCAACAATGCAGGAAAGATAGGTTGCTACTTCCCGTCAAGAAGACATGTTAAGTTGCAGACAGGCATTCTGACCGCAGATGCTGGAGTTGGCGGTCGTGTTTGCATGAGGTGTGCTTGCTTGTGTGTGTGAGTGGTGTGTGTTTCATTTTGCTGATGAAGGCTGTGGCCGAGAGCTAGCTTTTAATTGTGCCTGTCTGAAAATAAACGCGTCTTTATTAAAAAACAAAAATTTTGCACTGCTGCTATGGCTAACTGATACTTCAGTACTTTTCCCAGCTATTAGTGACAAATAAAAACACCTGTTATTACCTAGGCCAAAAAATACGGAAAAATACCGGTTATGAAGAACTAAAATACCGGTATCGGTTTTAACCGGTCAGTTTTTTCCATCCTAATCCTTATCATAGACCTTGGTTCCCTCGACTCCGATGCTGCGATAGTTTTCTACGATGTACACTAGTAGCATGTGGTAATGAAACAATGGGTATATACCTAAACACTTAAATACTTGATTCATGCCTAGGATTGTCATATCTATCTGGGGCCTCGTCGGGGCGCTCTGAGATGGGGGTGTAGAAATGAAGTAAAAATTTCATTTAATATAATCACTTTTTATTTAGAAACGAAATACGTGGAATTTGTTGCGACCGAAGTAGTTGGTACACAATAATGTCCGGAAGATTTCACCTTTTCCTGCAAGTCTTTTTTTCCCTTTTAAGTATTTATAAAAATCCGTGCAAGTTAGTTTGCAGTTAAATGGCAGTGTAGGATTGATTCCACAGTCTTTGGCAGCAGTCAGTTTCTTTCATCAATCCACTGGGCCGACATCAGCGAAAGTACTCTTTCCACAGTGGCGTTGAATGTGGGAATAGAAAACAAATACTCGCATGATTTTAGCCGTTGGCATTTGCGTTCATGGTTTTCGATTTGCTTAAGAAAATATGTACACTTTTCTTCCAGTCACGCTTAGTTTCTAAAAAGCCCTTCATGTACACATATTCCTGAAAATAATTGTCGCCTGAAGTATTCACATTTTTAGTCAGGTATATAATAATGTTTACAATCTTCACCCGATCTGGGGTTTCAGGCCCAATCAAAAACTTGATATTTATTAAAACAGAAAGCTAATCTCTCACACTAATCAAATGCTATGGTATAGAGAACCATTGTGTCTACGTCAAACTTCTAAATAAAATTAATTATTTCTTGATTATGGTTCCCATTCTTTAATTTGTTCTAATTCATCTTGACTTTGCATGCCAATAACATTTCCAGTCTTCCTTTCATTCAGACATCTTTGTGTGTCGATTAATGATTGTATATCTTATTTCAGTTATCGAGGCTTTATCATTCTCCACGATTTTTATATTTTTTTCAAAGAGCCGAGTTTGACTGCAGAAACATGAAGTTAATTTCACTGATCGGACTACTCAAAAAATTTGAAATTATTATAGGTGACCTGTCTTCACCGTCAAAATCTGTATTAATGGAATCCACGGCTTAAGAATCTCTCAGTTGTGGGCATTAACGACAGCCATCTTGCTTTTGAGTGAGACAGAGGAACCTGATGATTGACACCATCGTGTAAGCAGAACTCTTTCTACTTCTCTGTCCTAATCGTGTATATTGAAAAGTTATTAAATATTTTCATGACGATTATTTCCGTCAGTTAAGTCTGCAGCAACACTTGATATACACTGAAGCGCGAAAGAAACTGGCATAGGCATGCGTGTTCAGATACAGAGATATGTAAACAGCCAGAATACTGCGCTGCCTGTATAAGACATGTGTCTGGCGCAATTGTTAGATCGGTTACTGCTGCTACAATGGCAGGTTATCAAGATTTAAGTGAGTTTGAACGTGGTGTTATAGTCGGTGCACGAGCGATGGGACACAGCATCTCCGAGGTAGGGATGAAGTGGAGATTTTCCCGTATGACCATTTCACGAATGTGTCGTGAATATCAGGAATCCGGTAAAACATCAAACTTCCGACACCGCTGCCGCCGGAAAAAGATTGTGCAAGAACGGGACCAACGACGACTGGAGAGAGTCGTTCAACGTGACGAAAGTGCAAACCTTCCGCAGCTGAAGATTTCAATGCTGGGCCATCAACAAGTGTCATCGTGCGAACAATTCAACGAAACATCATCTATATGTGCTTTCGGAGCCAAAGCTCCACTCGTATACCCTTGATGACTGCACGACACAAAGCTTTACGCCTCGCTTGGGCCTGTCAGTACCGACATTGGACTGTTGATGACGGGAAACATGTTGCCTGGTCGAATTAGTCTCGTCTTGAATTGTATCGAGCGGATGGATGTATACGGATGTGGATACAACCTCATGAATCCATGGACCCTGCATGTTAGCAGAGGACTGTTCAAGCTGGTGGAGGCTCAGTAATGGTGTGGGACGTGTGCAGTTGGAATGATATGGGACCCCTGATACGTCTAGATACTACTCTGACAGGTAACATATACCTAAGCATCCTGTATGATCACCTACGTCCATTTATGTTCATTGTGAATTCCGACGGACTTGGACAATTCCAGCAGGACAATGTGACACCCCACACGTCCAGAATTCCTACAGAATGGCTCCAGAAACACTCTTATGAGTTTAAACACTTCCGCTGATCACTAAACTCCCCAGACCTGAATATTATTGAGCATATCGGGATGCCTTACAACGTGCTGTACAGAAAAGATCTCCAACCCATCCTACTCTTACAGATTTATGGGCAGCCCTGCAGGGTTCACGATGTCGGTTCCCTCCAGCACTACTTCAAACATTATTCGGGTCCATGCCACGCTATGTCCCTACACTTCTGCGTGCTCGCGGGGATCCTACACTAGATTAGGTAGGTGTATCCGATTTTTGGCTCTTCTGAGTAGTAATGTCGAGAACATGAGCAGAGCATCCAATTCCTTGTTTTTTTCCTAGTTCCTTAATTTTCAGGAACGAATTCCGGTGACCATGTTAATGAAGCGCTCCGAAGTTGGTATTGATACTGCTTCCACAAAAAGGGATTAATTTGTCTAATGGAATTGGCATTTGTCTTTAAAGGTCAGGATAAAACTTTGCACTTGTCTCCGATGTTTCGTATTCAGCGAATCAAACTTCAGTAACTTCTGTTGGATTCCACCAGTTTCAGTAAAATATTGAACAAGTAAAGGAAAAAGAAGAAACATCTTTTCAACGTTGTGGCTCAATGCGTCACTGCCTGCGTCGTAGAATGAAACTTATTTCAGTTGTTTTATGCATTCGGACACAGAGTGCGGTGAGAGGATTTTAACAATCGCTGTAGCTTTGGTCCTGTCTGTAGACTGCTGCCGGCCGGGTTGGCCGAGCGGTTCTAGGCGCTACAGTCTGGAACTACGCGACCGCTACGTTCGGAGGTTAGAATCCTGCCTCGGGCATGGGTGTGTGTGATGTCCTTAGGTTGGTTAGGTTTAAGTAGTTGTAAGTTCTAGGGGACTGATGAACTCAGAAGTTAAGTCCCATAGTGCTCAGAGCCATTTGAACCTTTTTTTTTGTTGTTGTTTTGTTTATGCGGCGACTTTGGAGTCAAGATACATTGCAGAAATCAGTTTTGCGGTACAGTCGAGAGAGCTGAAGGATTGATGCTTGACAACGTTATAAGCCGTTTTTTAGTTCTGCAGCAGCAATGAGAAATTCTTCCTGGGTATCTCCTTTAATCATGAATGTAGACATATACCTTGATGTCGAATCTATTTGTATGATTCTTGGTAGAATTGTGATGCCTCACATCTACCTTACCTCCACGAGTTACTGAAGCGAAACAGCTACATAACACTCACAACGTTTCCTGATCCGTACGTCCTTTGTTTTTTGGCAATGTTCCGCAGAGTTTCACGTGCCCCAAGATTGCAAAATAAATCTACGGCACGAAAAACAGAATAATTTCCCATTAACAAAGTGACAACCAAACGCTGCGGTGATTTGCTACAGCCAGAGTAAAATGGCTCTGAGCACTATGGGACTTAAGATCTGTGGTCATCAGTCCCCTAGAACTTAGAACTACTTAAACCTAACCAACCTAAGGACATCACACACATCCATGCCCGAGGCAGGATTCAAACCTGCGACCGTAGCGGTCGCGCAGTTCCACACTGAAGCGCCTAGAACCGCACGGGCACCAGCCAGATTACTTCCTCTTGGATTCAGCAACGCTACAATCAGTGACAGTCATTTCTAGAAATTCATGAGAATTCTGAAAATAATAAAAAGTCTACATTCCATTCTAGGAGGGGGTAAGAACTCCCCTTGCTGAGCCTATGAAGACAGTGATTAAAGGTACATGATTTGTGAGGAACTTACGTTTCAACTCATAGGAGAAAGCCAGTTTGGTTAGTGCACCACATAGTGGTTCTCTACTCGCAGTTGAAACGACGTGTGTAGCGAATTAATAAGAACAGCCTGTACTATGTAACTAATAATTTGTAACTAGATATCGCAGAGATGTGTTTTAAATAGCAGGAGTAAGCGATGCACAGAAAGCAATATGTTTTCTCAGTAGAGCGCATGACGTCACGGGGGAAGCAGCTGTGCGAAACAGTACACAGTTCGAATTGTGTTGTGTTTGAAGGAGTATGTTGATTGAGTTCTTCCTTCTGAGGTACTCAAGTCAATAGCGGAAACATTCGGAATTCGGGAGTGTTACGGTTTTTGCTCTAGTTGATATTTCATTCGGAACTGAAATAGTCAGCAATAATGGACAGCGGGATCAACATTGTGTTCGCCAGCTCTGTAGTTTATTGTTCGTCCTGTGAAATTCTTATTGGAGAATCTACAAGAGAGTGAGAAAATTAATTTTTACAAAGCCAGGCTGTGCTGTTACGGGCTGTTTTTCGTACAACCGGAACACAAAGGGAACTGACGTAATGTATCACAGTTCCCGCGTAATGAAACATTACAAAAACTATGGTTGTCGAAATGTTGTAGGAAAGACAGTGTAAATGTTGCGCATACACGAATATGCTCTCACCATTTCGCAGAAACAGATTACTTAAGGCATTTACAGTCTGAATTACTTAATTTGCACCGAAAAAGAATGCTCAAGCCAGATGCAGTTCCTTCGTGCAATTTGCCGTGCAGTAGTGCGACTGTCAATGTGTCACCTGCAACAGAAGACAGAACCAAACGGTATAAGAAACGAGAACTACATAAGAGATCTCTGGAAACTCGGGAAAAGCTGTCACTAAATAAGAAACATCATAATAAGAACACATGTACAGATGACAGTTTTTTTTCAGACACAGATAAAGTTACTTTGATGAATACTATAGCGGCATTAGAAAGAAGGAATGCTGTTCTTACAGACAAGTGTGTGCAACTTCGATCGAGAAATAAATACCTTCCGAATCAGCTGTCTAGAACGGGACGACTTACGCGCGAGGAAGAAATTAATAAGGAGGTTCTTGTGTCTAAGGAAATTACTCGTGTGCTGGGAAAAATATTTTCACTCAATCAAATAAAAAGTTTATTAAGTGACTCAAAAAGGGTTAGATGGAGTAACGAAGACATTTGTAAATCAATTACTCTCCGTGCTATATCTCGGAAGTGTTATAATTTTCCGAGGAAAAAAATCGGGTATCCTCTACCAGCTGTGTCGACGTTGAGGGCCTGGATAAACCGCTGTTTTAGTTGCAGTCGTGGCATTTTGAAAGATGTTTTGATTATGATAAAAATGCAGGCTAAAACATTCACTGACAGGCAACGTGTTTGCGTTTCGTCCTTCGACGAAATGAACATCGACAGTAGGATTTACTATGATCAACAAGAGGACAGAGTGTCAGGACCCCACAGTAATGTTTTAGTTGTTATGGTGCGTGGACTATTTGCAAGTTCGAAACAACCTGTTTATTTTGATTTTGATGTTCGCATGACAGCTGCCCTCTTGAATGAAATTATTGTCGCCTTAGACAGTAATTCGTATAAGGTTGTAGCTTGTGTAGCAGACATGGGAACAAAAAACTTATAATTTCAAACGGACGTGAAACTTATTCTCACTATGGCTCTTCATAAAGTAGGAAAAAAAGTTTCTCATGTATTAAAGTTTTAGGATCCGGTTTTTTGTTGTTGCAGTCTTCTGTCCGAAGACAGGTTTGGTACAGCTCTCCATGCTACTCTCCTCTATGCGAGCTTCTTCATCTCCGAATAACTACTGCAACCTACATCTTTCTGAATCTGCTTAGTTTATTCATCTGTTGGTCTCCCTCTACGATTTCTACCCTCCACTGTTCGCTTCCAGTACTAAATTGGTGATCCCTTGATGTCCCAGAAAGTGTCTTATCAATGGATCCCTTCTTTTAGTCAAATTATGCCACAAATTTCTTTTCTCCCCAATTCTGTTCGGTACCTTCTCTTTAGCTACGTGATCTACCCATCTAATCTTCAGCATCCTTCCGTAGCAGCACATTTCAAAAGCTTTTATTCTCTTCTTGTTTAAACTGTTTATAATCCGTGTTTCACATCCATACTTTGTTACACTCCAGACAAATAACTTCAGGAAACACTTCCTAACTCTTAAGTCTATATTCGATGTTAGCAAATTTCTCTGCTTCACTAATGCTTTTTTGCCATTGCCAGTATACATTTTATATCTTCTCTACTTCGACCATAATCAGTTATTTTGCTGTCTAGATAACAAAACTGATCCACTACTTTCAGTCTCATTTTCCTAATCTAATTCCATCAGTATCACCTCATTTAATTCCTCTAAGTGTCCGCCCGTTGCCCTCTGTAATAAAAAAAACTGAGTTAATTAAACAACAACGAACTCAAACGGGTGTCTTTCGACGTCCGCCCAGAACGGATACAACGAACGAAAACGAACTAAATTAGATTAAAAACAAAACAAAAATAAATAAAAAAAGTGGTCAGAGCGACGGAATGTCATACCTAACGGCCCGGGTTCGATTCCCGGCTGGGCCGGAGATTTTTCTCCGCTCATGGAGTGGGTGTTGTGTTGCCCTTACCATCATCATTTCATCCCCATCGACACGTAAGTCGCTGTGTTGGCGTCACCTCGAAAGACTTCCACCAGGCGAACGGTCTACCCGACGGGAGGCCCTACTCACACGGCATTTCCATTTTCCTTTCATCTAAATTCCATTATCCTTCTTTTTGGTTTTCGTTAATGTTCATCTTATATCTTCCTTTCAAGATACTATCCATTCGATTCAACTGATCTTCCAACCCTTTTCTGTCTCTGACAGAATTACAATGTTATCGGAAAACCTTGAAGTTTTTATTTCGTCTCCCTGGACTTTAACACCTTCTCCATATTTTTCTTTGGTTTCATTCACTGCTTGCTCAATGTACAGATTGAGTAACATATGGGACAGGCTACAATCTTCGTGACAAAAAATAAAAACGTTTACAGCTGTCTTCGTGATTTAAATTTATTTAGTCGCTACCAGTTTCAACGCTTCATTGCGTCATCTTCAGGCTGTCTTTGATGCGGTACAAAATAAGTTAAAATCATAAGGACAGCTGTAGGTGTGTGGTTTTTTTTTTTTTTTTTTTTTTTGTCACGATAGTAAACGGCCGTCGTCCCAGAGACCTCCTGCTAAAAGGATGAACATACAAAAGGCTACAATCTTGTCTCACTCCCTTCTCAACCACTCTTCCCTTTCATGCCCCTCAACTATTAAAACTGCAGTCTGGTTTCTATACAAGTTGTAAATAGCCCTCCACTGACTGTATTTTATCCCTGCTACTTTCAGAATTTCGAAGAGAATATTCCAGTCGTCATTGTCAAAAGCTTTCCCTAAGTATATAGTTGCTATAAACGTAGGTTTGTCTTTCCTTGAATTATGTTCTAAAATACGTCATAGGGTCAGTATCGCCTCATGTGTACCTACATTTCTTTGAAATCGATACTGATCTTTCCCGAGGTGGTCTTCTACCAGGATTTTCATTTTTCTGTAAAAATTCCTGTTAGTATTTTGTAGCCATGATCAGTTATGACATTTTAATTCATTATTTATTTACTACTGCCTCAATTCGCAACATATTTTGCAGGCACTATCCACATATATACCACTACACGGACCTGCAACAGCATATCGTTGTATGACGCATAGTTCAAGTGATATGACGTATGACGTCATATACATTGAGATGGGTGAAAAACTAGCTTAACATATTAACTGATTTGTAAAGCAATCAGACGTTTCAAGCTCTTATACATAAGGGAGTTCGATCCTGTGGCGAATCTGGAGTTGGATTTTGAGGGAGGGGGGGGGGGGGGGGGGGGTTTACTGATAACTTTAAAACAACCACGAATTGGGTCAAACGGAGCACTAAAAGCATCGTTTGCACTTTTACGCCGCGCGTAAGTATGAACACAACTAAGTAACTGCCTTTTACCACTCATGCAGACTCTTCCACTTCACCACTCGTTCTGCAAGGGAAGCAGGTTGGGTGAAATAGGCGGTGAAGTGTTTTATGCACATATTTCATTGTGAAAGCATTTTTAAAGCTAAATCTATGAAAATTGGTATGTGGCGTCTTGTTTGGAAATGAAAGAAAAAACGTGTTTCACTGTTTTTGGAAAACCAACCTCTAAGGGGGTCAAATAAGGCCAGGCTGAGATCTTCACTCTGCAGCGGAGTGTGTGCTGCTATGAAACATCCTGGGAGATTAAAACTGTGTGCTGGACCGATACTCGAATCCGTTACCTTTCGCGGGCAAGTGCTCCACAAGTTCTGCAAGGTTCGCAGGAGAGCTTCTGTGAAGTTCGGAATGAAGGAGACGAGGTATTGGCGGAATTAAGGCTGTCGGGACGGATCGTGTGTCGTGCTTGGATAGCTCAGTTGGTAGAGCACTTGCCCGCGAAAGCAAAGATGCCGAGATCGAATCTCGGTCCGGCACAGAGTTTTAATCTGCCAGGAAGGTTCAGGGCCAGACTGTTTCACTGACTCATCATCGCCCAGCCGAAACCGCTATGGATAGAAACTTGAAATTTGGAGAGGGTGTGAATCTTATACTGTAGATATCGTTTAAGTAGGGATCATTCGAAATTGAAGACAAAAAAGAGGGTGAAATAGGGGACGGAAGGCTTTCTCAAAATATGTCGCAATTAAGGCAGTTCTGAAGCTAGAACTACTAAAATTAGTATTTGGTTTCTCGGTTGGAAGTAAAAAAATACACGTTTCAGCAATTTTGGAAATTCAACCACTAAGTGGGGAAAATAGTGAACGTTTTCTGGAAATAATTCATTATCACTATTTAAAAACAGTCGTAGGTTGCACAATATTCATTATTACAGAACAACTAATCTATTTTAAAGCTAAATCTATGAAAATGGATGTTAATTAAAAAAAGTTTCACTTTTTTGGAAATTCAGTGCCTTAAGGGAGTGAAAGAGGGGATAAAAGGTTTTATAAAATTATTTCATTATAGAAACGTTTTCAAAGCTAAATCTTTGGAAATTAGTATTTGAATTCTCTGTTAGAAATTAAAAAAATATGTATTTGTTTACTCTTTACAGAAATTCAATCCTTTAGGGCGTAAAATTGTTAGGAAAATATTTCGTTACATTAAAAAAATTGTAAAGCTTAGCCTACGAAATGGGTACGAGTATTTCACTTCTAGGTTAGCTATAAAGAAGTATGTGTTTCAATGGAAATATGATCACAAGAATGCAAACGGCAAGATTAACAGAATCCTTGAATTACAGCTCCTGGAATTGCTTTTTGGTCAGAATTACATTCGGAAAAGATCATGCATATATGGCCTCCATTAGCGTGAAACGTTTAGAAGGTGTTGCAATTTGTGAACAATATAAAAATTTGATTAAAGAAAAACAAAAAAAAATCTGTGCAGAGGATACAGACTACGCGTGAAAAGTATCGGGTGCTAAGCTAGTATGTGATATAGATGGAACTAGGTTCGTGATACAAACACGTGGGGTCGCAGAGATTAAAATCTGCTAAACCCGAACGTTGAGGGGATTTCCTCAATTTTACAACAGAATAAATACCGTTCGCACACTTGCGTTGATCGAAACGTTGAACTAACTTTACCGAATTGTCTGTGCAGTCGAGGATATGGCTCTTGGGGTAATATTGTATAAGATTCTTGTAAATTCCTGTAGTGGACTATATTAGAGGTCATATCAGCTCAAGTGGGAAGTAATGAGGAGGTACATTAACAGTCACAACCATGAACGGACTGACAAATAAATCGAAATCAGTTTTCGACGTGCAAAGTCTTGACTTTTGTCTGAGAACTGGTGACGAAATTTTTCAATTACTGAAACGGAGGTAATCATGTCTGGTCGAGAAATGACTGCCTTGAGCTGTGAGAAATGTTCTATGTCATGAACTAGAAGCTGATTTTTCCACAGGATTAACTTTTGTTTTATAGCATCAATATAGTCGGCCATATATGTAAATCATCCTCCCCTTGGATTAAGAGACTTGATGAAATCAAATAACTGGTGACGTCGACCATAAAAGATTTTGTCACTCCCCTATTTTTCTTTTAACTCTTCTTTGCCTAATGAAGTCGTCTTTGTGCCTGGTGGTGTAACGACGTTCCAATGAACGTTTTTCACAGCTCATGATAGTGCGATGGTGTATAAGCAATTTGCATGGCGTTCGAAGAGCAATTTCCATTTAGCACTGAATGATGTGACTTCTCCACTTTTTCTTTCAAGTGCGTAGACGCAGTGATGTTCCTCATTCAGAACGTAAATCTAATTTAGCACAGTCGGTGTTGTCGGAAAAATGTGACAAGGCGACTGGCTCTCTCTAGCGGCGTCCGGCTGCTGACTCGCTTTTCATTTCCTGTTCTCCACCGCTCTCCCCTCAGCGCCATTTGTCCAGACCGGCTCTAAATATAACCAACTCACTTTTCTTAAAATATATAGAATTCAATCAGTAACTTTCTTCAGTTTGGTGCAAAAATGGCTTATTAAAATAATGTTAACGTTTCCTTTGTCTTACAAGAAATTATGAAAAAGATGTAAGAAATGTTTTCAAATGTAGTTTTAGACCTGAGCTGTTAGCATATATACTAGGTGTCGAAGACTTTCTCACACCAAACGCTGACTGGAAATATCTTGTATGATGAGGGGCCCCATAATCTGCAGGTTGACAGAAACTGTTCCGTCAGTGGAGGCGCGCCTATTTGGTAAAACATCCACACCTTCACCTCCGTGCGACTCATCGCCTGCCCCGGGTGGGTCCTGCACCTGTCCTAGAGAGAGGAGGCGTGTTTCAGCCCGAATCAATGGAGCGCTCTGCTAGTTCAGAGGCAAGTCTCCGTGCCGGCGATGACGCACGGCGTGGTAAGAGGCCCACAAAACCTCAGGTGTTGGTGGGGATGTTTTGCACTTTTCCAGAGAATGGGTGGTAGGAGGAGGAGGAGGAGGCGGGCGTGCGTCGGTTACTCCTACCCGCACGACATCCCGACAAGGAAATTCATCACTCGGTCCGTCTAAACGCCAAACGCATCCAGTTTGTCGCTCGGCCAGTTGGTACGTGTGTAGAGCGCTTTGAAAAGTTGCGAGCTGCGGCCATATTGGCTGGCCAGCTCTTGTGACGTCACATCCCCGAACCACGGGTTCGTGGCGCCTCAGTTAGCGGGTTGTATCCAGCGATTGCGGTTCGAAACTTCTAATCTGCACAATTCCGGGTTCCTCACTTCCAATTTATCCAGCCGGGTTGCTGTTTAGACTTCCAGAGAAAGGTAAACCTCCCTACGACGTAACAGTTACGTGTTGTATACGTTTCTTACGATATCTCTTACAGAAATCGAATTATTCTTGTTTCCGTGGCGGTTCAGTAAGTCGCGACTTGTAAGACGACCTCTGGAATTGATAGGCCGACTAGAAAGATTGCTTTCGTTAACGAAGTGGGTCAACGGAAGCGTCCGATTCCACCCGTCGGCTTTTGTGGTGTGTGACGTCACGAAGGCGTGGAATTTAGTTTGTGAGAATGGCGTGCTTGTAGGTGTCGTTTTGATGTGATCTATGGTGCTCTCTGGTGGTGTGTTTATGTGTTGTGTGACAGGTGATGTATTTGGTTTAGTTTGCTTGTGTGGCGTGTTTATAGGTAGCGTGTTGTTGCGGTCGGTGGTTCTCTCTGGTGGTGTGTTTATGGGTAGCGTGTTATGTGGCGTATGGGGTTCATTTGCGCGGTATCATTGCACGTGTGTGGTGTCGATAGTGCCTGTGCTTTCAGCGGAATATTTTTCAGTGGGTTAACGGTTTTGGTTTTGTTATGTCGACGTTATTGTAGTTTCTTTCTGTTCGTCGTGTGTGAATTTTGGTAAATTGCATTGTTCATGTCTTTGATAGATGTGGATATGACTGACAACGTCAATAGTTTTCGGTTGTTGGCGATGATGGGGGACACTGCATTGTCTCTAACAAAGTTCCTTAAACTATTCGGATTTGTGGAAGAAGTCGTGAAGAAATGAGGCTTACTAATGTTCCAGGATCTCGGACCAGGGACGGCTATATGTGGTGATGTCTTAAGAATACCTTGTCAAGGGAAGTGTTCGATTCCATTTTGATTCTTTTTTTATGGTAATAATAAGTGTGGTGGTGGCGAAAGTTCTGAGATTTATAGTGTGGTATCGGTAGTTTCTGTTGACCTATATAGCTCGAGGGAAATGTTCCAGTGGATATTGTTTTTAGTTGATTTCGGGAAGGTTGTTGTCGTTTTATTTTATCGTTTTTGTCGTTTGGTTTAGTGGCGTGTGTTTATTTTTAGTTTGTCTCCACCCAAAAACCCCCAATTTCCCCCGCTTGTCCCGTTAGTTTCACTATATTTTTGGAGTAATATTGTGTCTGACTGTTTTTCGATCTATTTTTATGTTTGTTGTCATGTTTTCGTAACGACGTCATAGTCGCGATATGGGAGTTGTGAATGGTCGTTTCCGCCATATTGGTGACGTTATTGGTCAAACAAGACGGGTGGAGTCGGACGTTTCCGATAACCCATGTTTGCTTTGTGGGCTCTATGGAAGACGGTGAATGACCGACAGTATATGGTACACTTGCGAGAATTTGCGACGTACACACACTGAATACAAGGGGGTATTAAAACATAGGACCTTGTGTATTTAGTTATTTCGACAACATACATTATTTTCAGGGTATATGTAGAACTGCTTTGGCTCGTAATAGTCATGCTGCCTCGAAATAGCGGCATGCTCTTGCTAACTGAATAACATATTTGCATCATATCGTACACTGCAGATTGGTACTGTATGACACTAATCTGCCTTGTACGTAATGCAACCAATTCTATTCAATACCGCCTCATTAGTTATGTGATATACCCATCTAATCTTCAGCATTATTCTGTAGCACCACGTTACGAAGGCTTCTATTCTCTTCTTGTCCAAACTATTTATCATCCATGTTTCACTTTCATACATGGCTACACTCCATACAAATACTTTCAGAAACGACTCCCTGACACTTAAATCTATACTCCATGTTAACAAATTTCTCTTCTTCAGAAACACTTTCCTTGCCATTGCCAGTCTACATTTTATATCTTCTCTACTTCGACCATCATCAGTTATTTTGCTCCTCAAATTGCAAAACTACTTAAGTACTTTAAGTGACTCATTACCTAATCTAATTCCCTCAGCATCACCCGATTTAATTCCACTACATTCCATTATCCTCGTTTTGCTTTTGTTGATGTTCATCTTATATCCTCCTTTCAAGACACTGTCCATTCCGTTCAGCTGCTCTTACAGGTCCTTCACTGTCTCTGGCAGAATTACAATGTCATCGGTGAACCTCAAAGTTTTTATGTCTTCTCCCTGGATTTTAATACCTACTCCGAATTTTTCTTTTGTTTCCTTTACTCCTTGCTCAATATACAGATTGAATAACATCGGGGAGAGGCTACAATCCTGTCTCACTCCCTTCCCAACCACTGCTTCCCTTTCATGCCCCTCAACTCTTATAACTGCCATCTGCTTTCTGTACAAATTGTAAATAGCCTTTTGCTCCCTGTATTTTACCGCTACCACCGTCAAAATTTGAAAGAGTATTCCAGTCAACATTGTCAAAAACTTTCTCCAAATCTACAAGTGCTAGAAACATAGGTTTGCCTTTTCTTAATGTAGCTTCTAAGATAAGTTGTAGGGTCAGTTTTGCCTCACGTGTTCCAATATTTCTACAGAGTCCAAACTGATCTTCCCTGAGGTCAACTTCTACCAGTTTTTTCATTCTTCTGTAAAGAAATTGTATTAGTATTTTTCAACCATGACTTATTAAACTGATTGTTTGGTAATTTTCACATCTGTCAACACCTGCTTTCTTTGGGATTGGAATTATTATATTCTTCTTGAAGTCTGATGGTATTTCGCCTGTCCCATACATTTTGCCCACCAGATGGTAGAGTTTTTTCAGGACTGGCTCTCCTAAGGCTGTCAGTAGTTTTAATGGAATGTTGTCTACTCCCGGGTCTTTGTTTCGACATAAGTCTTTCAATGGTCTGTCAAACTCTTCACACAGTATCATATCTTGCATTTCATCTTCATATACATCCTCTTCCATTTCTGTAACATTGAACTCAAGTACATCACCCTTGTATAGACCCTCTATATACTCCTTCCACCTATCTGCTTTCCCTTCTTTGCTCAGAAATGGGTTTCCATCTGAGCTCTTGATATTCATACAAGTGGTTCTCTTTTCTCCAAAGGTCTCTTTAATTTTCCTGTAGGCAGTATCTCTCTTACCTCTATTGAGATAAGACTCTACATCCTTAAATTTGCCTTCTAGCCATCCCTGCTTAACCATTTTGCACTTCCTGTTGATCTCATTTTTGAGACGTTTGTATTCCTTTTTGCCTGCTCCATTTACTGCATTTTTATATTTTCTCCTTTCATCGATGAAATTCAATATTTCTTCTGTTACTCAAGGATTTCTGCTAGCCCTTGTCTTTTACCTACTTGATTCTCTGCTGCCTTCACTACTTCATGCCTCAAAGCTACCCATTCTTCTTCTACTGTATTTCTTTCCCCCATTCCTGTCCATTGTTCCCTTATGCTCTCCCTGAAAATCTGTACAACCTCTGGTTTAGTCAGTTTATCCAGGTCCCATCTCCTTATATTCCCACCTTTTTGCAGTTTCTTCAATTTTAACCTACCATTCATAACCAACAGATTGTGGTCAGAGTCCACATCTGCCCCTGGAAATGTCTTACAATTTAAAACCTAGTTCCTAAATATTTGTCTTTCCATTATATAATCTATCTGAAACCTATCAGTATCTTCAGGTTTCTTCCATGTAGGCAACCTTCTTTTATGATTCTTGAACCAAGTGTTAGCTATGATTCAGTTATGCTGTCTTAGGCATAATAAACCGCTTTCAATTACAAACACACATGGAAAATTTTATTGCCTGTTTTAGACCCTGTCAAGGGGAGATCTAAATGAGGGGATGGGATGGAAGTGGCCTATAAGAAATGAAAGAAAGAATTGCAGATAGTGAGAAATTACTAATTTTAGTAAAGGAAAGTAGTATTTCTAATTTGTCTGCTGTTGTGCAGGCAGGGAGTGTATAATACAGTTGTGGTGTGTCCTAGTAACTATGTAGATTCTACCCTGAGGCAATCACATCAAGCACCTACTGCACAAACCTTTGGCCAATGGCCAACGATGCTACATTATGTGCAAAGGGTGCTGTGATAGAGGCAGAGATACATTTGTGTCTAGCTGCTGTGAACCACCTGTCTTCTTGGAACATTGGCAGCTTGTTTATCTCTTACCAATTGTGTTCCCAGAGAGTAACATTGCCTCTGAAATGCAGCTTTAAGCCAAAAGTAAATTACAGTATTGTGTTCAGACTGAGCCATTTTTAACCAAACAACTGTAGGATACTGTTGCCGCCTGTGACATGGTAGTGACTGAGTTTGATCTATTTGTACATTTTTGGATTAGTGTTGGGCCAGATTCAGAGCAGCTGCCTCACTTCAGGGTTTTTTGGGACAAAGAAGTGCAGTAAAAGAATGTTGGATTTGAGACAGGTGACTGCTAGTCTAAGGTAAAAGTGGAAAGACGAGTTGTTAGGTGTCTGTGGATGACCCTGATGGCATTTCCAAGAGAGAGAGAGTTAAAGAGCTCAAAGTCTAGGGTAATCCAGAGGGTCCTGCATTTATAGACTTTGGGATATGAGGCTTACATATAGTGCTGGCTGACTTAGATGGGTTGTACTAACGTGTAAGAGCTTTACATGGTTTATTTAAAACCATTCTGTCCCGCCTTGTTGATTTCAACAATATTACAATCACATCTGTTTTCCCACAGATGTTTTTCACTATTTGGTGAATGGAAAATAAAATGGTGAGAGTCTGGGCTCAGAAAATATTAAGGGCTGTTTAATAATGTGTGAAGGAAGTAGGAACACAAGTAGGTAAAATCAGACCCTAAGGTAACTATCAAAATTCCTAAGAGTCTTAGCTGCCTCTTGCTGACAGCTCATTTAAAATGTTTTTAAGACTGGATGCACAGACTGAGTCATTTCTGACTAAATTTGAGTCATATACTCCCTTATCTCAGTTTACCTATACTGCCTTCCAGTCTATGGCCAGAATTTATTAGAAAATTTGTCAAACAAGGAGACTGGCTGCAAAATAGATCTGAATGACGAGATTAATTAGTTGCAACTTCCATGAAAGTGGAAATCAGGCACAGAACCAAACAGGCTTGTTCTACTTGGTTGGAAGGAGCTTGCCATTAGAGACCCTGGCAGTCACTGGCAATTCTTTCACAGTGGGCCACTTACCTTCATCTGAGTCTCATTCAACGAAACGCAAAAGGTATGAGGCTGAAGAATCAGGCACTCAGAGTTGCAATTTGGTATCTCATGATATCATGTACTACATATGGTCATTCTTTTGCTACAGTTAATCCACTCCTTATTCAGAAAGGTGTTGATGTAATTGCTGACCGAGTGAAATCTTGATTTTTGTCTACATAATGATATTTTGTTTTTTGAAACCAATAATTATTTTAAAGCCCAACAACTACATAAACCTTTTCCCCACCATAGCTATACTGTTCATGTTGAGGACCATCAAACACAAAATTCTTCTTGTGTTGTTAGTTACACTTGGATGCTTGATTGTCTGACCGAGGGAGAAATCCATAATACCTCTCTGATCAGGTCATCACTGTAGTGCATCAAGTAATGTAAATGGTTAATGCCACCTTACTCCTATACACTTTTGATCAAGTTGTGCTTCCATCAAAGATCAAAGCAGGTTATGAAGTTATTACAGTCAGACCATACATTTTAAATGTGATACTTTGCTACTAGTGTCAACATTAAAAACACACTCTAATGTCCTGTAAAAACACTGTAAAATGTGTTACTCACTGTATCAATTGTAATGGAGACCATGACACCTCATCACGAGAATGTCCTGCGCCTCTTGATGAGCAGACTGTCCAGGAAATCCACATGAAGGAAAAAGTACCTTACCATGTTGCTCTCAGGTTGTTGGCTGGTCAAAAGCCCTGTGATTTACCATATGGCACTTACAGTGCCATTCTTGCCATGTCTCGTACCACAAATGACATGGTC
This sequence comes from Schistocerca serialis cubense, assembly GCF_023864345.2. Lineage (NCBI taxonomy): Eukaryota > Metazoa > Arthropoda > Insecta > Orthoptera > Acrididae > Schistocerca > Schistocerca serialis. The sequence goes on along the minus strand of NC_064644.1, from coordinate 622,584,113 downwards.
ATTCAGACTTGTGACCTTACACCATCGAAATATAATCCACCATCACGGAATCCGTTTAGTAGCTGGCAAGTTTTAAACTAGCCTGGTTGAAAGTACCCATGCAGAAGCTGCCAAACTACTGCTGTCATACTGGCATGATCTTCTAGTCAGCAGATACACATGCCATTTGTCTGCCATGCTCGGCCGCTCTTCCTATGCTTTCTTCAATGACTCCTTTGACTGGCAGTTTGGGGAGTGTCTCTCTTCTGTTACCTCCTGTAATTAACTTTCAGCTATTGCTCTGGCAGCTTAACTTCATGCTACCCCCCACTTTCCTCATTGGTGTGAACCATTCACCACCTTCACTTCGTGTGGCAGCCCATGTTCCCCTTGGACCTCATTGGCCTCCTAAAGAACCTAATCCAAATTCTGTCTATTGATGTAAGTTTCTCGAACATCACTGGGAACTTTGTGAGAGTACATTTGTGTACACAATGGCACTCAGACTGACTGTGGTTTAGGTGTGCCTTCATCATTGTCACTGAAGATTTTTAGTATTGACTTCCAGAGCCCTGCTTAGTGTTTACACCAGAGCTCTTTGCACTGTATTGGGACACACTGTACATCTGGCGACACAGGCTTTTCAATTGTCATCTGTTCAGATTCTCTCTGTGCCCTTCCAAGTCTGTGTGTGTTGTAAACAGTTCAGCCTTTAGCGCAACTGGTCCAAGAAAGATTCCAGTTCCTCAGTCTCAAGGGAGCCACTCTGACAATTAGTAGATCCTCAGTCACGTCATCTGACTGGAAACGAGGCTCCTGATGCTGCTGCTGAGGCTGCAGTACGCCTACCTTGGCCCACTAGTTCTTCCAAACTGACGATCTCCATGTTGCCGTCTGTCAGCAGGTGGTGTCACTTTGGCACCACCTCTCATCTTCCCTTTATGGCAACAAGGTCCAGGGAAAACAACCTCTCCCAGCCCCCCCAGGGGGTCCGCAACTCTTTTGTGGACACGTGCATAGCGAGCACGGGACCCCGAGCTAATGTGGCCCTCCTTCCTTTCCGGGCTGCATACCTTACCTTCCCTTCCCTTTCCGCATCCTTCCCGTCCCCCATCTTCGCCCCCCCCCCCTCACCTCTGGCTCTTTCCTTCCCTTTCTCCCCCTCTGTGAGTATGGTTTGTGCCTACGTCCGGAGACGGACACTCGAAACTGTTCCAAATTCCTTGCTTTCTACACTTGCAAGTCCTCGTCCTTCCTCTGTCCTTCTCTTTTCCTTCCCTCCTCTCTTTGCCCTTTTCTCCACTGCGGCGTTTGAGACCCCCCTCTTCTTTCCTTTCCCTTTCTCTTTTTTCCTCCCTGTGCGTGTCTGAAGGCCGACCCACGCACTTCCATGCGTAGCCGGTGACGGGGTAACGGGGTAACGCATAATTCCCCGCCCCGGGTAGACAGGTAGGACACGTACGTACCCCCTGGTAACGGCCAGGCCCAGGGAGG